>NW_022146953.1:0-470266 GCF_002938485.1 Sitophilus oryzae | reverse complement strand
ACTCGTCATTATCACTCATTTTTCACAAAACTTTGTAGGAAATACGGCGACGTTTGAACCTGACAGAACTTTGTCTTTAAACAATGCATAAACATTATTAAAACCGATTACCAGAACATTTTAAAAAATGTTTAAAAATAAATAATAATAATAGCATGAAAATCTCAAATTATCCACTTTAACAAAAACTCTTGTATGAAATTCGTTGCGAAAAGAGTGTTTTAAGCTCTCTACGCATTGTCCAACTCGGCTTTTGCCTCTTTGGACAATTTTGCGTCCCGTGCTTAAAACACATTCATTTCGCAACTTGTTATATAAATAGCTATTAAAATACTCTAAAGTAAGGTGATACTCTCAAGTAAAGTGGTCAAGTCACTTGGATCCCTTAGCTGTTCTATTTATTTAGAGGAGAAATCAATGTAATCCATTTTCTTCTTTTGCATCTAGTTTTTTTCGCAATAAACTTTCTGTCAATTTTATTGCTGTAACTTTGGCAATTTGATGTACCTTACGCACTGTGACCATTTTGAATCAACTATAGCAGAAGCATTTTGATGTGACTTAATACCAGTTGCCAGAATTAAAGTATTTCCTTCAATATGAAGGATTTTACAGTCAAATTTCATCGATTAAAAGGCTGAAGGATTTTTATCCAAAAAGAAGACGATATGAAGATTTCTGGCAGTTTTGCACAATAAAAATTGTTAAAATATGTAGTAGGATTTATTAGGTAGTAGGAGTATTTATCCTACATCTATTTTTTCACTTTAACGGTGTCTAAATAAGGATGCCTCAGTTTAGAGTAATTTTGCTGTCAAAAAGTCCACAATTCGAAAATTTTAACATTTAACAAAAACTAATAGATGCATTTTTATCTTTCAACATGTCTTATTACACACATATCATAAATAAACCAAAGTTCTTGATGTTGAAAAGAAAAATAAATAGGTAAACGGAAAACATTTCTAATACGCCAGGCAGATCATGGCGATGGCGTCTTGCAAGATTAATTATTCTCGGTTTAAGCAGTCATTGTAAGTAATAAATTTTCTGAAACATTTTTTATAATATTGCTATCACCGCAGTAATAATAAAAAATGTGTCTATGTGATTTACCTACTCAGTAAATTAGTACATAATTTACTAATAGTTTTAAACTTTAATATTCATAAATAAATTTATTATGCACAATTATCAATTATAAAATGCAATTAGGAAAAAGGCTTTTTGTAGAATTAAATAAATATGCTAATAAACTATTGTTGAGTGTGATGTTTTCACGCCTAGCGGTGATTATTTTGTTTAATAAATAACTATATACATAGATATGTATCTCTGTACGGTAGCTTTATATAAATTACAATATTATTAAGTTGCCGTTTTTGAAAAGTATATAATTTGGAAAGATTAATTTTTCAATTAAGGAATATAATAAATTATTAAACATTTCACTTTTAAAATTTGCCGTATTTCTTGACATTTCCAAGTGAAACTTCTTTACGCGTGCTGGGAGTAAAAATTCAAGGCCGTGACACACGAGCTAGCGAGACGAAAAGTGGTAATGATCGCACGATAACGCAAACTCCAAAAACAGTTGATTTAAAGCTAAGAAAATCATTATAATAAACTATGCTGTACCTGTGTACCAATATCCTCTGGTTGTATGCTAGGAAGTAAAGCAAGGAAGTTCTTCTGAGGGAACAGAAAATGTACAGATAACAGAAACAATTTAAAAATAATATTTTTATTAAAACAGCATTATAATATGCCACTTTTTCAAACATATCCTTCAAATCTTTCAATTTAATAGCTGCTAGTAAGAATTTTCACTCAAATATGCGCACATAGATTGTTTTTTTTACCTCTCCGTATTCATTCCCATACTTATATATCCTCCGTCTATATATATATATATATATATATCGACCGCTTATATACATACACAAACCCCGCACTTATCCCTTTTTTATGTACATACATGACCGCCGTGCATCATACCCAGGTAAACTCCGTCCACCATATACATATATACGCTCACATACACACGTACATACCTGTATGCCCAGGTAGGTACATGGTACATAGCGTGCCAACGAGAGCTCCATACATATTTATATACCTGCACTAACCTATAATAAGACTTCCCAGGGCCCTCTTTGATTATTACAGCTTGCGGAACGCCAGCTCATTGGTCGAGCGATATTAGTTCGGGGGGGACGGAGGGGTCACGTTGGACGCCATTTAATTTATTTTTTTTATTATTTTTACTTTTTTTCGATATAATATATGAGCCAGTGAAGGTCTTTGAAATAAAATAAAAGACGTGAGCTATACACACATTGTATAATTTTTTTATAAGATGTTTTTTAATTTATTATACAAAATTAAGTGTAATTTGTTTAATGTCTATTATTTTCTAGCTCAGTACAGTTTTTCTATGGCATTTTCATTTAACAATGTATAATAAAGTAGTTAATTTGGTTTGGTTTTGGTAGCTTTACGACAAAAATCTTCGTACATATAGGTGTGTCTCTCCCTGGTACTACTTTAAAAATACCAATATTTTAGATCAGAAATAGATATATTCTGAAAGTACAAAAAATTTCCTATACGTTCCTGTAAATTTCAGTTTTTTCAGACCACTATTAATGTTTTTTAAAGCGATGAATACAGAAGCTCGTACTTTCTGGCCAGACTTGCGACAAGATCTCTAGAATTACGGAATTATTTTAAAACTATTAATATTTTAGCTTAGAAGTTAGGATATTCTAAAAATACATAAAATTTTGTATATATTCTGTGCAAAGGTCAGATCTTTTAGACCGACAACACTATTTTACACAATATACAAGACATGAAAACCTTAAAAATCATAAATTTAAATTTATCCAATATTAGATTGTTTTTTTTGCAACATTGAAAGAAAAAAATTGATTCAGAGTGCTTCTTCGTTTTTTAATCATACATTATGCCATGGAAATGTATAATAACACACCTGAAATCTGCTCCGTTTTCTAAAACTACTAATTACATACTGCAAAACCCGCCGTTTTCATTCAGAAAATGATAACTAAAGGAAAAAGAAAAATATAAGAGTTCCTTGAAATTATTGTAGTAAAGAGAATTTCGATCTGTTCAGCATTATGCTTAAATTTAATACACTATCATTACACGGTTTTGTTCAGGAGAGTATTATTATCATTTATCATCATGGAAAATAGTTTTTAATTTTGTTTTTGCGCTGGCGAATGGAATATCAGTTAAGTGATAAAAGAAAAAATATTTCAACTATATTTAGTTATTTTTATAAGTAATTAGGGCATTGTTAGTTATTTAAATTGTACGGAAACTATAAATATGGTACATATATGATTTAAATCGTTTTTAATAAAGATTATTTAAGAAATACAAAAGACAAATCGAATACCCCTGGTGAATACCGAATCGAGTACTATGACGAAACACTTCGACACGATTCAACCAAAGATTGATGACCGGTCCTTGTGTTTCTTCTTTGCCTCATGATGGGAGGAGAATAAAAAACAGAAAAAAGTCATTATCAGTGGCCTTTATCCAATTATAATCTCCAGCGGCCACCGGAGTACTATGGGTTTCTATTCTGTGGCACCACAGGCGATAATTAAACAGTAGTACCTTACAGGGGGCGATGGGTACCACCACAATATCAAGTAGAGTTGAGAGTAACAAATAAAAGCAAAACAAAAATCGAAATAATCTTTTTTGACTTTTATTTATTAGTTTTGACAAAATGGTAAAGGGAAAACAGTCACTTGAACCTGCTGCACTGAATAGCTTGGTGCTAGTGCTTTTCCCACTGGAGTGATTTAGAAAAGCACTAGCACCAAGCTAGTCTCTGTTGTTATTCTCCTTATTTCTTCATTTCTTCATTCGCACTTTTCCCAATTTTGATTTTCTTGCCGATCTTCTGAGGAAGTCAATTTCAGTTGCTAAAAGTTTTCTATGGCTTCCATGGACTTGAAAAAGAATAGAATTTAGTGCCCCTGTAACGCTTCTGGTTTTGTTGATTCTGTTGTTGATGGTATTGTCGCTTTTTCCATTATTATGTACGTTAGTACCTAGGTATGTGCATTCAGGACATTATTTTATTCTGTTTTGGTTTTCCATTTCTAGGTCTTGTCCATAGGCCTTGCAGGGACCTGGTGATTTTCCCACTGCAGGGTCCTGGTGATTTTGCCACGTACAGATATTCTGTCTTTTTAAAATTTATTTGTAAACCCTATCTATCATACTCCTCATTTAATTTTCTAAACATATACTGAATGTCCTCTAATGAATGGTATATATTGTTTTATTTTCGAGTAGTATGCTCATTCCACTACACTTTCGTCTCCATTGTTCCAATGCTGCATCTAGGTAAATGTAAGTAAATAAAATTGGTGAATTAATCTATATAAAACCGTCTCAGATACTGGCTTTTATCAAAGCTCCGATACTTATGATGAGTTATAACTCAAGAAACCAAAAATGTGTATATCTATATATACTTTTTCTATCTATATAATTTGTCTCAGTTTAAAAATACCAAATACAAAATGAAGCTCTGTTTTTTTTTAACGCTCTGAACTCAATAAGCCCCTGGTAATTTGATTCTGTGGTCATTGTGTAACTGTATCGAACCTCAGGTGCTTCCTTTTCTTTGACCATTGTTATTATTATTATTATGTATTAAGTCCGTCGATGGGCATGATTGAATGGGATATGCGATTACTATGCCTGTCAAGATGATTGGTTGAAATATTAATTTTTCCTTTCATATACTTATATGCCATGTCGGAAAGAAAAGGTCAAAAAATGGTATCTACTGGAAGAATTAGATTTTGCTTGATAGCGAAAATTATTCTCTTATTTCTCCCGATTTTTGACAGAGATCTACAGTACGCTGCGCAAATAACTATTTGGCGGTTTGTTTCTGGACAGAATATATCTCCTAGATTTACTGCAAATATGTAATTCAAATGTGCCAATTAAAACGTCAAACAGATCTGTCATAAATGGGGGTTTTACCTTCAGAAAATAAACTCTAAAATCTTTAATCGAAACACAGCAATCACGTGATGTATGAAAATTATAACTATCATCAAAGTATAGCTATTTGGTCAAAATCGTTTTGTTATCTAATCAAGAAGCCACCTATAATAACTTGCACCCTTCTCTCCCTTCCGAAAATGCAATTTTGATGGTAGTAATTTGCGTTTTGCGACGAATTTCGAACCAAAATCGATTTTGGGACAGGAAATTATGGTAATTTCTGGAAACAAACCGTCCGCCTCGATTTTGGAGACGACTATGTAGAGACGCATTAAAATCGGAGGAAAATTAGCATGGTGGCACGGGGAGTATTATGGTATTATGTCGGGAGACGTGTAATTTGGGTACCCTCGTGGTGGTACCATTACCAGGATTTAATATGGTTAGGATCCTCATTATCTTTTTTCTTGATTTTTGGAAAAAAATATAGTAAAATCGATTTTTAGTGGGTATGCATAGTTTGCAAGCCTGAGAAAGATGATCTTTTGATCAATATTTTTTGAAGTATAACATTCCAGATTATTCTTCTTAGATTGAATATTTCGAAACCTTCAAGTAATTACCATTAAAGACAAGCCCTTTTCCTACACACATGAACAGGAAATCACGGTTTAGTGATCATAACAACCAGCGTGAGATTTTTCCAATTCCACACCTAAATCAAAAACCTACGCTTCCACATAATGGAAATGGACACACATAAATATAGTTTCAAATAGGGTCAAAATGTCAAAGACCATTTTGTATATGCTTATTTCAAAGTCGTTAGCATGTCATTGGATTTTATTAAATCTTGAGAGTAGCGTAGGCAGCTCCTTTAGACATTTGTTTTATCTTTCGTGACATATTTATTATATTGCTGTAGTATAATTAAGTTTGAATTTTGAAGTTGAAAAGATATTTTCCGTGTGTTTGTGAGTATATCATCTTTTTAGATTGCAAAATTGGGGGTAAAAAGTCTAGATATACCTTTTAATGGGATCAATTATTGGCTTCCCTAATTATTTTAAAGAATAATTCTATTTAGGTTTATTGAAGAGCACTAAAACCCACATTAAAAAGAATAACTTTAGATATTTTTGATTACCCATTTACGAGTTATCGCCGATTTCTTTTTAAATATTTCTCCTTTCTTATGGCCCTGTATTTACTTATGAGCACCAGTCAAGGTAAAAGATAACTGTCAAATGAAGATGTCGTTTCCGACATTTACCTATTTAGTGCTTTATTATTATTGAAAACTCATTCCTACATCGGAAATATTAAAGATGTATTTATAAATACAAATTAATATGAATTAAAGTAAAATAAAGTAATCAATTACAAGGTTAATTAGAGTATTATTACAATATTCAATAACTTATTAATTTAGGTACAATTTAATTGTTAGAACTTTAGGATTTAAGATGTTCAAATATTCCTCCATCGACTGCTAGATAATAACCCGCGATCATAAAATTCTCTTCTTACATTCGCTAGTTGGTAAACTGAAATTCTATTGCATTCGGCAGAAATAGCATTTTTTAACTCGTCTAGATTTGGGTATTTTTTATCCTTGTATATCCTGTTTTTTAAATGGCCTCAGAGAAAGAAATCATTTGGCGAAATATCAGGAAACCTTGCTGGCCAATTTACTGTATGATTTAGGCCAATAACGTTAAAATTATTGTCTAAATATTCCCGAACAGCCAGGGTCCTATGTGCCGGGCAGCCATTCATTTGGTACCAAACTTCCTGATTTTCCCTAGCGGCATCATGTAAAGCAGGTAAAATATGATTTTCGAGTAGCTTCAAATAATATTCTGCATTTAAATTTCGCGTAAGAAATAATGGCACGATAATATTGTGTCCGAATATCCCTGCCCAAACATTTACTTTCTGTGGATATTACGTCCTTGTTTCGACAAACCTGTGTTAGTTTTCTTTGTTCCAATATCGATAATTTTGAACATTGGGTTCATTATTTAAGGTAAACGTGCATTCGTCAGTGAAACATATGTTTTTTAAAAATTCCCTATCCGTGTTTGCTCTTTCCATCATATCAAAACAAAACGCCTGCCGCCGTATTTCGTCCCCATCTCGTAGCTCTTGGTGCTTTTCATATTTGAAGGAATAGTATTTATGTCGTTTCAAAATTCGAAACGCTGTAGTGTGATCTATTCCTATTTCATCCTCAAGTTTCCTTGTGCTGATCTTTCCATCGTTCTCTTCCACGCACAATAAAACTTCCAAGTCGGTATCATTTCTTGCATCTTCTCTTTGTTCCTGCCTTGCTTCACATCTGCAGTTATTTATTAGGGTACCTTTGGTCTCAAATCTCTGGATATTCCTTGCGATTGTAGATTTTCCAGGTATCGGTCTATTCGGATACAGAGCAGCAAACATGTCCGACACCTTTTGATAACTATTTCCTTGATAATACCATTTAATCATCAATACTTTTTCTTCGGTAGTGTAATTCATGGCTAATATTTTCGATGTAGGTATGAGTTTTTAATAATAATAATAAAGCACTAAATAGATAAATTTCTGAAATGACAACTTCATTTGACAGTTATCTTTTACCTTGACTGGTGCTCATAAGTAAATACAGGGCCATAAGAAAGGAGAAATATTTAAAAAGAAATCGGCGATAACTCGTAAACGGGCTAATCAAAAATATCTAAAGTTATTCTTTTGAATGTGGGTTTTAGTGATCTTCAATAAACCTAAATAGAATTATTCTCTAAAATAATTAGGGAAGTCAATAATTGACCCCATTAAAATTTACATGGGATTTCCTATGTCCCGTCCGACGATGCAACACCCGGTATAGTTGACAGAAGATTGTTCCACGAAATCCGCGTAAATAGAGTATAGGACCCCTTTAAACTAGACCTGACAGCAGAAAGAAGGTTTTAACTTAGAAAAACTTGACTTGATACTTAATCTAACGTTTTTTCTTCTCTCCCTATTCTTTTATAACGTCTCTTTTTCTCTCAATCTCTTGATTAAGCACTGGATCCGTGGGTGCGGCGTCTCTAGGGCTTGGCCCCTCAAGTTTTGCGCCTGGCTGAACCCATTTCGATTGTTCGGCGCCGCGCCGGAAGACAAGACCCCCTTTTCTAGGGGGGTTATTACTGTTCCCCCCACACCTCGCCTCCCAGCACTTTTTTATTATGTATATTCGATCGGTCCTGCGTTTCTCAGGCGTAGATTTTGATGATTTTGTTAGAGAAAATTTGAAAATTCAACCACAATCAGCCAGAATAGTTTATTTACAACCACATATTATGTAACGTTGACATTAATGACATATTACTAAGTTCCTTCTCCCATTTCCATTGCCCATTTACCTTGAAACTCTAATAGATTATACAGGGCGATTTATTTTGAAAAAAAAATTAAAAAGTTTACCACCCTGCACTGAAAAAAAGGATCTCTCAGTCGAAATGAATATGACTGACCCAAAGATTGGGTCAATAGGGCCAATAGGGCGCTTTTCAATAGGGCCAAGAACTACGTTTCTTTACCCAAAGCATTAACTATCTTTTCTTAAGCTTTAAAAAATTACTTTAGGGAATAGAAGAATCTATCTGTCCAAAGTATTTCACTCTTGACCCAAAATTAATATGCAAAGAAGTTCTTGCTACAAGAACAATAGTCTCTTTGATTCATGCAAAAATTCTTGATTGAAAAGGGACATTTCTTGATTAAAGAGACACTTTTCTTAAACCAATAGCGAATACTATTGACTCAACTAAAATTTATTTTGATCTAAGAGAAGTATATACATCATATACAGGCATATTACGAGGTATATTATTTTCTGATAAATCTAGGTTTTCCTAGTCTGTAGTAAGTAAAGTGATATTATTTTCCTCGATAGTAGTTATTTCTGCTTCTTCACTCCTTGGTATTTTTTGGGGTTGTTCATCACTCTACAAATTACAAAAAAATGTTACATCACGATTAATCAAAGTAAAGCAAACAAATTATTAAAATTATAAGCTTTGGTCACATTTTGAATTTTCTAATACGATGACTTGAAATTCTAAAATTTTTTTAATTATTTGCATAACAAAATCGAAATCTATATTTTTATTCTATCTATATTTATTATCTAAACAGGTAACAGCAAATAAATACTCTAATTTCCTAAAATTTGTCCATAAAAAATGACAAATGCATGTTAATAACGATCACTAATTTGTTATACGATATGCGTTTAAAAAGCAAATTATGGAAAATTCCAAGCAACAAAACCCGTGCGTACTATGATGTGCGACCTATAAAATGCGACGTACGACTGATCCAAAACTGATCGGACTGCCGACTGATTGTATATACCGTCCTTCGTCATCGTCTTTGCGTGTCGTTATTATTTTTCATCAAAAGAATATTTAGCTATTGGAAAAATGGCCATGTTTCTTGAATGAAGTACTTCCTAGCGTATTTTTGTTATTATCTTAAAACAAAGTAACTTGCACTTGGTTGAATGAAAGTAGATTCAAGAGAAATTTTCGAATTTTTCAAGAGAACCAGTTTTCTTGAGTTAAGAGAGTTTTTCTTCAGGCAAAATATTTTCTTTTACGCTAAAATAAATTCTCTTGCCACAGGATACACAGGATACCCGATGAATGACGAACCAGCACCACTATCTTGATGTTTAAAAGAGGAGATAAGAAGCTGCCCTCAAACTATAGAGGCATAAATCTTCTAAGCACCATGTTGTGAACATACATTTAATATGGTTATATGTATATGTATATTCGACAAATTGTATAAAATATTATTTTTACCCTTATTCTACGGCTATGCCTAAAGAATTTAAGGTACGAAAAATACCATCAACATTATTATTCTTCTCAGAAAGATGGGTGATGCAAATAAACAGAACCATTACCTTAAGATGAAATTTGGAAGAAATAGTCATAAATAGTTGCATCATTTTTAGTTTTCCTTTGTAATTCGTTTACTTTCAGACGCGATGTCTGGTTTCTATTTACTTAAGAAATGGTCATGTTTGTCCCTTTGCAAACCTACCTGAAAATATTATTAAGAAATAGTAGGTACGCCCGTGGATTTTCGGAGGGCATTCTCATAAAAGCACACGGTCACAGAAGGGACCGGGGACATTCATAAAAATTTTCATAGACGTAATACTGCTAAATTTATATTTTGTATTAAAAGTTTAAAAATAAAAGTAATAACAACTTAGTAAGAATTTAATTATAAAAAAAAAGAATAACAGAATAACAAGTGGTGATACGAGCAACAAGTGGTGATACGAGTCAAATAGAGAACTACAACATTTGGTGGCAGCGACTACAAGATTGGTGACGACGGTGGTCCAATCCAGGATCACGACAACCACACTAAAACTTACGACAAAAGTGATAACAACCAAAATAAACGACTTAACATGCTTAGCAGATGAACAGCAATGTTTCAGATCGGGTAGATCATGCACAGACGCGGTTTTTGTCATAAGACAGATAACAGAAAAATTAATCGAATATAACAAACCAGCGTATATGTGTTTTATTGATTTAGAAAAAGCGTTCGACCGTGTGCAGCTAAGAGACGTTGTACACCTTCTTTGCAATAGGCAAATTCCACACAACCTCGTTAAAACCATACAAAACAAATATGAAGCGAACCAAATTCAAGCTAAAATTAACGGGGTCCTGACCGAACCAATAAATGTAGGCTGTGGTATCCGACAAGGTGACTCCCTGAGCCCTCTTCTTTTCAACATCATTATGGACGAAATAATAGGAAATGTACGTTTACTGAAGGGATACAGTATGGGCGACCAGGAAATTACTATTCTATGCTATGTCGATGACGCCGTATTGGTAGCTGAAAATGAGAACGATCTACAGCGCTTATTACATCGATTTAATTGCACTGCCAAATCACTTAACTTAATATGATAATATCGACCCAGAAAACTAAATGCATGACGACATCAAAAGTACCACTAAGATGCAAACTGGAAGTCGAGAGCAATGTTATTCAGCAAAAGATGAAATTTAAGTATCTAGGCATAGAAATCTTAGGATATGGTGATGTAGAAGCGGAGGTGCGAGAACGGACAGCGAAGGCAACCAGAATAGCAGGATGCCTGAATGATACAATATGGCGAAATAAAAACATTGAGGTGGAGACTACAGCGAGAATTTACAAGGCAACGGTACGACCAATAATGACATACACTGCAGAAACTCGACCTGATACAGCGAAAACTAAACAACTACTAGAAACAACCGAAATGAGAGTACTACGCAGAATAGCTGAAAAGACGCTTCTGGACAGGGAGAGAAATGAAAGCATAAGAAGAGCGTGCAAGGTGGAAAATGTAAATGAGTGGCTACTCAGCAGAAAGGAAGAATGGAACGAGCATATCAGCAGAATGGACAACAGAAGGATAGTGAGAGTTGCACGCGACAAATCACCGCTAGGTCGCAGAAGCTTAGTACGTCCACGAAAACGATGGAGCGACAACTTGTCAGTCTAACCGGTAGAGACGACGAAACCAAACAGGCGATTCGCCTAGTATGAAGAAGGAAGAAGAAGAAGAAGAATTAAGAAACACCCTGTATATTGATAAAATTAAGACATATTATGTATATAAATTTATTCTTTGAACACCTGTATTTTCTCCAATAATTCAGATATCAGGGTGAATCAAAAAGAAAAACATCCTAAAAAATGAGGCTAAAATTTTTTGGAGCAAAATGTTTTTATTTGTCAACACTCCACAGAGTGTCCCAAAAAACTCTAAAAGTTTCTTACTTCTTTTCAAACTCTGTATATGATTCAAAACGAATCTTTTTGAAAATGACAACCTACAAATTGATGTTGAATTTAGTGTAATTTTTGTCATCATATACACAAAATACATAAAGCTCTAAGAAAGCAAAGAAAAAAATGTACAAAATCCCATCCATCCTATAGATACATTTATAGCTATCCGCGATCGTTATACAGCATGACACATCAACATGTCCGCACTTAAACCACACTAGAACAGAGAGTGCTGAGAGAGGAAACAGCAGAAAGAAGAACAAAAGAAAGCCGATGACCATATTTCCCAGGGCCTACTGCCACATACATACGTATTTTCTGTACCTACTACTGTTTCAGACGGTCTTTTGTTTGCGATGACGAGCGATGCGCGCCATTTTAGACGCTCTTTTGTTTCAGCAATGACTGCTGCGTTCGATCGATGCGGCCGTCTTCTTTTTTCACCGTTCATTGTTGTCTTCTCGAATCCTTTCGTTTTGACAGATGACAGTGGCCGGTGGATGTATGGATGAAGTTGTTGCTGTCTGTCTTTCATCGAGGTGAAGTTGATTTGTGATAGAGAGAGAGTATTGTCCATGTCGGATAAGGTAGAAGCTGTATAGGATACAATGATTTCGAATTACCACGAATATCTGTAAATAAAAAAATACTGAAATCAGAATTTTTTTTCAAAAATTTTTTGTCAAATTAAAAATGTTATATTTTTTATTTTTAGCCCTATTTACATGATTTTTTTTAACAAACTGTAATATATACAGGGTGGTCCGAACTGTATTCCGGAAAATTCGGCAGCATATTCTATAGATAAAAATAAGTAAAAAAGTTCGTATAAATGTATGTCCTAAAATGCTTAGTTTCGGAGATACAGGGTGTTTTGTAATTATAATTTTATCATCATTTTTTCAAAGAAAAAATAAATATTTCCCAAATTTATTATTTCAGTCAAATAATTATTTGACTGAAATAATAAATTAGTTAGTGTTTATTTTTTCGTATGTATTGACTATTACCATTCTAAATATCTTGAGAACGGTTGCTCGTAGCGATTTTTACAAAGAGAAATTTTCCACTTAAAAAGTCACGAAAATGTATACTTTTTACTCAGTACTTTTTATACAGGTACGGACAAAAAAGTATTACTCTTCGAATCAGTTAAAACACATGTAGGTGGCCTACAAATCGAAGTCATATTGTATCGGTATATCTGATTCTATAGTATCTTCTCTCTATTTAATCTAATGATTTGACTGATCTTAAATAATGTCGTTTTTTTTCTGGAGACAAACGACGATCTAGCGCCGCGCCTATCAAAGAGCGCCGCCGACTCTGTTTTTGCGCTCGCAAGACCGCGTTCGCCGTGCGAAAACAATGGCGCGTCCGCGGCCTTCTTTGATCGTCCCGTCCGAAGTACGGCCGGAGCCGGTAGCAGCTCCGGAATCCCAAGTATTGCCAGGCCGGAGCGGATAGGTTTGTGAACTCGGCCAGAAGACGCCGAAGAGCTTTAAGAAGAAGTAAAATGTGGTAAGAGTACGAAGAAGCGAATGTGAAATAATCGTTTATTGGCAAAGGAGTTGGCTAAGTTTTGCGATAATTGTATTCTGAAATACTAGATTCATCTTTTGTTAACAGTCCGCAGGTACCTATTTTTCCCGATGATTCGAAAATCTGGAAACATCAGATGCTGCGCCGTTTAGTATCTTCCTGTCTCTGCATAATTTATGAGAAGTGTACGTTTGCACATCGTTTAGGGTAGTTAATACCTTTTTTCCCATAGCAACTGTTAAAATTGCCTTATATCTATCAAAAATAGCAGATAAAATAGTACTTTAACAGCGAGGATAGGTTAAAAACTTTATTTCTTCTCGCACGTTTTTTAATTGCTTCCCCCAAGTAGCAAATTTTATTTTATAAAGGCTGTATAAACAGCTATGTGATAATTTTTATAGGATACCTCAATTCATATAACGTGCTATAAGACCGTAATATGATAGCTTTACAACCAAAAAAAGCCCATTTTTATACAACCGTTTAGTAGTATAGAAATTCTATAAAAAGGGTATATCTACAACTCTTATGCAACTATTTTACACAGCGTTATATAACTATTATAAAACTTGTTTTATTGTGTATTACGTGGTCATATCTAAGAAACAGAACAATAAAAACATTTGATCATTTAGCGAGGTAAAAGAGTATTTTACTTTTTACCGAAGAATATTAGGAGCAAATTATATTTTAAGCGTGTCGTAAAATGAATCTAGAAGATGTGGATTGTTAAAAAGGAGACTTTACTCGACAATGAAAATGGCGGGTAGAGCCAGAAGGTACAATAAATATGTAATATAAAAAATCATTAATAGGGTTTGAAAAGTAGGGACAATTTTTATTGCGCCGAAAATTTTACTGGTAGATTATAGGTATGTATTTGGCAAAAAATTAAAGCGCTTTAATTTCGATTAAGGTTTACGTATAAATTTAAACAATAAGATAAAATAAAATTTTCAAAAATTCTTGTTTTTAATTTAATTAAACACTTTATTACTGTATGTGGCAATCTTATCACAAAATAGTTCTCAAAAATAACATTTTACAATTTATTTTGATGTTTTTAAATTTGCTTCATATAATGGCGGCCATAGGCCATACAAAAATTCTGCCTTAAACATGGCGAATTATAATGCAACCATTTTATTATAAATGAATCCTTTAAATAAGTCTTTGTTGTAAAATAAAACGGTATAGGATAAATATCTATCATTACGCAGAATTTCCAGGCACTATAGAACTATTTTGAACATATTGAGATTTGTGATAAATAGATGTTGCCAAATCTCATTTGATTAGTATTTAAACTAACAAACATGATCAGATTTTCATGGATTCATGCACGCAATGCATTTCATGCGTGCCCGACGAGTGAGCGGCAACCTAAAGACTTGGAAAAACAACAATAAAACAATACAAACATTACTACAGTAAAACTTATACATCAACGTGGCAACAATGCTTTGAAGAAGCCAGGCAACCCGAGAGATTTTGGCTTTTGGGAACCCAGGGAATTCTCGGGATTATTTGCCGTAATTTCGAGGAGTTTTTTCTTACATGCTCTTTATAACTACCACTGCGTTTGTTAACTTTTTTCCAACTTTGTCCAGAATTCATAATAGCTGTGATTGATTATACTCGTACGTAGATATTACTTTTGCAACAACAACGATAACAAAATAAATAACTAGGTATACCATTTAATTTAAAATGAGATTATATTATACATTACCAGTTTTATAATGCAGATATTACAGCGAATTTATTTTGTTAATGACAATTTTATCATATAAGGCTATATAACTGGTGTTGTATACAGCACCGTAGTTTAACGCAATAAAACATTCTATCATACAACGTAATACAACTTTAATAAGACAAGTTAAAGTAACTATTATATGATCTTATGACTACTAGTTATATGAATATTATAGAATAATGATATATCATACTAAAAGAAATGATCGTTTAATGCGTTATAGGATACGGTGTAAAAACCACTAGAAAATAGTTTAATATGACAACTTTAATTAAAAAACAGAATGGTCGAAACCAAACGCTTAATAAAATCAAGCAGTCCTTAAGACAACGCTATTCGACTGTTATAAAATAATTCAATCCTTTTAGAATTTCTTTTTGCTACTTGGGCCATTTATGAAAATTTTTGTATTCCTTTTCATAAATTATTCGGAATTTAAATGGAAGTAGTTTGGATATGGCGTTTGTCGCCTCAGCCTTTTGAATATCTGTTGGTAATTTACTTATTTCGTTTTGAGCCAAATTTCTGGCTCCAATTCAATCAGCAAACGACACGAAAGAGAATTAAAAAATATTGACTCAAAACTGACAATTAAAGAGACAGCTTTATTTATTTGTCAAATTAAATAGAAACCAACGCCAACCCGGCACAATATTTTTTCTACTCGTAATAAATTCCTTGAAATAATAATTTCTGAATATTTTTTAAAACGTAACTCGTTATGGAAAAAAATATTGTTTTATACACGACGATAAAATTGCATTATCGTATATAAAATATCATTTTATCGTCTTGTACAAAATATAACTATTTATACCACAGATTTATACTCATATGCGGAGTGTCAGTCCGCGCGCGATCGTTCGTGTGATACTATTTTTAATGTTTACTTCAATAATTATTTTATAATGTCGAACAAGTTAAGTTATTTTACTTGTTTTAGTTGAAAATGAACAGATTGTAATAAACAAAGTGAATAATTGACTTTTTTTTATTAAATAAATATTATTTTTTAGATGTACTCTGCAAGAAAGATTGCAACAATTCATGCAAGACTGTTTGAACGAAGATGACGACTTCAAACCAGTTAAAAAATATGTAGGTGGCGCCCTCTACAAGTAGGAGTCATATTGACAGCAAAATCAAATTTATCATGTCAAAAAACTCCCAGACACCATTTTTCACCCAAATATTGACGTTACTTCTTACTTCATACATTATTTGGAAAAAATCGAAATAAAAATGAAACTTCTACACCCTGTATCTCCGAAACTAAGAATTTTAGTACATACATTTATACGAATTTTTTTACTTATTTTTATCTGCAGAATATGCTGCCGAAGTTTCCGGAATACAGTTCGGACCACCCTGTATAAAAAATCTTTAATAAACAAAATTAAAAACTATTTTTAAACAAACTATCAAACTCCCTTTTCATCAAACAACCTTTTACTTTCAGCCCCAATTAAACTAATTACACCAGAATTACACTTTTACCTCTCATTTAAGCAATTTAAATCAAAAATACACACCTGCCGCCATCTATCCGCCACTAACTCAACTACAACGCGCTCTAAACCCGCCGTATTACAGAAACCTACAGCGACGGGACGCGCTCATCAAGGCGGCACGCGCCAAGCCATTTAAATACATAATTCAGCTGTGTCGTAATTGATTCAAATTACTAGCATTTTCTTTAATTGTGCGGTAACGCCGTGGCTCTTATCGGCCTGTACTGACATTAAATCATATTTGAGCCAGAGGAAAATTAGAGTTGAACGATTCAGAGCGCATTATCAATCGTTTGTTTGCTGTAAAAGTCGATGGGATTTAGATTTGGCTAAATTGTGTTGTTAAATATGGAGTCACACAAAATTGGTGTTTGCTTTTGGCGGTATAATTGAGACAGAGTTTGAGTTAATTATGCTTGAATGAATGTTGTGTTGTTTGCTTAATAATGTGGTGTTGAAAAATAATAATAGATAATCTGATATTATGTGTTAATATGATTGTTTCTGTTTTTAAAGCGGTTTATTTTATGAATTTTGATCATTTTTGTTGTTAGGTTTAAAAGGAATATTACTATATCTATACAGGGTCTGGCGATAGTGCGTCGGGCATCTGTAGTTCCTTGAATAAAAAAAGACTTTGTTACATACCTATAAATGTATGTACTAAGATGTATTTCAGGAAAATATTTTAACTTCTATAGGGTGGCTCAAAAAAGTGTGAGTGGATCGGGGTGATTTTTTTAATGGAACACCCTATATATATATTTTTGGCTGTATATTGGATTTTTGGCTGCCTCTCAGATCACTTTACATAATCTGAAGATATGAATAAATATATTTCGATAGTTTCAGAGATATTAATAAATAAATAAAAAATATAGTATACATTGTGGCGCACCTCATTCGCCTCGATTGATTATACGAAAACGGAAAGATGTACAAACATAAATTTTTATGGGTATATGTATAGAGGCAATGTGCATAATTTAAAATTATTTTCAAATGTACAGGGTCTGTCAGAACTAAGATCCATACAAAAGTTAAATTTTTTCTTATGGAACACTCGGAATTTTATTTCATTTTTGAATTCTTGGGCATAAAATAAGGCAATTATTATAAAGGTTAAATATGTTTACAAGCTTTGGTTTTTGAGATATTTTAAGATATTGAAATATGCATAGTATAATAAAAAAGATTGTCAACACCCTGTACATTGCTTTTCAGAATTAATTCTTGTGCTGAAGAGAGAAATAAACTCTACTGAAAAATTTGATTGCTTCCTTTAATGTATACAGGGGTATCAAAATTGATGGTCTTTAAATATTTACTTTACATAAAAACTTCGTTATTTCAAATACAACACCCTGTATTTTTTTAAATAAATCGAAGCAGAATCTAATGCTCTTTCAAACTATGTTAGGGTTTCCTATACCTATCTAGCTCAGATTTTGAATAAAGAGCAATTTTTCAATAAAATGGCAACCAAGAGGGCTAATGTCGTCATGGCAAGTTTCTAGTGACAGTTCCTCCTCCTAGGTGCCGTCTCCGTTGAGGTTGGCGACCACTGTGGCAAAAGTCTAGTGACAGTAGCTATATTTAAAATCGAAATTAGTTTATGGACTTTATTTAAAATTTATAGCAATCTAGTTTTATTAATTTACCTACAATAGTTTAATAAATAATACTTAAAAATATGTATTTATTATTCTATTAAGAAAAACGAATAAGTAGTTCTTCGATTTATTTTACGATGACTTGTAGATATACATTTCTATAAAAGAGCCAAAATAAAACACCAAATCACCACAATACACCAAAAAACACTTTTCCTTTTACACTGGACGCGCGTTTCGCTAACCATGTTAGCATCATCAGCAGATCATCAAGACTCTTAGTCCTGATCATCTGCATAATTATGCGCACATAGTGTTGTGCGCACAATTTCTTTTTGAATCCATCGTCAAAGAATTCTATTTTCTCACACAGAGAGAGACCAACCGGTCAGATTCCGAGAAATGCACGAAAAACGCCTGGTAAAAACGACAAAAACGAAGAAAAAAAAACAAACGACACGAAATCGACAACTCGCGCGACCCATAGGGCAAAAACCGTCAAAGCCGCACGCGATTGTACACTCCCTGATGCCGGGCGTCCCTGCCAGAGCACGAAACGTCGCCTTCGTCGCGCGCCACGAAGTCGCGTACAGTCCGCGACACAAGCCCAAGGGATACAGGGAGAGAGACAGAAGATGCGAACGAAAAAAAGGAACGTTGTATTTAAAGGAAAAAAGAAAAAATCGTGAAGGATAATGTTACGGTATACGAAATAAGATTTAGGTTAAAAGGGAGAGGAGGGAAGAATAGGGGTAATGGCGTGTCGGATTGGAGAAAACAGACTCAAAATGGTCGTGTATATAGGTATATACCGCATGAATCGAAAAAAACGACGTCCAGTTGGCTTAGAAATGAACATCGATGACATTCCCCGCATGTAATGTTACATATAAAAAGAGAGCCCCCCAACATTCGATTTATATAACGACAATTTGTCTCGAACTTCCACGTGTGTGGTACCAAATTATTTGTAAAAAAATGCTTTTTCCAAATATGCTAATGAGTCACCCTCGGCCCATTTGAAAAAATTGAGATATGATTAAAAATAGGATTTGGCCATCTTTTAACCGACCAAGACAAGACACTAAAAACATTAGACGATCAAATCTATTTATTCAAGACTCCTTGATTAAAAATTAGTGTTTTTAACACAGCCATGACACCCTACTGTACGTCTGCTGGATCTCTGCCTACGAAAGGAATGCGGACAAAAAACATTTAAATAAACAACAATATATTTTATACGTCGACTTGACGAGTACGTCACCGCAAATCGCTCCGCCCACTCATTTTATTGGCTAATTGCAAATTTGTCGAATTTTTATTGATGGGACGCGTCGTCTAATTTTTTACGAAAAACATCGAGAGAATATCGTTTCCCCTCTCACGGTTACCCCGTAGCTACAGAACGGACAGATGTACTGTATATATATATATATATATATATATATATATATATATATATATATATATATATATATATATATATATATATATATATATATATATATATATATATATATATATATATATATATATATATATATATATATATACGGTATATATATATATATATAATATATATATATATATATATATATTCTTCTATTTCCAGGGTTGTGTTATTTTTTAGAATCTTTCCACTAGTTCCTTGTACATTACTTTAGTTTTTGCTAAATTCGTTATAAGAACCACTTTATTGCTGCCTGTAGGTACTTAGTTCATTAATTTGTGCTTGTTTTTCTTCGGGACCATTGGCAATCAGGACTATGTTATCAGCGATTCTTAGATATGGTTAAGATATTCTCCATCTAAACGAACTTTTTGTAATTTTTGCGTAATTAAGAGTAAATTACCAAGGAATGTAATATGAAAAAAACGTTAGTTATTTTTTTTTTCATTTACTATATAGACAAAAATTATTTTCTATATACTATTTTATTTGGACTTTTTTATCCCACATCCACGTAAAACACGTTTAAATCGACTACAACCTGAAATAAATCCATCTATGTTAATTCCCAAGTAGCGTAGAATATACCTATACAGCCCGTTCCAAACTGTTCTCCCGTCTGACCAGAGAATAAATCAGGCTGTGTCGGTGGTTGGACTGCGCTCAGGGGGGACAGGGACGGGGTAATAGGCATGCGGGGCTAACCCCGCACTGTTATTACGATAATGAGGGACCCCGCGAGCCACGGGGCCTCGGGGTGCTCGCGGACATGACGAAGGGCCCTCTTAACACGCGGGATATTTTCGAGAAATACAGGAACAAAAAGATCATCGGGCAGAGAGCGGCCAATCGATTAGGTTCTTGAAGTTTGCAAAATAAAACACCAATTCACCAAAATATGGAATGTTCAGTAGGTAGGGTGAGCCAAAAAACTAACCTATGGAATTTATGGTTTGAAATGAACCTAATAACCGAGAAAAAATATTCCTGGAAGGCAGATAGATTTTTTCCGCGGTGTAAAATTTTATATCGTAAACCGTTTCAAAGTTATGGTACTTTTAATGGAAAAAGATTTTTTAACTGAAAAAATTTGAATGTTCATAGAAACCTCAAAGCCTCAAGATTAAAAATACCTCAAAGATTTAACCAAAATGAACAAGAAAGTTAAGCTTTATAAGCTTGTTAAGCTTATAAATTATTTTTTCTCGAGAAAGAGACGCTGGTAGAACAAGTTAATCCAATCCAAATAACGAGTTGTCGTGTTTTAACATATACAATGAGAAACTGTCAAACAGATATTGGCCACATATACAGGGTGTTTCAAAACAAATGCGAAAAACTTCAGGGGGTGATTCCTTGTTCAAAATAAAGGGTAGTTTGCTTCATAAACGTTGGGTCAAAAGTCAACCATTAGGGAGATATCGCGGTACAGAGATGGCGGAAAAATAATGTTTTTATTTTTTATCTTAAAAACGAAAAGAGAAAGACTAATGAAATGTTATGGAAGCATTACTGTTATGAAAACACACTTTCAGTTAATTTTTTTACTTTTTTAAAATGAGTGGAAGGGGTTGAAATAAACTACCCCTATCATTCTTGTTAACGAAATTTAAAGAAAAATCTTATCAAACACATGCAAATGCTTTAATTTGGATAGTTTAGTTTGTTTAGAAACTTTTTACCTCTTGTGTTTTTTGATAAAACTCACCGATTGGAAATTAAAAAATAAAATGTAAAGCATTACATGTCAGGACAAAAAACATTTTTAGATTAAGAATCTAGTGATAATAACGATAATAATAATCATCTAGATAATAACGTATTGCAGTAGAGTAATGTCAAATAAAATAATATTAGGAACATCCTAAAAAGTAACAGCGGCCGACTAGATTTTTTCCTAAAAAATTACAGCAGCCCACTAGATTCTTTATCAGAAAATGTTTTTTGTCCTGACATGTAATGCTTTACATTTTATTTTTTAATTTCAAATCGGTGAGTTTTATCAAAAAAATACAAGATAAAAAAGTTTCTAAACAAACTAAACTATCCAAATTAATTTTTTGCATGTATTTGATAAGATTTTTCTTTAAATTTCGTTAACAAGAATGATAGGGGTAGTTTATTTCAACCCCTTCCACTCATTTTAAAAAAGTGAAAAAATTACCAGAAAGTGTGTTTTCATAACAGTAATGCTTCCATAAAATTTTATTAGTCTATCTCTTTTCGTTTTCAAGATAAAAAATAAAAACATTATTTTTCCGCCATCTTTGTACCACAATATCTCCCTAATGGTTGACTTTTGACACAACGTTTATGAAGCAAACTACCCTTTATTTTGAACAAGGAATCACCCCCTGAAGTTTTTCGCATTTGTTTTGAAACACCCTGTATCTTATCCAGAAATTGTCCCGAGGAATTAATTTTTATTTTTTTTTTCACGCAGCTATAACAAAATTAATCTTAAATTCTTATAGGCTACGGATATTTTTTTTTCAGATATATGAGCGTCTTTAAAAATACTTAAACACAACCTTTTTCTCACCGTGTATTAATAACCACTGTAATTTTTCATGAGCAACATTGTATCGGTACCATTTTCGTCCCCATTGGTTAAGTCAAGCTCCACCCACAGAGGTTCTCACCCACGTTACAAGCGACCTCTTGACTTGTCGTTGGCCAGTCCAGATGGTACAGGTACCGTTGAGGCGTGGTACCGCGGTATTTTCGGCGGTACTGGGCGGTACTACGCGCTTTGGAAGTACCAGGTTTTGTTTATTTTTCGTTTTCAAGGGTTGGATATACATAGTATATCAATAAGGGGTTTTCCCCCTGTGCGCATCTACATAAAATTTAATTTAATTTTTCTATTTTTACCCACAAAACGAATAAAAATTACCGTTCTATCAATAATAAATTAAACAAACAATACACCGATGACGTCCAATACATTTCATTCTGGCTTTATTACAACTTTTAAACTCACCAAGTCCAACACATCAAATGCCAGTATACTTAAACCTGCCGACCAATCATCTGCCATTCGTTTTAACGACATTCGCAAACAAAAGACGAACGAAACAATCGAATAGCAAACAAAATCCTATTTATTATTCAAAAGAAACAATTGAACAACAGAGTTAAAGGTGTCTTGATAAAATGACTGGGCTGGATAGTGTACGTGTAGGTATATAAAAGTGTGTTTTGTAGTGTTTTTTACGTTAAAATAATTGTTTTTTTAGGTAAAATTCGTAAAAAATATGAAGATATATAGTAATAACAAGGTAAAAAGCTTTGAAAAGAAACTATGCACTTGTAAAATATTATTTATATCAGCGTTTATAGCAAAATTATGTGGACTGTTTCCTTACCAATGGAAACATAAAAACAAGAAATGCTTATACGAAAAATCGACGTTCTGGATCATTTACAGTATATTTATCGTAATAATTTTAACAGTAGTTTCGATCTACAGTTTCAAAAACATAAAATTGGACAGCAGCAACCTGCCAGAATTTTTGAATACTCTGTCCAATTTGCTGTACAGTACTTACAGAATTCTCATCATTATAGCTCTAGTACAGCTCAATGCAGGTGAAGATTTCTTGAATAAGCTTGTTTCATTGGATAGAGATCATTTATTTTGCCAGAGCTCGAGAAAAATATCCAAAAATATTATGAACAAGGTTAAAATCATGAATATCAGTGCTATATGCGGGCAGTTTTTGATAATATGGTACTTGGGAAGAAACAGTGATGATAGGGTAATGATTTGGAATATTTTGGTCAGTTGTGTGTTGCAAGTTTGGCCTTTTACGAATAGTGACCTATGGACTGCAAGTAAATATAAATTTGTTAAAATAATTAGTTTCATTTCTTTAAAAGAATTTTCGAAGAAAATCTACAAATGAAAAAATTATGTCCCATGAATACTGACAAACAGATTAGACAGATTATAAACTTTGTTTTTTCTTTATTGTTTTTCGTGGTTCCAATTTTCGGAATCGGGCACTAGTTAGGTTACTAGTTTGCGCACACAGCACGCCCACTTATGGCCTCTAAAATTGTGCACAGCGCCTGACCGGCACAGTGATTAGAGAGATATCGGAAAACCGAATAGCGTCATACAGTATTTAACCGTACCTTATCATGGTTACGATATGCGCGAGTCAATTTTTAACGCAACACCCGCTAATAACGTTACCGCCTGACGTAATTTGCGGATCAATTACACCAAGCGCTATTTCTAAATAACGTTTAAAAATTGCTTAAATGGGCATGTGCGGGTATTTACAACCTGGGCCGGCCGGCGAGATTTTATTTTAGGTTATGTTTGAATTGTTTTAAATTATTACTTTTTAGTTTTATTAGGTAATCTGAAATAGAAGACTATTTTCAGTACCTATATTTATCCAAAAAAAATAGTTCCATGACACAGAATAATTTTTTTATAGGTCCTTAAAATTGCTTTAATTTGAAATAATTTTAAAGCGCCAATTGATGACGTATGAAAAATACGCCCAATCACATTGCAGAACCGTGCTCGTGCGCCAGCCAACAACTGGCAAGGAGGCAGCGCATTATTAAATTGTTTACCTTTAACCTGAAAAGTTGGTAGTGGTTTCTCGTTCCGATTGCATATCAGAAATAATTAATTATCTCCAGTTTGTGTTCTTCTGCAACACGTTTGTTTAGTTCTTAGTGTTCAGAATGGTGTGATCAGAAAATTGTGATAAAATAACAGTGTAATAAAAATCCAAACCAGACATTTCACATAGGGAACTTCAAACTTTTGTGCTTGTCGTACTCCTCTATTATTAATTATTTTAAGGTAAGAACTCGAAGTATTTATCAAGATATTACACCTAAATGAGTAAAAAGCCTTCACCGCCAGTCTGCATAGTACTTTATAATGGTTACTTACAATAATCAAAAGATAGGTATTAACATTTTATTGTAGTATACCTTTTACATGCTCTGTTCCAAATTGTCACGAGAATTACAGAGGGGGTCCCAAGGTTTCTGCTTTTATATTCCCCAAAAATGACGAGCTTCGCAAAAAAATGGTTGACAGCTATTAAAAGAGATAATTTCACTCCTACTAGTAGTTCTCGGGTAAGAAGTGCAATAAATATGCCTCAAATAGGCCAAAGGCCAAAGCCTCTGTTACCCTAGTGAGGATGTAGTTATGGCTACTGCTTACACTTACCTCACTATAAGTAAAATATTGGAAGAATAATCAAGCATTTTACATCAAAAAGATCACAGAAAGATATTGACAACATTCACATTTGAAAATATAAATGGCCTGCCTGGATGTAAGTCTTTTTTTAAGTCACAATTGCCCCTCACATACGTCAGAATTTATTATTAATTCCATCTTGTTCAGAATATCCAATATTTTAGTGAAGAACTATGCAAAAAAAAGGAATGACGTCTTTACCACAGAGACAATGCTCTATGTAAAGAGAAAGAGTAAAGAAAACTAAGCTAAGCGTACGTTTTACTTACGAACAACCAAAAAGGTATTTAGTTTTTTTTTATATAAAATCTTGTTCGGAATATCTAATATTTTATTGAAGAACTATGCAAAAAAAGGAATGACGTTATAAAAAGGTTGTGTAATGCTGCTAAACATAGAAAAAATATTCCATATTTTTTTACCCAAGCCAGTGTAGTTTATAATTCCAAGAGCATTTACCAAGGCTTTTACTAAGACAAGTAACTTCCTATACTGTCCATAATAATATATATTTATCAAACGTGCAGTAAATTCTAAACTATGGTAGGTAAGTGTTTGCAATTGAATATTTAGTTTATATTGCTATTTTCTGTCATATATTTCTGGTTATTTCTTTTTCCGATGATTTTGAACACCCTATATATGCTACCTCAAGTTTGAATATTTACACACTAGTACACTACCTACCTATTTTCTGAGAAAACAGACCTTTTTATAAAAAGTAACTAACTGATGTTTTCATAAAAGTAATAATACAAAAAAATCCATATTTATGTGGAGATCTTTAGACTCCCTGTATATTAAAAAATTACTGAAATATTACGTAATCTAACCCGACATTTGTGTGAAAAATGTCAATTTGGAAATAAAACAGGTTTTAAAATACGCGCCAAATAAAGCACTTCTATCTCCGCCATATTGGAAAAGGTTGAATGGCCTTGTGTGGAGGTGGTGGTGGGTCAGCATGGTGGCCCGGCCGTGTTGCCGCTTTTCAACATGCCAGGTGTGAAGTATTAAAAATAAAGTGCGGATTTTTATTCTGGGCTTTTTTGTTTTTATTTATTTTCTTAAGAACGACTTCAAATTTTTCGAAAGTGAGATAGCAGAAAATTCTAGAATTAATTGCTTTATTCAATTATGCTACTTCCAAAATATAGTGAAAGAGCCCATTCAATCAGCAATCGACACGAAAGAGAATTAAAAAATAATGACTCAAAACTGACAACTAAAGATACAGCTTTATTTATTTATCAAATTATATAGAAACCAACCCCAACCCAGCACAATATTTTTTCTACTCGTAATAAATTCCTTGAAATAATAATTTCTGAATATTTTTTAAAACGTAACTCGCTATAGAAAAAGTATTCTTTTATACACGACGATAAAATTGCATTTAATCGTCTTGTATAAAAAATAACTATTTTTATATTATTTAGAACGTTTGAAATTGTTTAAAAAATTATTTATGACGTTGCCACAAAAATTGGAATTTTTACTCCTAATAAAACAATTCTGTAGATTTTCTTCAAGTGGATGGAAACGCAATATTCTTTTTTTTCAGTTATCAATTACTATATATCCAACTTCATATGCTTTGAAACAATATTAAAGAACTATCTCCAATACCAACCCATTCATCCAATCCAAAAATTCGATTTCACCAATAACAAAGGCCAATTTCTTGGTTTCCTGGGTTCGTACAAGATCTGCTCAGGCCAACACAACATCCCAATTTCTCTCATGGACCTAGACCGCCCAGAATTGCTAGATTACCTAAGAACAATCCACGAAGAGCTCTACCAAAACGTCCATCTCTACTTTAGCTATGGAGGAGCTCAATTTTTCTTTCAGCTCATTCTGGAACTGGTACTGCTCAGTGCCAGTTCGTATTCTGTGGCTATTTACACGGTGTATGGTACTAGGAATCTAGAAGCCACGGTGATGTTTTTGGCGAATCTTGGTTATGCGATTTACCATTCTTGTGGGTTGTTTTGGGTGTTGAAGGATGTACAGACTTTAAAAAATACAGTAAGTCACATAAAATATTTTAATCCGGTGTTTAACCAAAGTAAAATTTTGTTATTTTTAATATGAAATTCAATTGATGTGATTAAAAAGTACTCCCTCAATACAAAAAGAAATGCAACGAAGTTACAATTAAGGAATAAATAATAAATCAAATTCAATACAAATTTCACTGGTTTGAAATGACGCGTAGAAAATTGTGACGTCACCTATCAGCATTTGACTGAATAGTTGACAGAGGGCACTCCAGCCTCTGAAGAATAATATTATGGCGTGTCTAGGTCTCTACTACCGTATTTACACCATATATCTTAAAATCACGTTAGATTTTTCTATTTTTATTCAGATCTAATATTAAATTTACTTTTATATTTTTTACTACTAGAAATTAAAACTTAAATTTTTATAATTAACAGGTTACTGCCATTTTTATCGAAGCATTAAACACTACCAAAGTTGTTCGGATGTTCGGATGTTCGAGGCGTTCGAGGTTAGATTTGTATTTTGTTGATTTTGCGTTTGGCGTTAAATACTTTGAGTTTTCAATTTTGTTTTATTGTACCCTCTTTATTATTTTTGTAATGAAGGGTATTAAAGTTTGTTTTGTGAAGGGCTATCTAAATAACTCTGAAGGCTCTTCAGAAAAAGTTTTTATATCTGTTCCTTTGGATGAAAGCCGTCGAAGAGCCTGGTTTGAAGCGGCAAGACAACAATATGTCAGCAAAAGTACGAGATTTTGCTGAGAAGATCATTTTAACGTAAGTTCCTTGAGTTTTATTTTACAATTAATTTTATATCTACTTTAAAATACATTTAGAAAAATGGTTTTTATTTACCTTTGATAGGTCACGTCAGAAATTGCAAAAGTGTAAATCTGAAATTCTTAATATTGATTATTTTTTTTAAAAAAATGGGATGAAATTGAAGTAAAATAAAAAAATACGGGTGTCATAAAATTGTATGAAGATTAATTATTTGCAATAAAAAAACTATGGTTAAACTCCGGATTCTGAATAAAGAGACTGTGTAGATTTTGACATTTAATGATCAAAATTGTCATTGTTTCCAGATAAAAAATTCAGAAACAATATTGATGGAATCGATTTTAAGAAGCAAATCGGAAAAGGAGATACAACAAATACAATTATTTATTCTTAAACTTAAGTTACAAACACCATTCAACATCTACAATTTTTTCGATTTGGGCCTTGGAATAATTTCCCCTGTAAGTTTTTTAAAAGTCATTTAATAGTTTTAAAATAAATTATAATCAGCTCATTGACAAATTCGTCTCTATAGCTTAGTAACTTTTAAAATATTGCACATTTTAATGGTAATATTAACAGAGAGATAGATATTTGAAGTAAACTGTCATACCGTATGATCGAAAAAAAATGGCGTCCAGTTGGCTTGGCAATGACGATCGATGACATTTCCCATATAATTTTACATATAAAATGACAGCGATCTTCATTTCATAGCCATCGCTGACGCCGTTTTTATTCGATCATACGGTATTTCTATTCTTGTGTTTCAGATAGTCAGCCATATTTTGACGTATATCTTAGTAGCGTTTCAGGTTTACTCTACCTAAAGACTTAATAATTTCTTTTTATTGTATTGCTATTGTGAGATAACTCCAGGAAATTTGATTTTTTTCAGAATAAAATGTAAATATTTTCAAATTTATTAAGAATATAAATAATTAAAAAAAATAAATGTGTGTTATTTTTTCACCTTGTTTGATCTAGGATCCTAAGTCAATATCCTTAATTGACTTAGGATCCTAGATCATATATATATATATATATATATATATATATATATATATATATATATATATATATATATATATATATATATATATATATATATATATATATATATATATATACTTACGTAAATAAGTAAATCATTATGGAAACTGTCGCAAACATATCAACGATTTCCATTTATCTTCTTTTTTTGTTGCACACGCAGTGCTTCTACTCTATCTAAAAAAGTTGGTTACCACAACAATGTATAATTTGTACTTTCTAAAACCGTACAAAATTGTGCTTATTTTGGAAATACGTGCAACTGTTAATGCGCATGCGCAAAGTAAGGTCCTCGAGAAAGACAAACCTATTGAACGTTTCATAAGTGCAATAAAGAAGGTTTGTAAATGGCATGTCGTGATGTTGGAGACATATTTTTTAATGCTAAACTTATGGCATTGATTTATCCATCTAGACTTAGGATATATCGAGGCAAATTCTTCTCAAAGTCAAAGTTTACAAAGAACAAAACTAAATGTTAAATCTAATAATATTTGAACTTGTTTAAGACATACCCTGTATAAAGCCTGACCCATCCACGTATCAAAATCGATTCCAAGCCAAAAAGTAATCGCTTTTTTTATTATTTTTCGTTTTTTTTTTGTTCCTTTAATGGCATGGACTGGCCGGTGGTGGTGTAAAATTAATGTTGCCCCCAAAATAAATCACCATTTTTCTTCGGCTCGATCAAAATTATATACAAAGGCGACTGACGTATATCGTAACGACCGCTATACCGTACACATAAATCACTGGTTCACCTATAGCGGCCATTTTCCAACGAGCCTAACCCTCAGTTATGGGTTGATATAGGGCCTAAGACGGTCCTGGATACGTAAGTGCCAATTTTGGAACATTTCGGGTAAAGGTATCCCAAAAAATCCGCCAAAAATGAGATTGATGGGGGTGTAAGATACAGAGGTAACTATCTAGGTAGAGTTTTATTCGGTAAAAATCAAAATATATGTTAGCATTATCAGCAGATGATTAAGACTAATCTAAATAATAATCCAATTCCACATACTTTAGGCTACTTGAAGGAATTACTGAACGCAAATGGTCTCGACAACAAAACTGTGATTGAATATATTGAGCTTACATCGTTCTGTATGAAACAAAATTTTTTTCAATTTAATAAAAACTGTTTTGAACAGCGGGAAGGTACAACAATCCATTGTCTCCATTTTTGGCTAATTTATTCATGAGCAGGTTTGAAGTGGAGGCTAAGAATCAGTTTGAGTATTTTCCGAGAGTATGGTTTAGGTATGTGGATGATATTTTTGTTGTTTTTGACTCACATTCAGACACCATAGATAATTTTATTTCTAAGTTAAATAATCGTTTTCCTTCCATTAAATTTACACATGAAATTGAGAACAACGACAGGTTACCATTTCTAGATGTATTAGTTATTAGAAATATTAATAATTGCCTGGAATTTGATATCTATAGGAAACATACCACTACACGCAGATATATTCCTAATGAATCATATCATAGTGTTGAACATAAAATGGCTAGTTTAAATTTCTTAGTTCATAGATTACTTAGTTTTCCACTTTTTACATTAGTCTTAATCATCTGCTGATGATGCTAAATTTCTATTTCCATTCTATTCTATTTCCAGCCATTATCCTATAATACCTAGCCTCATAAAGATAGTCATCTAATTCCTCCATTATTCACTCGCTTACCATCAATATAAAAATGGTGTTTCACCAGTGTATTATCTGTCCAATTTAATAATTCTCAACAACATACTTAAGTGTTTTAATTACAGTGTTTTCGGTTAGTATTAGCGTGACAGGGCGCAGTTTAACTGTGAAAACTCGGTATATTTAGCACCTAGCTTATTCATTTTTCTACTCCTGTACTTCGTTTTCGTTTTTTTAATTGCTGTTTTTAGCCTATCTTTAATTAGTCCATTGTCTAGTATAGTTTTGCCAGTTTTAAATTAATAGAGAAAGGTTTTATTGAGCTGGAGTTTATTTTTAAAACCTAATAGGTATTAATATCTCTTATCTACTTAGAAATTTGTGATTTTGTGTCTTTTTTACTGTGTCTTAAGTTTTTTAGATAAAAACAAAGTTATTTTTATTCAACAGGTACAGAGTACAAAGAAGAAATAGGTATATGTTATATATTCAGTTAAATAAAAGTATAATAGATTCCAAACTATACTTGTCGTATGCAGAATTTTATATTTTATCAGAATATGTTTTAGTTTGAGCTGATATATCAATAGTGTTGATGGAGAGCCCGGGAGAGACACGGGTAGTTCCGCTTATTTTGTTTTAAAACTGAAAAAACAGGAGCAGTATTTGTATCGTTGAAAAAAATATTAATAAAATTCTGAAGGAATCAAAACTATACTTGTCGTATGCAGAATTTTATATTCTATCAGAATATGCCTTAGTCTGAGGTGAAATGTTAATAGTATTGAGGGAGAGCCCGGGAGAGACAACGTTAGTTCCGCCTATTTTGTCTTAAAGCTGAAAAAACAGGTCCAGTATTTGTATCGTTGAAAAAAGTATTAATAAAATTCTAAAAGAATCGAAACTACACTTGTCGTGTGCAGAATTTTATATTCTATCAGAATATGTCTTAGCTTGAGCTGAAATATTAATAGTGTTGAGGGAGAGCCCGGAAGAGACAACGGTAGTTCAGCTTATTTTGTCTTAAAGCTGAAAAAACAGATCCAGCATTTGCATCGTTGAAAAAAATATTAATAAAATTCTAAAGGAATCAAAACTATACTTCTCGTATGCAGAATTTTATATTCTATCAGAATATGTCTTAGTTTGAGCTGAAATATTAATAGTTTTGTGGGAGAGCCCGGGAGAGACAGCGGTGGTTCCGTTTATTTTGTCTTAAAACTGAAAAAAACCGGTCCAGCACTTGCATCGTTGAAAAAAATATTAAAAAAATTCTAAATGAATCAAAACTATACTTGTCGTATGCAACATTTTATATTCTATCAGAATATGTCCTAGTCTGAGCTGAAATGTTAATAGTGTTGAGGGAGTGCCCGGGAGAGACAGCTGTAGTTCCGCTAATTTTGTCTTAAAACTGAAAAAACAGTACGGGGTTTTCTATCGTTGAAAAAAGTATTAGTAAAATTCTGAAATAATTGAAATTTGCAGGAAGTGTATAAAATTATATGTACTTTTAAGATATGCAACCTTTGAACTAAGATATTAACAATTTTTAGTACAATCCGAAATCAAAATAAACAAACCATAGAAGTTAAAATTCTTTTATTACAAAATTTTTAACCACAATAATAATTTTATTTTAATATAATGAGGCAAAGGTAGTTGGTATTTTATACAATATAGTTAAAACAGTAGGTATCTTACCTTTAATTAACTATTCTTCAAATAATATGAGACAAAAATAATTTAAAAATAGATTATCATTTCTATCTTTTTTATTGTTATATATTATTATATTTAATTTAATTATGTGTTAAAACTAATAATTTTTAATCATATTAATTCACTTTCTGATGCTAAAACACTAAATTATCTAATAAATTATTTGTTATAAAGCATATTGCCACAAAGGTTCTTCTAATATAAAGCCATTATTATAATGGGAATACTATTATTATTAAATACCAATACCTAGTCGATTGCTACTGGATTACATCAAAACAAAAAGCAATTGATTGTTATGTATTAATAATAAATTGTAAATATTTATATACTCACTCCCTTAAAAGATCATTTATGGAAATAGGAAATTGGACACTTAAAGTGATTGTTATTTCTTGGTTTTACTATTTGAAAAAATATTTGTATACTTTTTTTATAGAAAAAAGTGTATAAAGATATACACGGTGGCGCATTAATGCGAGGAACATTATACAAAACTAAAGTGTCAAAACGAATGACAACGTCAGGAAATAAATAAGTAAATGCGGCAACTTGACGTTTTTTACAGCAGAACTACCACCTGATTCCCCAGCGGGAAATTTAAATTCCCCGTTTTTAAATTCCCCATTTAAAAAAATATTATAGTTGTATTTTTTTAAATAGAACACCCTGTATATTATTTTATTTATAGATTCTACGATTGAAATAAAGGTAAATTTGATTAAGGTTTATCACACTTAAACTTTACCGTTTTTGAAATATTTTCAATTTTATGAAATTGAAGTAAAAATTTTAAGGCTTCATTTCTCCAAGGGTATCAAAGTTTTTAAAACTAAATATTTACTAAAGATTATTTATTGATCGGATACTGCGTTGCAATAATATATAGTGATAAATGAGGTCTAAATTATAAGAAAATGCATTTTCTACGAAAACTTGAAAAGATATGTAAAAAACGGTATAATACAATTAAATTGTGCATCTGATTTACGCAAAATATACAGGGTGTTCCATTTAAATTAATCAAGTTATTGCCGTTTAAAGCTAGTAATTATTTAATATAAATATTTGGACACTCTGTATAAGGTAGTAAAATTTTTATTATTACAACACAATATCTGATTAATAAATAATCTTCAGTAAATATTTAGAATTAAAAACTTTGCTACTCTTGGAGAAATGAATCCTTAAAATTTTTACTGCAATTCCATAAAATTGAAAATACTTCAAAAACGGTAAGGCTTAAGTGTGATCAACCTTAATCAAATTTACCTTTATTTTAATCGTAGAATCTGAAAATAGAATAATATACAGGGTGTTCCATTTTAAAAAAATACAGCTATAATATTTTTTACTTAATTGGGACACTCTGTATCTTGCAAAAATATTTTTAAATTGTAGGTTTAATAGTCCTTCAACGAACCCAAAACTCACAATTTGTAAAAATCTAATCGTTTAGCTACAATACTCCGTGTCGTATGTGGTGAAGAACCCTGTAGATAATAATTTTACCTGGGAATTTTATTAATAAGAAAAACTAAAAATACACTCTGTAGAATACATAACACAAATTTTCCTGATATTTAATTTAAATTGGAATATAACCAGCTGTTAAAAATAATACTCTACAAAATTCTCTTGATAAATAAATTAAGAACACTTTCCAAAAAATACGAACTTCGTGTCACGTGAAAAACCCTCCAAAGAAATAGGTGAAATTATAAGTAGGAGAAGCCAGGGTAAAATATAACTTTTATAGGGGAACTCCGTACACTGTCACACAAAACTAAATGAATAAATAATGCCCCCAAAAAAGAGCCCTACCTATATCTCTTGCGCCATCTAAATATATTCGGTGGCCCCTTTTTTGTCTTGGGGGTGGCAATACTTCCAACTGTGGTGGTGGTGGTATTTTTTCCATCTCTTTTTGGTCTACGAGGGGTGAAAATAGTGAAATAGGGTAAAGTTGGTGTGATGGACGAATGCCGTGCCTGAAATTACTTAACCCCAATAGAGGGGGTGTTTGTGGGTGTAAAAAGTGAGAAGGTGGAGTTGAAAATACGGAAATTTGAAACCATTTTTGAAGTTGGTTAGGTGGGAGACCCGAAACGAAGAAGAATTTTTCGATAATTTAGTTAAAAAAGCTTCGAAAATAGAGTGCAGTCAGTATTTTTGAAGATCTTGTCATAAATATGGCCAGAGATAGAAGTTTCTAGTTTTACCCTTTAAAAAAATATTAGTCTTATACCAAATTATATATTCTATTATAATATGTGTTATTTTGAGTTGAAATGTTAGTAGATTTGAGAAAGAATTATTTATTTTTTATGCAAAATTTTTTCTTTATCGTGTTTTTCCATGTCTTCTATTTTAAAAACAGCTGTTGGAAAAATCTCATCGCTGTTTTGGTGCCAAAAAACATATTTTTTTGTTTTCACTACCAGATGGAATTTAAATTAGTTTGTTGATCATAGGAGTCTAATTTTAAATTTATCAAAGTAGTTTGTTGTTCTGTATTCATTGGTTTAGTATGTGATAAAATGGATCTAAGTGTATTTTGTGTTTTGAAAGATGTTCGTATGTTATATTGTTTTCTTATCCTTCTTATTTTTTTCGAAACACCTCGTATTTATGGAATTGTAAGTTGTACCGTATGATCGAATAAAAACGGCGCACAGTGCTTCGAACATATGGCTCTAGAGGACAAAAATGCAAAACTTCTCTTTTATAGTAGGCAATTTATTCAAACTAGGTTTATTTGACACAAATGATGAGTACTCTCATTGTACTAAATGATGATGTTCCTAGTCCCACGTTTATGAAAAAAATCTTATAAATAATAAAAATGTTGGAGCTGTGTTCCATCTAAGGAAATAATAATTTATAGTATGAAAACGGTGTAAGTATTAAATAAATCCCTGTGATAAAAAAGAATTGAAATAACATTAGAACATGATTCCTACAATATAAGCCTAATATAAGATAAATATGTTTTTCTTTAATGAAAATGAAACATTAATGTTATATTTAATTAAAAAAAGACTTAAGATACTATAAATTTACTTTAGGACAACAAAATGCATAGATCGTAACTACTCTGATTCAGAAGAATCACTGCTGACAGATTCTTCCAAATTTATAGTATCCAAGTCACAGGTAGATGAAGTATCCTCACATATAAGATATTTCTGTACATCATTTTCTAATAAGTTAATTTTTCGCGTTGTTACTGTTCTTCTTGCTGGTATGAGGGGTTCGGATATTAATAGTTACCTCTTTAATAGACCATATCCATATATTATTTTTTCCTTTTCTTGGGTATGAGGTTTTATAATAAAAAGTTGGAAAATTTTTATGCGACGTTTCGCTCCAACATAGTGGGCTTTTTTCAGGCACAAGTGGTGTCTCATTTGACTGGAAGGTTCATCAATATCTAATAAAGAACACATTTTTTGAAATACAAATAATTTTGAGTTCTTGTCCTTATGATCAAGCCAAGTATTAACCAGATCGGCATTGCTTATCAATTTTCCTCCATCTGAAAAGTATTATAAAATAAAGTTCGTCGCAAGCAGACGCAGGTGAACTATACAAAAATTAAAAGTGTATGAATATGACAACACATATATTCAATAAATACGATATGTTTTGATATGTTTTTTTTAAATGCCTTTTTGAAGTTTGAAAACGTAAAATTTTTATACCCATTTAAGAATCATCTTAAAAAATAAATAAAAACTAAACAATCACGAACTTGTTTAGAAAAAAATTTAAAGTACATTCCTTGTTTAACAATATCCATAGTGGCTTTCAATTAAGTATGTACCGTTTAACTCCATAATATACAGAACTACTATGAATGTTATTCTTTTCACTGATAAGATAATGATCGTAAAATTTATTTTTAGTGAAAATATTTGCTAACAAAAAACGCTGTTTATGAAAAATAATATACAGGATGGTTGAACATTGCTATAAGTATAAAATTATATATTCAGATATTACTAAATTTTAACTTTTTTTTTCGATTTTTGTCCATGGGACGAAGCACTGTGCGGCGTCCAGTTGGCTTGGAAATGACGATCGATGGCATTTCCTATATAAATTTATATATAAAATGACAGCGATCTTCATTTCATAGCCATCGCTGACGCCGTTTTTATTCGATCATACGGTATATATTGTGTATTGTTATCATTGTGTCTATGATTTGGGGTTTGTATTTTGTTTAATGTTTTGTCAATAAAATATGGTGGATAGTCATTTTTTATTAATGCATTTTTTATGTACTTTATATCTCTGTTTATTGAAATGTCGTCTGAACATATTATTGTTTTTGCCCTATCATATAAACTTTTTATAACACCTTTTTTTACACTTATACTGTGATTAGATGTGCAATTTAAGTGTCTATCACATTCTTGCCTCAACCTTCTTAATGACAACTGACAGTAAGAAGAACAGTATTTGACCGTTTTTTTTCGATCGTATACGTTATATTGTATAAGTTCTTCTCACATTCTTGCCTCAAACAAAACCAACAAAAATCAATGAGTCTAAACCTTTGAATAAGAAGACTAAGGAAGGAGCATAATGCTATCCATGTATTCATGCATGGTGGGCGGAAAGGCCACCATAAAAGCTCTCTAGGGTGGGGATCATTGACAGTTCTGTTTGACGATTCATTTGACACATTTGAATTTGATTTGAAATTTTGTGGATTTGTCAGTCTTTACGGAGCTTATTTTATGTTATTTATTATTTATTCTACTACTGATAGTTGTATAAAGGTAGTAAATCTAGATGGAAATTGTGGCAGAACTTAAATTAACAGTGACACTATCGCGATTTATCGAAAAAGACTCTAAAATAGTTGGTTGTGTAGCGTGCGGTAGATCTCGGCAAAAATTGAGTGAAATAATGGAACAACTTTTCGCTAGTAAGTGACTATATAATATACATACGTGTAGTAAACCGATCATTTATGAAATTCACTTAAATTAACTAAATTATATATTTTTCTTGCATTTTAGCTTTTATTTATTACTTGTCAAAGATTAGATGTCAAAGAATTTAGATACGTTAATTTGACTTACCTGCTTCAGTAGCGTATCGGATGTTTCTGATAATAAATACTTATCATAACTTATCTATTTTTATTAGAATTATATATTTTTATAACAATTTTAATAACTACCAACATTTATTCACAACGTAAAATAAAACAACAAATTATTGAGTCTACCCCACGTCTACCCTACATCATAGTTTTACATTTTTTAAATAAAATTAGAACGACACTGATAAACCGGAATTAGGGTCGGCCATATTTGAGGCCCATCGCGGTGTACCTAAGATTTTTGATATGCTCCTTCCTTAGTCTTCTTATTCAAAGGTCTAAACGAATGAAAAAAGGGAAAAAACATGAAATAAAATAAATCCGATCAACCTATAATAGTACCGATCGATATAATACGAAACCTTCTCCATAAAAATTCTTCTCAGGATTAAAATTACGTTTAATTACACGCCACAACGTGCCCATTAAGTTATTCCCCCCCATTCCACACGCTACCCCTATCCGTCAAATTTGACAGCACGCCTACATAAATCACACGCGCGTCACACTCCGGCATTTTATCGATCCTGTATCGATCTCCCGATCGATTAATTGGTCCCGCGGTCGGACCGTAGAGGGCGTGATGCTTTATCGATAAATTAAACGAAATTTACGATCTGTCAAGTCGAGTTTTGTATTAAGGGAGTCAATCAATCCGTATAGGAAAAAAACGAAAAAAGTTGAGAATGGTGTTTTTTTTGTACAGGGTCTTGAAGAAGGACGATGATATTGGGGTATATAATAAAAAGCGCTGCTAAATAATATGGTTTATCCTATTAGCGGGTTTAAGTATAGCAATTTGTACTTAGTTTATAAAATAATTAAGCCACTGAGAGAGTTGGAGCTTTTGGTTTTTGTTTTTCGATCAAATTTTGACGCGTTAAAGGTTGGTTTATATTTTTTTTTATGAAATAATGTCTCTTTTCTTATCGAGCAATTTGTGGCCTAAAAGATTTGAACGTTATTACAGATATTCCTTCAATTTCTGTACTTGAACTTAGAGAAATAAGTGAATCTTAATGTACAGGGTGGGTCAAATTCGACGCTTTTAAATGGAAACACCCTTTTCTATAGGACATAGACAAAAACTAATATCGGTGTCTGGAGCTCAATTTTCATCAAAAACATGATGGTGAAAACCGCACATCAATATCTGTTACCGCGTTTCGGAGTTACGGAGTGTTTTTCAAAAATGTGCATTTTTAACAAATCGCTGTAACTTTTTTGCTATGGAAAATTTTGTGTTTCTATGAAAACATTTCCAAAGCACCTTTTTACGTAGAATTTAATGGTTTAAGTATAATTTTTTTAAAATTAATAATTTAAGAGTTATCAACAGAAAAATTGATTTTTATATGGCACACCCTCTATATTTTTAATTAACTGAAAAGAATTTAAAATTACCTTTCAAAAAATATAGCACACTTGATATTTTGTTATAATCCCCTTCGAATTACAGAATTTTTAAAAGTTCGCCACTTTTAACTAGTAGGCTTTGGACCCCTTATTGACTTATTGATGATATGCCCCTAATGGAACTCGAAAACATATTTTTCCAGCAAGACGACGAACGCTGAAGTTATCAGCAAATTTTTGCAGCCAATTTCAAGAATAATTGAATAGTTAACCAAGATCCCAGTTGTTGGCCGTCGAGGCCGCCTGACTTAGTGCCCATGGATCTAATCCTATGGATATTTTTGCGGGAGAATAAAGGTTCCTTATTATTCCGTATAATCTATACAAGAATTAGAAAAACTTAGCAGTTATGAGAGGGTATCTTTCACCCCAACTGAGTTAATGAATTCCGCGAGAAATGTTCAAAAACTGCCCCGTCTGTCCATAACATAAGACGGTCGATATGTCGAACACCTGTAGCAAAATCTCATGTCTTGATTTGCTATTTATTTTTATTGTTATTAGATATAGTTTAAATGTGTTGATTTTGGTTAAATATATTTTAAATTGTTATAAAATTCTGCATCTCTCATAGCAAATATTATTTTCGTTTTAATTGATGCTCACAACTAGAATTTTTTTGCATTACAACCGGTGCCGTTCAAAACCTACTTATTTAAAGCTTTTTATATACTCTATATCTCGAAGAGGAATCGAGCAAAATATCAAGTGTGTTATATTTTTGGATTTTTATTTTTTTTCAATAAATTAAAAATATACAGGGTGTCCCATATAAAAAATCAAATTTTCTGTTGATAATTCTTAAATTATTTATTTTAAAAAAATTATACTTAAACCATTAAATTGTACGTAAAAAGGTGCTTTGGAAAAGTTTTCATAAAAATACAAAATTTTCCATAGCAAAAAAGTTACAGCGATTTGTTAAAAATGCATATTTTTGAAAACACCCCGTAACTCCGAAACGGTAAGAGATATCGATATGCGGTTTTTACCATCATGTTTTTGACAAAAATTGAGCTCCAGACACCGATATTAGTTTTTGTCTATGTCCTATAGAAAAGGGTATTTCCATTTAAAAGCGTCGAATTTGACCCACCCTGTACAGAGTCGCTGATATACATATATGGGAACGGTCGATTAATGTAGAATATAGAAGGTTTAGGAGGGGAGTTAATCACCGCGACCTTATAGATCTATTGTTTGTTCCCCTTTCTTGAGTTATAACGAGTTATAACTTATCATACAGTCTCAGGGCTTTAAGAAAAGCCAGTATCTGAGACGGCTCCACAGAGGCCAGCTCTCCATCCTCGACATCAGACGTACCAAGGTTCATGGCACGAATGGTCGTCGTCTCGGCGCACTCAGTGATAAGGTGTTCTGGTATTTCCCCATTTTCCCCACAAAATCTGCATTCGCCGTTATTTCTCAGTTTCAGCCTACTGAGGTGTTCGTTGAGGAGACAGTGTCCTGTTAGAAACCCCGTACGGTCGATTAATACAAAATGGTATTTTTCCAAAATGTCTTAAGACGGCAATAATAATTTCTCTGCATAAAGGAGGAGACAAAGATGAAGCTTCTAACTATCGCCCAATTGCACTCCTTCCAACGCTATCTAAGATCATAGAAAGGTTGGTTAAAGGAAAGCTGGTATCTTTTCTGTTTAAGTACAAAATACTTACTGAACATCAATTTGGATTTCTAAGCAACAAGTCCACAAGGCGTTCGACTGTGTAAATCATAAGATCCTAATTAATAAACTGCAGCACTATGGGTTCAGGGGAACATCTCTCGAATGGGTCGCTGTTATTTTATATATAAAATTATATGGGGAATGTCATTGATCCTCATTACTAAGCCAACTGGACGCCGTTGTTTTCGATCATACGGTATAATATGGCCTGTCCAACGGAAGGATTCCTGACTGTGACAGTTGTGAATAATTTATTCCACGTTTTTCTATTTTTTAATTTTTTTTTACTTTGATGTCAAAAAATCTAGCAACTTGGGAGTGAACGTTCCATATAGCTCTTTGTCAATGACCTATCACCATCTAGTGCAAAAAACCGTATATTTGTCAGGCTGTCGCTTCGACAAAATTTGCACATGGCTTTGTCAATCCCATAGATTTATAAAGCATTCTTCTAACCTCTTTGGCCAATCCCATATTCTAAGTAGATATGTACTCTAAAACTAATCTTAAGCAGCATTCAATTCACCTCACTCGTGAAATAGCTGCAAATCTAAGTAAAAATGATAATGTTGGTTTTTGACCAAATTTTGAAAGGAATCATATTTTGAAAGCAAAAATCAGTTATCCGGTATAATGAACAAGATTATTCTTAAAAAATAGGGACTAAAATCGGTGTAATTGTCAAAAAAAGGTCAGAGGTTCCGTGTCAAACTCGCTCAACATCTGCCCGTCAATTATGCCGCCCTAAAACAAAGCGCCTTCGTTCACAAATACAAAGACACATTTCTGTCGAAAAAATAGGCGTCGTTCGGCATAATAATACCACCGTTTCCGGCACGAAAAGACCCAGAAGAAGAGGGCCAGAAGAAGACAGCGCAGCGAAGAAGAAGAGGAGACAGACGTAAAAAAGCCGACGCGGACGGTCCCGAAATAAAACAACTGGGAACGTGAAAAGCGAGGCCTAATGACGGGTCCCGAACCTCGAAACGCTGTAATTAGCGGGCCGCCGCCTCTGGCGAGGACGCCGGACCGGCCGAGGCGCCCCCTATTATTTGCCGGGGGCCTCTGGACGAAGAGGCGCCCGAACTGCGTCTCGAGAAGAAGAAGAAGAAGAGTTGAAACGGAATTATTTGGAAAAAAATCGAAATAAAAATGAAACTTCTACACCCTGTATCTCCGAAACTAAGCATTTTAGGACATACATTTATACGAACTTTTTTACCTATTTTTATTAGCGATGGGAACTATCGAATGAATTAGACTATCGAATGGTTACTGAATGAATGATTTCAACTATCGAATGGTTTTATTCGAATAAAATCATTCATTCATTTGTATACTAAGGCATATGTGACAACCTAAGGCCCTGCGACTAAATAGTTATCGTTGAGCCACGACTATCGAATGTTTTTGATAAATGAAATTTAGTATTCGTTTGATTTTTGTGTGCGTCAGTGCATTATTAGTTCTTCCAAATTTTTATAACTTCACCTTATAAATACTGTACTATTTTTGCGTTTATTAAAATATTTAAAATGCTAAAATAGTAGTTTTTTTAATTGACGATTGTGTGCGTGTGCAGGTGTCAAAATTTTTCCGAAAATTTGTGTGATTTTCCGTAGCCCGATCTTTCAATTATTTTATTTTATATGGTATATATGGTCTATTTTTTAATGGGAAGTTTTGAGAAGTAGCAATTTTTAAGAGAGATGAGATGAACTTAGAATTAATTTTAAAAATACATATTATTTGTATTTTAGATGTTTTAATAATACGAATTAGTTGAACTTAATAATCATATTTAAGTAATGTGGTTAAGTAAATGGTTCTCGAACTCAAACTATGGGGTGAGAAAATTAAATTGAAAGTTTTACACGTGCCAATTTAAAAAAAAAAGTTAACAATGTTTGTTTTTTGTTTATGCTAATTCTCTTACATGTAGTTTTTTGCGAAGAAATATTTAATTTATTTTTTAAAGTAAATGCCAGTAAAAGTAAATATTATTTTTAAATAGTAATATAAAGTACCTAATATAAATAATTTTGATTTCTAATTTTTTATTTATATTTTCCTTCCATTACACTGCATGCTTAGAAAATTAATAAATGTTTATATTTCATGATTTTAAAGTTTGTTGTTAATATAACAAATTAGTTCTGTAATTATTATTTTTTAATAAACCAACGTTGCCACAAGAAATTTAAAGACTTATATTATTTTTAAATAGGATCTAATATAAATAATTTTGACATCTAATTTGTTGTTTATATTTTACTACTACGTAAAAAAATGTTTATATTAAATTATTTTAAATTTTGTTGTTATAGGTATAACAAATTATTACTGTTATTATTATTTTTATTAAACCAGTCTTTGCTTAAAAACATTAAATATCATTTTCCTACATCCAAAATATTTTATGATCTAACCTAACCTAACCTAACAACAGAATATTAATAAAAAAAATGCAAAATATTTATACATACTATCGCTAACTAACTAAAGCCAAACAATAATATTCTTTGCTAATATCAACTAATACCAATATATGGCAACAGCGCCCTTCATAATGTATTTTCTGTGTAAATACTAGCACCTCAATAAAAAAAATAATGTGTCCTTATCTTTATATGACTCCGCAAAAATCAAAGATGCCGGCTTCTTTCATAGCATTGCCACCGACCGCTGTCGGGTTTCTCGGAAGAAACCTACGTCGCCGGGCGACAACTAAAATCCTGTTAATATTTTATTATAATCGATCCTGACGAATAAATGAATTTGATAAATGAATGAATTTTATAAATGAATGGTTTTTGCTACCGAATTACTAGAATACAATATTTCAAGGCAGATGACGCATCTATTCGATAATTTTTATTCGAATAGTTTTCAACGAATTTTTTTTTTACTAGCTATCGAATTATTCGAATGAATTGCAACTATCGAATGTTTCGATAGTATTCATTCGATAGTTCCCACTACTAATTTTTATCTGCAGAATATGCTGCCGAAGTTTCCGGAATACAGTTCGGACCACCCTGTACATCTATATTATATCTGTGATCTTAGTTGCTAATTTCGCCAAAATTATACAGAATTAACTTGTTATTTCCCCATTAATAATTAGTAAATGGAAAAATAATAAATAGCATTAACTCTTAGTTTTAATAGTCTTTAACAAAAAAATAAAATTTTATTTTTTGTATTAATATTGAAATATAAAAGTGTAACCGCGGATTTTTCAAAAGTTAATTAATTCAGTATCTGGCGATCGTAATCTTTGAGGAGCCGTGTTTTCTTATAAGCTACCGAAAAGGCAGCCATCGGCTCATCGAATATGCAAATTTCCGATTTGCCGACCGAAGTGACCGCGCTAAATTTATTTTTATTAATTTATGTAAAAGCCTACGTCTTCTACTATCTGCCTACCGAGAATTTCAAGCCACCATGATGAGCAGCATCGAAAATGTTAATTTAATTATCAGTTTGATGAAGCTACAATAAAAAATGTGCAACAATTAATTTCGGAGAACCCTGAGAATTCTTTAAAAGTGAGTTTTAAGCATTTACAACTTAGACACAGGTATAGTCACAGACTTGTGGAAAGATAGACTAATACAGGTATACATTGACTTGTTTTGACACAGCATTACAAGCGAAATTATTTTTTATTAATTTCTGAGCAAACAGTTTTAGGTGCGATATTAAATCAACCTCAAGATAATTAAAAAAAACTATAATGATTAGAAATAATTCTACAGAATAGTTAATAGTTACTAATTTTATTCTTATTATAGAAATTTAGAATTATTTTTTTAACATTTAATTTAATTTTAAGGAAACAACATATTATACAGAGACATGTCACAATTCTTGGGCAGCTGCCTGTCAAAAATACCTAAAATTAAACTCACCTTTTTCAACAAGAAAAAAACACAACAACCCTTAATTAAAATTATAAATTCTACCACCCCTAAAACCGTTTATTTCGCGTGTCTGTCCAATAATATCCGAAAACAGTAAAAATTGTTTATTTTATATATGATTTTTATAGAAACAGTATAGCTGGCTGTTAAAAAATTAAATAAAAGAAAATCATTTTTATTTTCATTTTTTTCCAAATAAATTTAAAAGTAACGTCAATATTTGGATGAAAATTAGTGTCTGGGAGGTTTTTGACATGATAAATTTGATTTTGATGACAATATGGCTCCTACTTGTAGAGGGCGCCATCTACATATTTTTAACTGGGTTGAAGAGTAATAACTATTCGTCCGTACCTGTATAAAGCTACCGAGTAAAAAAATATAAATTTACCACGTTTTTTACGTAAAAAAAGTCTCTTGGTAAAAATCGCTACGAGTAATGGTTCTCGAGATATTTAGAATCGAAATTATCAATACCTGTCATCATTTTTAATTAGCCATTTTTACCATTTGTCTTGTCTGAAAAAATTCTACAATTTCCCCCATTTTCCACACCACCCCACACATTTCCCAGCCACTTTCCAACAAAAACACGCCACAATCACCCACCAAACGCCTCTCCAGACCAAACCGAAACGTTTCCACGCACATTTCCCGGGAAATTCCCGCTTTCCACCGGGACTACGTCCGCCAAAAGCCACGAAAAGACTAACTGGCAGTCCGTTTAGCATGCGGCATGGCGTAATTTGTGAAGAAAACCAGGGGAAAATTATCAAATTACGAAATTACTCTGAATTATCGTCGTCTGCCGGTGCCCCTCGCCCCTCCCAGCTGCGATCGGCGAGCCAGCGAAATGCTCCTTCTACCATAGAACGCGTTACGGCTCCCAATGGGACGAAAAATGATGGTTTTTTCGGGTAATGGCCAGTCTAATGGGTGTAATCGAGCCGGCGGATGTTTTTTCTGACTTCTTACGACTGTTATTATTAGAAAATGTGGGGATTGAGAGTGTTTTTCAGGTCTAGTGAGGGGTTTGGTGTCTGGAAGTGACGTCACGATGGTAAAACGACGCCAAAAATTGGTTTATAATAACCTATATGCATTAGGGTGCACCAAAAAAATATTTTTTCTTTTAATTACCGTGAAAATATCGTTCAAGATGATTGAAAAAATTCTGGTAAAGTTTCAGATCATAATATTAATAATATTAAGAAGTGTAAAAAATGTCTATACCTATGCGGCGGATTCATCTCTTCAAAAAATCCTATATGGGTAATTTCTACCGTGCTGGCAACTGATACTTTTGGGTCGGCATTTACATGTGTGGAAGAAGGGTGGAAGTAAATCGCAGAGGGATCTTATTAAGTCGGAGTGAGAGAAATGCGACCGACCGACGCGACGGTATGCTGTTGCGGCGTTGCCGATACGCTTTTCCCTATCAAGTAAAATAAAATCACGATCCCAAACCGCTTATTTTTAAAATACTTTTTTTTCAAGAGATAACTAGATAAAATCATTAGGTTTGTAATATTTCTGAGCATCTGAAATGGAATTATGAGGATATCGTTAAGGTGTCATTTTTTTATAACGAGAAAACGTAACAGGCCATAACTCAAGAACCACTTAAGAAAAATTCGATAACTTCAAGAAAATCTACAAAATAAAACAGTTATTTTATGTAAATACTGCTGCGTTAATCCAAACGGAAACTACTTGCCAGCAGTTAGGTTTACAGACATACAAATTTGCCTAACGAAAAAAAAAGCTTAACGTTTCATAGAGGATTTTTTGGAGAAATGAATCCGCCACATAGGTACACAGAGAGAAAGATTTAATTTATATAAGTGGGAGATATTTCTGATAATTAAATAATTTAATTCGTATCGGGCAATTAAATATGTAATTGAAGGAATTCAATTATTTAATTGGTAAATTTAATTGGTTAAAGAAAATCATATTTGCTATAAGTAATATTTTACAATACAGAAAAAAAACATTATTTAATTCTCTTAATAATAGTTTATTTGTTTCAGCATTATATTATGATATCTATAATTAATGATTGTCAACAAGAATATCTTGATTTAATTGTGATAAATAAATTATAATTTAGAATAGAAAGGTATATATTATTCCCAATTTTAATAAGATTTTTAAAACATATATATTTTATCCGTGACAGTATTAATTGTAAAAATTTGTTCAATATGCTGTAGGGCACTTGACTTGAAGTATAATCGATTCTCTTGATTCAGCAACACTGGGTTTCCACTTTTTTAACTTCATTGACTTATTACATATGAAAGAACATAATAGATAAGTCTGAATAAAGGTTCGTGAATCTGAAATTTGGAAAAAAGATTATGTCCATCTGGGTTAGGCGCATATTTATATGCTTTTGAAATTTAACACACCTTGTAATAATTCGCCTTGTACAGGTTGACTAAGAACTCATTGTTCGTGTTGACACAAGTCTTTTTCTTCAGCTCCAATGCTGCGTCAAACAAAGCAGAGAATTTCGTAAAAAAATGATTTACTTTTTCTGGATATTCTATCTCAAAATCTTTTTCAATCTGAAAATTAAGGCGTTTGGTATTAGAAAGAAAATCACAATGGTAATAAAGTAATAATAATAATAATAACAAAAAGGGCTTACTAGGATATATCCAAAATTATACTTCAAAATAGGTCATTCGTTTAAAATACTGGACACCGTCTGAAAGGTTGAAGTGGCCAACTGAGTACGTCTGAAACTATTGGTTTCGATCCAATGCTTGAAAACGTCCTCAAATGGTTCGGAATTTTGTTCGAGCCAAATTTTGGAATTTAGAGCTACTTCAGATATTTGATCTAAAAAAACATGAATATATAACGTGTGATAGTTTTTACAGAATAATTCTAACCTTCTCCTGAAGTACTAAATTCGTCATCGCATCGTTTCGGCTCTGGATTCCATTTTTGGAAGTACTCCTGCTTCCCTTAAAATGGCCAATTCGTTCTACAATTCACAGACTACCAAGAAATAGATAAACGCCAGTAATATTTTAATTCTAGAAGGCATGCTTTTAATTGCCACAAGTAAACTTTAATTTCTAGAATTATATAATTAATTTTATTCTTCCAATAAAATTACAATTATTAATTTTTTTTTTCATTATTATGAAAAATGTAATTTAATTGGCGGAATAAAATTTTGGTAAAAATGTTTAATTTTTTGGGTTTTTTATAAACTTAGCATAGTTTTAGTTGAATCAACAATAATTTTATTGCTGTTACAATACATTTTTCAATTAAATATTTTAGTTGCATTAATTAAGTAGAAAAATTAATTAATTTTATAGCAAATATGCTTTTCTTATTCGAATTCATATTTTCTGTTTTGAATTAAATTATTTTTAAGAAAATGAAATAAACTGATTTAATACGCACGAATAATTTATTTCTCTCTGTGTATAGACATTTTTTTCGTATAAAATAGTAGGAAAAACTTTAAAACGTGGCAACCCTTATTTGCGGCAAATTTTTGACGTTCAAGAAACAGCGTGATGTTTGAATTTGACGTTCAAAACAAGTTTTTTGCTTGATCAAGAAAAATCGTTCAACCAAAATCGACTAGCGAATTGAAAACTTCTTGTACTGCCTTGATACACACCCTAGCCACGTCATTTTTTTAAACGTCGTGAGTCAGAAGAGAACCAATTTTTTGTTCGGCTCATATTATTAATTCAGCCTGCTTCTCGACTAGATCCTCCAATAATTACATGCTAGCCAACACTAGTAGGCCATTTCTTATTCCATAATATGGAAAGCAGGAGCTCGAGGCCTCCGTTGCAACGTTTCGTACTTGTTTCGTACAGACCCGCTTCAGGGTAGGACTGGACTGACCGGCCCACCGCGATCGCATCTTAAAATATTTTAATGTATACAGGGGCCACAGTAGCGCATTAGTAATAAGAGAAATAATTCACGCGGCTTTTAATTATATATCTATGTGAAAACATCATGATTAAGGCGAATGAAGAAGAAATAATAAAGAAGAAATATGAAGGAGTGGGTTTTATTTATGCGCAGTATGAAATATCGAGAGGATTCTGGTTTGTACGGGCCTGGAGATGCTTATCAGGCTTCATAAATTTTCGATTCTTTTGTCGATTCAGAAGGAGAGACTGTTTAGTATTCTACTAGTATTTAAATTTGTCAAATAAAGTACTGAATAAAAAAAATATATATTAACACTAGCGTGTACCAGCGAATTAATCATTTGTAATGGTGATGATAAAGCAAAGCAAGAATTTCCATTAACATACAAACTGGGTAAAATTTTCTCACATTTATGTCAGCATGAGAAAACTCGGTAAACTTGGTAATATTTGAGGGGTAGTTTCATCTCGTTGGAATTTGACTTTCGAAAAATCCGTTTGCACAAAAATAAGCTTTTTACGTCAAGCACTTTAAGCAGAATCGTGGTTAAGAAATTACCCAACTTTTTGGAATTCCCTGTATTACCCCTCCTTATCGAACCTCTACACCCCACAGTCAATCCGTTTGCCAAAAATCAGCTTTAAACGTCAAGCAGTTTAAGCAGAATCGTGATTACTCAATGGTCATATTTTATGAAACACCCTGTATAAATTTATAAAAATCTTAAAATATGTAAGGTAACAAAATAAAATATACGTGTTTAAGAGTTCTTCCCAAAAAACTCACCGGTTTTTAAATAAAAAATATTTTAATATTTGAGGGATAGTTTCACCCCCTTAGAATTCGAGTTTCGAAAAATCCCATTTTATCGAATCTCCACGCCCTAAAATCAATCCGTTTTCCAAAAATCAGCTTTTTGCGTCAAGCGCTTTAATCAGGATCGTGATTAATCAATGACCAGATTTTTCGAAACACCCTGTATACATTTTTAAAAAATCTTAAAATATGTAAGAAAACAAAATAAAATATACGTGTTTAAGCGTTTTTTCGGAAACTTGACCGTTTTTTAAATAAAAAATATTGTAATATTTGAAGGGTGGTTTCACCCTCTTGGAACTGGAATTGCGAAAAATCCCTTCTTATCGAACCTCTACACCCTAGAATCAACCTGTATGCCAAAATTGAGCTTCTTACGTTGAGTGGTTCGAGCAGGATCGTGATCAGTAAGTCAGTCACTTAAGGATTTTATATATTAGTATAGATAAGTGTTTTACAGCCTGATAGGGGGGTCTGAACAAACAATAGCTATTTATGTAACTAGTACCTAAAATGATGTTTTTTAGGACGAATCATTACTGTTTGCGGACGAGGCGTTAGCCGAGTCCGAAATAGTAGATGAGTCCTAAAAAACATAATTTAGGTACGTGTTACATACACTATTTTTTGTCATACGCTTTTTACAGTTTTTTAGAACGCATATTTGCAAATTTTCCATATTTGAAATTATAATGTTTTAAAAAAGTTGGCTATATAAATTCATATCTTAGTAACGAGTTTGTTTATTTCATCGCATTTTGACATGTCATTCGAAAGTCACAAAAATCACACAAATTCATCAACAATTTAGACATTTTAGTCCATAAAGGTTGCCATGACGACCTTTACGGCCTAGGCCGAAAAAGAAACATTTTACGGACTGAAATGAGTCCGTAAAATAGCTGTTTTTGGGAGCGTATGACAAAAAATATATTTTCTAGAACTTCCTGTTATTTCTTCTGTGTACTTCTTAGTGTCTTTTAGTTATTCATAGCCAGATTTTAGGTTTTTAGCTTGGCTTTACTTTTAAGAACACAAAAAAAACGATAAAACATTATTTTTTTTACAGAAAACCCAATTTTTCTCTTTTTTTTTCGTTTTACTTTATTTAAATAATTTATATAGGTCTCCAGCCAATAAAAAATGGACGACGTAATTGTTTAATTTGGCATCATTACGGTGGGACAGGACAAGAAAAAATTACCGATTAGTCCTAGGGTAGCGTGTCTTGAAAGAAATAGAAAAAATCTTTAATAATAAACTATGTGGTAAAATAACTGAGGTATTGTCGTTATTTATTGATGGGATGTTTGAGAAAAATATATATTTTTCTTGTGTTTTCTACTAAAGAAAATTGGAAAATTTCTGTAATTTTAAGATACAATATCATCGAAAAAAAACGGCGTCGACGATGGCTATGACATGAAGATCGGGTCATTTTACATGTAAAATTATACAGGGTGGCCCATCGAAAACGTTCTGCAAGGCATAACGGCCGGGGTAATTTTTTTTTCAGAAAATTCAAAAACACGTCAATTTTGTTTGTGAGTGGGACAACTTTTGCCCAAAAATGATTTCTTCAGTGCTGAATGTTTTCTTCAGTGCAAAACTCATCAAAATTTAATATAAATAATTTTTCCAGCCTCTAAATAAAATGAACAAATGTTTCCACTTTCATGATCAAAGGCTTTTAAATGGGTAAATAATTTCGAGTTATCCAGAGATTCGGATTCTTTTGCAAATTTTAGACAAATATGACATTGATGTATTTGAAGACCCTTTTTAATGATGTAGTCAAACATAATTAAAGGCATTTTGAGTTGAAAACATTTCTCAGAGGCTGTTTGATATAGTGAAAACTATAAAATTTGACCACCCATGTGAGAAATTTCCTCTTGTTTACATCATTAAATGATTTATTAGATTGAAAATATTTGATGTACTAAAGTTTACAAATAAAGATTTATATAGTCGAAAAAAGTCCGATAGAACCAATAGAAAGGTAACTATTTTGTCACATTTTTAATTAAATTTTGTTAAATAAATTAATTTTTTATACTATAAGGTGTTTTTTCCTTATAAATAAACACATTTGTATCCCATTTTAAATAAGATATACAAATTACCAAAACTTAGAAATAACAGTTCAAAAGTTCAACAAAATCCTACACGCGTTTCGCGTTTTTAAAAAGAAACATATAACCACGCACTATGTCATTCCAGCAAGCGAATACGACACAGCATAGGTTTCCGGACTAAACGACTGGTGTATTTACACCACTCAATAGGCGTGTCGGGTTTGCCGAGCGGTTTCCGATGCAGTCACTTTCTTTCGCATCTGTTATAGGTAATTTGTGCCACCGTAGTTATATACACCATTTTTTTGACACCCTGTATACCCTTTATATTTATCGCTAATGCAACAGTTAGGTTGTTCTTTTTATATACCCGAGTGTGTTAAAAATAGTACTTTACACTCTCTTGCAAGTTGAACTGACTGAAAGCATTTTGTTTTAAATATAAATCAGTCAGTCACTAGTCGCACCGCAGTAATGGTACTTACGCTTTTTTAAAAATAAGATTTTTAAGCCTATTTGAAACGTTGATCAAGCATACTTGTAATTAAGTGCGATGTGTGCATAATTAATCGAAGCAGTACCTACTATCGTCTCGCTTGTATAGGTACCACCTCAATTATACGCTCTGATTGTTGCAGTTTTGTGCGCGTACTTTTACGGTTAATAAGAGAAAAAAATAGGTATTGGAATAAATTACAGGGTGAATATGAATATTAATTTTGAGAATAAAAGGATTTTAGTCACTGGAGCTGCATCAGGTAAAAGTATTTTCTTGAAAAAAAAAACACTAATAAGTACAACAAAAAGAAGTATCTACTTCATATGCTTTAGTTCTAGCTCGTATAATTACTTCATATATACAGGGTGGCGCCTCTCAAACACCGCGGAGGCTCCAAAGAGAACGACAGTTTGTATTGAAATGAAATTTTGTGAGCATATGTAGGTTAATTCAGAGCACTTTTTAAAAATATAGATAGTTCGTTGGTGTCCCCAAAAAAAGTTACATATCAAAGTTGGGTTTTTTGTAATGGAACACCCTATATATTAATTGATTTTCGGATTCTGGGAGAAAAATAAAGGTGAGTTTTATAAGAAAAGTATATGACTAAAATGTAAGGTTTTTGAAATATTTAACATTTTCTAGAAATAAAGAACAATTTTTAAATTCCAATTAAAGCTACCTAAACTGGAATTTACACGGTATCGCCTAATATGTAGTTAAACCAACTATTGTACTTTAAATCAAATTAAAACTTGGTGCAAAAAGTTATACAGGATGAGACAAAATTAATATTGAACATTCGACACCTTTAAAAGCATGTTACTCTTTTATTTTAAATGGAACACCCAGTATATTATTCCGATATTCAATGGAGAATTTATGAGAGACATTATTGTAGCTGCTTTTCGAGGCAGAACTCCACATATGCCTTTTAAAATGACAATCATTTTTTGCAGTTAACAGGAAACAAAGCATTTTGAGCCTTTGATTTCATCTAGCTAATTTTTGTCACAAAATTATAATTTTATATCAAGTTTTAATTCTGTAATAATTAAAATATGTTTTAAACGTGTATCTTTTTATTACAGTTGAGTATTTTACGCTACAATCTTTAATTTTTGTTAAATTAACAAAAGATATATCACACAGCCACCTAGATTTTTTCAAATAATAAAGATCTACTCAAGCAAAATCATAAAAATTAAAATATCTAGGAAAATCTTTATCTGAGGGGTAGGCAACCTTAATAATATTTTGAAGATATATAAATTCCCCATTGAACACCGGAATAATATACTGGGTGTTCCATTTAAAATAAAGGAATAACTTGCTTTTAAAAATGACTAATGTTTAATATTAATTTTGTCTCACCCTGTATAACTTTTAATAAATAATGGTTACTGTAATTAAATATCAGCCTATACAAGGTCATTAAAATTTAGGTAGCTGTTATCGAAATTTAAAATTTTCTCTTCATTTTCACAAAATGTGAAATATGTCAAAATCCTTAGAAAAAAAACAACTTTGATGTGTAACTGTTTTGACGACACCCTGTATAATTCTATATACATATTTTATAAAATGCTTTCAGTTAACTTACATATACTGCCAAAATTTAATTTCGATATAAACAAAAGTTCTCCTTAGAGCTTCCGCGGCGTATGAAAGGTGCCACCCTGTACAGGGTGTCTCATTTCTAACAGGGACAACTTAATAAAATAAACAATTAGAAAGTGTAAAGTACATTTTAATATTGTCCAACGCAATTATTTATTTAGGAATAGGAAAAGGCATAGCAACTCGTCTTGTTCAATGTGGAGGCACAGTCATTGCGGTAGACAGATCAGAGGAAAATTTAGGTACAAATAAAATGTTTTATTGTATAAAATAAGAACAAGTATTGTTTTTGATATATAGACAAACTCAAAGGAGAATTTCCAACGGTAATACCAGTGGCTGTTGATTTGGGTTCCTGGAATGAGGCTCAAGAAAAAATAAAAGTTGTTCTACCGGTGGATCTTTTAGTAAATTGTGCTGGGTTGGATATAATCCAGTCTGTTGGCGATATCACCGAAGACGCTTTTGATAAGTATACGAAAATTTATGATTAAATTATATATTTTTTAATAAAAATTATGGTATTTAATTTTTCAGAATTTTTAACGTTAATATTAAAGGACTTGTAGCTGTTACACAAATCGTTGTAAACGACTTAATACAGAGAAATACTCCAGGATCAATAGTAAATATATCCTCACAAGCTTCCCTGAGTGGTTTACTCTACCAAAGTCTTTACTGTGCCTCAAAAGGGGCCGTAGATGCGTTTACAAGAGCCCTAGCCATGGAAGTAGGCCCTAAAAAGATCAGAGTGAACTGTGTGAATCCCACAATTGTCATGACTGAGTTGGCTATCAAGGCTTGGAGTGATCCTGTCAGAAAACAGGCAGTTTTAGACAGGATTCCTTTGCAGAGGTAAAAACAAGCATAATTTTGACACCCTGTATACAAGTTTTAAGCAGTGAAAATCATAAAATGTTATAGATATATACGAAATGTTACTTATACATTATATTTTCTTATTTTCTATTAAAATACAACATTGGGTCACCCTATATATAGTAAAAATCTATTTTCTTGATTTAGATTTGCTGAAATTGACGAAGTAGTTGATGTAGTCCTTTTCCTACTAAGTGATAGATCAAGCATGGTCACGGGACATTGTCTGGCAGTGGACGGTGGATTTTTAGCTGCTTAATTTATTATTGTTTCTTTATTTCTTTAAATAAAACTGTTTTACTGTATTGAAATTTATTATTTGACCCCTTATTAGTCAGGCAACCAGTAAAACCGTATGTTGATGGTGGTGCCATCTATGAATCAGGTGCGATACTACATCGGATGTTTTTTTATAGATTTCTGTAATATGTATGGTAATGCCATCTATTGAAAACTTCCTGTACTACAATTAATTTTTTTAAAGGTTCCTATTTTTTATACAGAAATCTGTAATAACTATTAGAGGAATCTGTAATTTATAATTTTAAATTTTTGAAATATAACACAACCTTAAATTTTCCAATCAAAAATTCAAATAAAAATACTGTTTTTGCTTGTAAAATATTTTAAAAATGTTTCCTACAAGTACACAGTGCAAATTCTGGATGTTCGGCAGTGAGGAAGAACTAAACAAGCTTAGAGAGAGCGCAAACACCAAACATATACAACGATATGGAAGGAATGTCGGTGTAGGTTTTCAAAATATTCAATAATAACAGATTTTATATCGTTTCTTTTTAGGAATCCTCTAAATACGACTTTTTTCTCACACCGGAGGAAGAAAAAATCATGGTAAAACGCTTCGAATTGCATTTGAGAGACTTCTGTAAGAGATTTCAACCTCCAATGCCACGATGCGTAATTGGAACAGCTTTTCATTACTTCAAAAGGTTTTACATCCGTAATTCTGTGATGAATTATCACCCAAAAGAAATTATGTATAGAATTTAATGGTAAATTATATTTTCTTTGCTCTAAACAAGGGTTTTAGGGTGACATGCATATACCTGGCTTGTAAAGTCGAAGAATTCAATGTCTCCATCCAGCAGTTTGTTGCAAACATTAAAGGAGATAGAGAAAAAGCTACAGACATTATTCTAAACAACGAATTACTTTTAATGGAACAACTAGACTTCCATCTAGCTATTCACAACCCATACAGACCGGTAGAAGGGTTATTAATTGACATTAAGGTATAAATTTAATTTAAATCTCTTCAAAACAACTCAAAACATATTTTTAATCAGACTAGAGGCTCACTACATGATCCAGAAAGACTCAGACCTGGAACAGAACAGTTTTTGGATAGGGCTCTTTTAACAGATGCTATAATGCTGTATTCACCTAGTCAAGTCGCGTTAGCTGCAGTGCTTCATGCCGCTTCGAAGCTTCAAGAAAACCTTGATTCATATGTTACAGATATTCTTTTTGGAGAAGGTGGTAGAGATAAGTTAGAAATTTTGATTGATGCTGTTAGAGGTAAGGGAATTCCTATTTTTTGCCTAGTTTTATTATTTTTTTTTTGCTTTTTTTATAGCTATAAGGTCAATGGAAAAAATGGCTGATTCTCCACCAGATAAAAACCTTATAAAAGTCTTAGATAAAAAGTTAGAAAAGTGTAGAAATCCTGAGAATAATCCTGATAGTGAGATGTATGATTTTTTTCTGTATTATTTAGATATGTTTATGTTGTTTTTTTGAATTTTTTAGATATAAGAAGAAAATGCAAGCAATGTTAGATGAAGATGATGATTTGTATAATGCAATATCTCAGCAAAATCAAATAAGAGATTCTTCAGCTTTGAATATGAGTCTCCCAGCTTCACCAGAAGTAGCTTAAATTTATTTATTTGTAAAATTTTATGGTTATATATGGTTATATATGGTGGTATAGTTTTACTTTTTTTATAATTTCAATAACAAATTAATAAATTTTGATATTTATTCTTGTATTTTTTACTTAATATTGTTTTGTTCTATTAAAATTAGGCAACCAGTTAAACACAGTATATTTTTTTTAATTTAATATACAGGATGTTCTTTAATGACATGCAATATTTGAGTGAGTTATTATTGGACCTGTTCTAAGAGAAAACCTTCATATGAATGTCCTAAACCTCTTAATTTTTGTGATACAGGGTGGTAAATATTACACTCAAGTTTTCTTTCTTAGAATAGGTCTAAGAATCGCCCCCTTGTACATATAACACCCTGTATATAGGTCTAAAATGAAACAAAAATGCCAAGAAAATTAAGTGAGTACGTCTCTAACAATAAAATCACTTTTAGTATATTTTTTTCAGTTGAAATTTAACTAAAAAGTTTTTAGTTATAATAATCTTCAAAATGCAGATTATAATAAATAAAACAAAACTATTTTCGAGAACTATATTCAGTTTTATTCCAATCACATAATAAAATAATTTATCATACAGTACAGCAGTAAAAAAATCCAAAAAATATTAAGTACTTAGGTATATACAAAAGTTAATTAGAGTAAATCATACAAATTTTTAAGGGTTATCAAAATGCCTTCTGAAATTTTGTAATTGTACCATAGGAGAGTATTCTGGTGACTGTTCACTCTGATGGTGATGGTGGTACTTGATGTAATCATCAACGTGGTGTGCCTGTGAGCCCAGCCTTATGTGAGTTGGTAGTGGATTCGTGGGAGGAAGTGGTACATTGCTGGGAAGTACCGGAGGTACACTGGAGAGTCCCGGTTGGCCGGGATAGTTGAAAAACCTAAATAAACAAATAAAAAATAAATATAATGTTCTAAAACTATTCCCAGAACTCAATATACCATAATCTATCTCCTAAATATATTGGTCTGGGTGTGAGAATTCCTATTGAAGAGTAGTACTGTTGTGCTAGCAATTCTATGTCGTTAGTATACTTTCTTTTCCATTTGGTTCGTCTGTTTTGAAACCATATTTTTATCTAAGACAGAATTGTAATAAATATTATTGATACTAATATTATAATTTAAAGATTCTTTGTTTTTTTTTTAGTATATTTACCTGTGTTTCTGTTAGTTTCAAAGCTTTGGACAGCTGTAATCTCTTGGCTACTGATAAGTACTTGTTTTTCTCGAATTCTGCTTCTAGAGATTTGATTTGTGAAGCTGTGAACGCCGTTCTAGGTCTCTTTTTTCGTTCATCATCAGATTTGGCATCTGAATAAGAGAAATCTAGAAAAAAAAAACATATATCAATTAAAAAAAGACTAGGGCTGTGCACAGGGCGGGCCTAGGGCACTTGTTTTTTTTTTAAAAGAAGAATAATATTAAAAAAGAAACACATTTTTATAATAAAACGTTTAAATGAATTTCTCTTGGTTGCCAAACCGTGTTCCAGTAGATTACTTAAATACCTACAAATTTTCTAAAAAACTAAATAGAATATTGTTTTATTAGGAGTAAAAATAACACTTTTTTGACGAAGCTGTACGTTTGACATACAGGCGAGGCACAAAAAAGTCATTTTTACTCCGAATAGAATATGCTATTTTTTTCAAACGCCACGAATAATTTTTTAAACAATTCAAACGTTCCAAATAATACAAAAAGATTTAAAAGTAATACCTTATAAGTAATTTTAATATTTAGCTATGAGTCATAATTCAAGATTTCTCTGGGAGGTGCCCAGTAGTACTGGGCACGGCCCCCCCAGGCCCCCCTGCAGCTACGCCAATGTCCACAAGGTTACAAAAAATAAAAAAAAACCTTAGAATCATTGTCTTTAATCCCCATTATTCTGAGAGTTTTAACACTTCTTTTTCGTCAGAGCAATTATCGCAAAATTAGCCTCTTCTCATCTCCACGTGCGACAAATTACGAATAAATAACTCAGTTAAAACGGTGTCCCAAAATTAAACCGGCACCACTCTCTGCTATATAGAAAGACGAACAGGCTTTAACGCTAGATGACACCTTTGGCCAATTACGAGACACGTAAATAGTTTAACTGCCGCTATAAATTCGAACGCATCGTTTGCCGCCGCGGAAAGCGATTTATTTCCACAATCATTAGCGTCACAGAGCTGAGGACAGGAGGGGAGAGAGGTAGGAGCGTCGTCGGCATCGCGCTCTGATGTCCGTCGCGACGCTAGGTGACCCCAAAGTTCAAAAGTTAAAAGAGAATCCATTAAAAAGTTCTATCGAACTTTTGTTGGCTTTATTTTTGTTATTTAAAAGTAACTATAACGTTTCGGATAGTTATATCAGTCTCCGTTATCAATTAGGCACTAAAACTAAGCGTCCGAAAAGCTGTAACAAGAATATAGGGGCTGTAGTTATTACTGTAAAAAAATCATTCGCCTGGGAGCTATACAATACGATGGAACAACCGATACTCTCTCAAAATTATTAACATTTTAGCTCAAACTAAAACATATTCTGATAGAACATAAAATTCTGCATACGATAAGTATAATTTTGATTGATTCAGAATTATATTAATATTTTTTTCAGCGGTTCAAATATTGGACCTGTTTTTTTAAGTTTTTAGACAAAATAAGCGGAACTATCGCTGTCTCTCCGGGGCTCTCCCTCAACAATATTAATTTTTTAGCTCAAACTAAGACCATATTTTGATAGACTATAAAATTCTGCATACGACAAGTATAGTTTCGATTCTTTTAGAATTGTATTAATATTTTTTTCAACGGTATAAATGCTGGGCTTGTTTTTCCACTTTTAAGACAAAATAAGCGGAACTATCGTTGTCTCTCCCGGGCTCTCCCTCAATATTATTAACTTTTCAGCTAAAACTAAGACATATTCTGATAGAATATGAAATTCTACATACGACAAGTATTGTTTCGATTCCTTTTGAATCGTATTAATATTTTTTTTAACGGTACAAATGCTGGTCTTGTTTTTTGAACTTTAAGACAAAATAAGCGGAAGTACTGCTGTCTCTCCCGGGCTCTCCCTCAATACTATTAACTTTTCAGCTAAAACTAAGACATATTCTGATAGAATATAAAATTCTGCATACGACAAGAATAGTTTCGATTCTTTTAGAATTGTATTAATATTTTTTTCAACGGTATAAATGCTGGGCTTGTTTTTCCACTTTTAAGACAAAATAAGCGGAACAATCGCTGTCTCTCCCGGGCTCTCCCTCAATACTATTAACTTTTCAGCTAAAACTAAGACATATTCTGATAGAATATGAGATTCTGCATACGACAAGTATAGTTTCGATTCCTTTTGAATCGTATTAATATTTTTTTTAACGGTACAAATACTGAGCTTGTTTTTTGAACTTTAAGACAAAATAAGCGGAACTACTGCTGTCTCTCCCGGACTCTCCCTCAACACTATTAACTTTTCAGCTAAAACTAAGACATATTCTGATAGAATATAAAATTCTGCATACGACAAGTATAGTTTCGATTCCTTTTGAATCGTATTAATATTTTTTTTAACGGTACAAATACTGGGCTTGTTTTTTGAACTTTAAGACAAAATAAGCGGAACTACTGCTGTCTCTCCCGGGCTCTCCCTCAACACTATTAACGTTTCAGCTCAAACTAAGACATATCCTGATAGAATATAAAATTTTACATACGACAAGAATAATTTGAGTTCTTTCAGGTGATTAATAGTTAGTTTTTAAACGGTAAAACAAAAACTCTTACTGTCATGCTTGATCTCTTGACTTACTTTTAATTTAAACAAGGATAGAATGCATAAAACTGAAAACCTAGACATCAAACATACTCTAAGTAGTTTTAAATTATGTACAGTAAGATTTTGATAGTGTAGATATATCAATTTTGAAAATGATAATGCAACATTTTGATCAAACATAAACAGTCGCATGTGCGATGCCTTTAAACTAATACACCGTCCAAAATTAGGAGTCCCAGAGCTCCGCCTCTTGGTCATTAGTTAATCGTCAACAGATCTGGAGACGCCTTCGAAAAATTATCGCGCTCATAACCATTTTTCAGAGCGCTAATTGGCGTCGGCCGGATACGCCAAATTAGACACCAAACGACTCTGTATCCAGAGACGATCCAGAGAATGCGTTTGAGTCTCCCCTAAAAGCCTGTTCTTGATTTGTCACTCTCGGCAATTTAGGAGACGTTTATATTTACGTCTCGGTTTGGAAAATAAATCAACAGAAGAAAAACATCTCGTTTATAATTTTGTATAGAATAAAGATGGATAAATTTATCGATAAATCTAAATATCGATGTAGTTTAGAACTACTCAAAGCATGCTGTTAATTGGGTCTTCTGTCTTCTGCACTCTATCTTCTCTTAAATTCAAAGAACCTAGGTCGATAAATCTGCAATCGCCAGACAGTAAGAGTTTCTATTTTTACTTTAATTAACCATCTGAAAGAACTCAAACTATACTTGTCGTATGTAAAATTTTATATTCTATTAGAATATGTCTCATTTTGACTTAAAATGTTAATAGTTTTGAGGGAGAGCCCGGGAGAGACAGCGATAGTTTCGCTTATTTTGTCTTAAAGCTGAAAAAACGGGACTAGTATTTTGTACCGCTGTAAAAAATATTAATACAGTTCTAAAGGAATCGAAACTATACTTGTCGTGTGAAGAATTTTATATTCTATCAGAATATGTCTTAGTTTGAGCTGAAAAGTTAATATTTTTGAGGGAGAACCCGGGAGAGACAGCGATAGTTCCGCTTATCTTGTCTTAAAGTTGAAAAAAGAGTGCCAGTTTTTATACCGTTGAAAAATATATTAATAAAATTCTAAAGGAATCGAAACTATACTTGTCGTGTGTAGAATTTCATATTTTATCGGAATATGACTTAGTTTGAGCTAAATAGTTAATAGTGTTGAGGGAGAGCCCGGGAGAGACAACGATAGTTCCGCTTATTTTATCTTAAAGCTGAAAAGACAGGACCAGTGTATGTACCGTTGAAAAAAATATTAATAAAATTCTAAAGGAATCGAAACTATACTTGTCGTGTGCAGAATTTTATATTCTATCAGAATATGTCTTAGTTTGAGCTGAAAAGTTAATATTTTTGAGGGAGAGCCCGGTAGAGACTGCGATAGTTATGCTTATTTTGTTTTAAAGCTGAAAAAAGTGTAGTAGACTATTAATAGTGTTGAAAACAATAATATTAATAAAACTTTCAAGAGATCCAAACTATACTTGTCGTATGTAGAATTTTATAGTATATTAGAATGTGTCTAAGCCTGAGCTAAAATGTTGATAGTTTTGAGGAAGAGCCCGGGAGAGACAGCTATAGTTCTGTTTATTTTGTCTTAAAGTTAAAAAAAACTGTTTCTCAATAGATTTTTTCTTTTTCCTTTTGATTTTGCATATTTTTACTTGCAATTCCAAAAGTATCATTTATACCAATCCTGCTATAGGTGTCCCCTTCAACATTTCCTCCTCCTTCTCCTCAGAAAAAACATTCCCCTCTGGCCATACATCAACGCCTAATTGACAGGACTTACAGGAAACGTATAGCCTCAGACAAAGTGACACTAAACGCCGTCTAATTACCGCTAGACGTTCCCCTTTCCCCTCATACCTGTTGTGGCCCCCCTTTACCCCGACTCCCCTGTTCTAAAGGGTTATTTAAAACCCACACCGAATTGTTTTGGGATATCTGTCGTCGCCTCTAGCAAAACACCTTCACAGAGTTAATTTGTTATTTGTTCGTGGCCTAATGGTAATCGGTTATTATAATTAGATATCAATTAAGAGACTAATTGTGTAATATAGTATAATATATACTTTAAAATACTTGGTTTCTTTAATTTCTGTGTACAGGGTGTCCCATTTTAGTTGAAATCATACGGTATCTCCGTTATTCGTGAAGATAGAAGGGTGCGGTTTTTGTCAAACGGAAGATGCCGTAATCTCTTGCCTTGTATCTCTGTTATTGTTAAAGGTACAAGTATTGAGACGGTGAAAACTGTTTATTGTAGGACTTTTTACGTAGAATACAGTGGCGTAGTTTGTTATTCAACGAAAAGAATATTTTTAAAGATATGAACTAAAGTTATGTTTTCTTAAATGGAACGCACTGTATATTTATAAATTATATTATCTGGTTTGCCATAGGCTTCTCAAAAATATATAACACTCTATATTTATTTTTATTTTTTAATGCAATATTTAAAAAAATATATTAAAAGAATATATTAATTAGTAGGCTTATTATTATATTAAAAGTATACTGCTATCTGTCCCTTGTTTTATTTTGAGAGCCACTAATTAATTCTTTGTATATTAGGGAAACTTAAATCTTTACCGCTATTTGTAAAAATTTAAAAAAATCGTAACTCCAAAATTACAGTAGCTAACGAAACGCGGTTTTCAATTTAAGATTAGAATAATATTTGCAAGAAAATCTGTAATAACATCAAAATCAGTCAAAGTCGAAGTTTTTGAGATAAAAAAAACTTGGAAAAATTTCTTTACTTTGAAACTAAAAAACTGCCTACCAACTTTTTATTAACATATTTTAGTATGGGCGGCTATACGTGCCTATCGGCGCCAATTTTTTTATTTTCTATCACGGCCTATAATAATAAGAAAATGATATTTTTTTAAATATTGCGGTAAATAGTAAAAATAAATATAAAATATTATAGTTTTTAGAGAAAATGTGGGACAGGTTTCCGCATCCTCCTATCTTTACTAATAACGAAGATACCGTATGATTTCAACCAAAATGGGACACCCTGTACAATTATAAGAAAACTGAGATACGAAGGGCGTCGAAAAATGTAAAATTTTCAATTGCCTTCTATTTCAGGGACTAAAAAGGCTAGGACAAATCTGTGTATAGAATCATTAGTTTCATTTTTTTTTTGTTTACCAAAATAAGCATTTTGGTGCATGGAAGACGCGTATATTAAAATATAACATCAGAGGTATTTAAAAAAAATAGAAAATTTTACCACCCTGTATCCAAAAGGTTAAGATGTTTAGGACATATAACATATAGAGATATAGACATATAATATATATGAAGTTTTTTTCTTAGAATAGCTTCATAGACTCGCCTCATTAAAGATTAACATGTCATTTAGAAACACCCTGTGTATTTTAAAGTAATAAATAAATCTGTGGAGGCGCTTTCTCTAATATAAGATTAAAACTTTTCCCAAATCAACCATACCTGTTTCAACCATATTCCTTTGAAAATATCCTTCAGTCGTTGACACAACCTCCTCTTCAGTTCTTCCAAAATCACCACTATTCTCCACCAATAAGTCTCTCCCCTCATTATCCACATCCCCATCTTCCCCAACATCCCCTATTTTCTCATTTTTATCACCCCCCACACCTAGCAACGACTCGATAAGGAAATTTTTCGATTTTTCCGAGCACTTTTTCACCTGATCGATCGAACACTCGCGATTTTTCTCCAAATTTTCACTGCTGTCCGCCATTTTTTTTTTCTCTCTCCCCGATGTATACCACTTAGTCAACACGCTAAAGACATGTTTATATAAACAAGTGAGTCGCTACTTAAGCAGGGCCAACTCAGTTTAAAGATTCTGGCCAATAGGGAGCCAGGAGGTGTGGTTAAAGTAATAGATCTTGTGGGAGATACAGAGATACTAATTAAGATTAATAGGTTTCAGATTTGTCGTTTGGTGTATAGTGTCTGATGTGTGGCTATAGATATTTTTTTATAGTTCTAATTAGCTGAGATAGTATATGTGTCGTAATTTAAGCATGAATGATTCAAATTTTTTTTTCGATAGGTATTTTTTGTTAGTGCTAAGTGTTAATACATCGCATTCAAAAATTACATAAAATTATATACAGTGCGTCGGGCATCTGTAGCTCCTAGAATAAAAAACTTGCGACAGGGTGGCTCAAAAAAGTGCGAGTGGATCGGGATGATTTATTTTAAATGGAACCCCCTGTATATTATTGTATTTTTGGTTTTCTTTCAGATCACTTTACGTAATCCTAGGATATGAGTAAATATATATTTCGATAGTTTTAGAGATAATAATAATAAAAATATATTTTTCAGCCCTTTTAAAAAAAAATATTAAAAATACAAGAACTGTCCTGAAATCAAAACTATATTAGGTATTTACTTCAGTTGGTCTATACTTGCTTTGCTATAAATATTGTAATCATAAATCATACAGGGTGTTCGGAATTCTACGCCAAATTTTCTGAAACATAAAATACTTTTTCTGAATATTTTTTGTATTTCGAGTATTTCAAAATGTTTAACGGTTTCGCAGATACTCGTGGTATTTTTTCATAATATGGCTCTTTCAACTGTAAAATATCAGAGAAAAATCATTGGGTGGCTTTGATAAAAATTTACTGTGAAATAAAATGCCATATGAAATATAAAACCGCAAATATCTGCGAAACCGTTAAAAATTTTGAAATACTCTCAATACAAGAAATGTTTATTTTTTAATTCTCCATCTAGTAAAAAAATAATATACTAGGTGTTCCGTTTAAAAAAAACCGAAGAAAAATAAAAAAAGAAGAAAAAAGTTTGGCGTAGAATTTTGAACATCCCGTATGATTTTAGATTACGATATTTATACCAAAGTAGGTACAGACCATCTAGAAGGAAATACCTAATACAGTTTTGATTTCAGGGCATCAGTTCTTGTATTTTTAATATTTTTTTTAAGAAGGAATAAAAAATTTATATTTTTTATTTATTTATAAATATCTCTAAAACTATCGAAATATATTTACTCATATCCTATTACGTATTACGGATTACGTAAGGTGATCTGAAAGGAAACCAAAAATACAATAAAATACAGGGTGTTCAATTTAAAATAAATCTTCCCGATCCACTCACACTCTTTTGAGCCACCCTGTAGATATTAAAATATTTTCCTGAATTACATCCTCGTACGTACTTTAGATTTGCACTAAAACAAAATTCCCAAGATTTGTATTCTATATAGAAGCTACAGATGCCCGACATAGTGCCGTACCCTGTATAGAAAAAAATCATAAAATCTTTGGTTTGGAATTGTACATATACAATACAAATGTTACATAAAACTATGTAATTCTAACCCAAGTTTTGCAACGCACTTCCTACGCTACAAAACGTTGTGAGATCACATTATTATGCAAAGAATATACCAAAATCTCATGTAAAACCAAGTCAGTAAAAATAATTATTGCACGTCTTTTATACTGGTATACTACCCAGCCAATTTATCCGTTGCATATACAATTGTACCATAAGCTAAAGTCTGTCCTATGAAACAGGGAAGATTTCGACAGATGTCATTCCAAAAATGACAGAAAATAAAAAAAAATGTGAATTAAAATGACAGAAGAACTGTCACTGTCATGGATCATAAAAAAATCGTATAAACAATTTTTCTTTAGTAGGTACTAAAGTACGTTTTTTACTTAAATAACTGTTGACAGACCATTAATTCTGCAAGTAATTATGATGCCTCTTAAAGTGATCTCTTAATTATGAAGTGTCAACTTTCGAAAGGATACGCTAAATTACCCGTCGCCGCACATGTGCGCGCGGGAAGAAACACATAGTGGCGCCAATTAAGAGAGGAAAAAGGAGTCGTACCGGGTGGAATTCTGGTCGTACCGGCCCATTTGGTTAGTTTTACAAGCGACAATTTGGATCAAATTATCGGCACACCTTCTACTAAATAAGGGCTATTTATAAAATGACCTTAAAGGGTCTTCCGGCAATTGCTGACTGAACTATAAGAGTTTACAAAATAAAATATTAAAAAAATGCATAAAACTTCCTGTAATATTCAGTTATTTCAAACAGTTGTTCAACAGTAAATAAGAAAACTCGTACTGTCGTATCATCCAGTTTAGACAAAATCACCGGAAATAGGGCTGTCTCTCCCGGGTACCACCTTAAAACTAATAATATTTGAGATCAAAGCAAGACATATTCTAAAAGAATATAAAATTTTACATACGACAAGTATGTAAAAGATAAAAGATGTATAGTTTCAGATTTTTTAGACCATTGCAAGTATTCTTTTAAGCAATGAATGTAAGGAACTCGTACCGTCTAGCCAAATGTATGTAAAGATTTTTGTAAATGCGAACTGAACTTAGAGTTGAGAATATTTTCTCGTTAGTGCTATACATATTCAAAAAGTACATAAAATTTTATATTATATTCTCTGTAAAATTTAGTTGATTCGTACAGTTATGAATATATTTTAACAGTAAATAGGAAAACTCGTACTGTATCAACTTTAGACAAGGTCCCTGGAAATAGGGCTGTCTCTCCTGGGTACTACCTTAAAACAAATAACATTTGAGATCAAAGCAAGACATATTCTAAAAGAATATAAAATTCTACATACGACAAGTATAGTTTGGGATGTTTTAAATAATTGCAAGTATTCTTTTAAGCGATGAATATAAGGAAATCGTACAGTCTAGCCACATTTATGCGAAGATTTTTGTAAATGCCGACTGAACTTAGAGTTGAGAATATTTTTTCTTAATGCTACACATATTCAAAAAGTACATAAAATTTTATATATTTTCTGTAAAATTTAGTTGACTCATACAGTTATAAATATATTAGAACAGTAAATAGGAAAGCTCGCACTGTATCATCAATTTTAGACAAGATCCCTGGAAATAGGGCTGTCTCTCCTGGGTACTACCTTAAAACAAATAACATTTGAGATCAAAGCAAGACATATTCTAAAAGAATATAAAATTCTACATACGACAAGTATAGTTTGGGATGTTTTAAATAATTGCAAGTATTCTTTTAAGCGATGAATATAAGGAAATCGTACCGTCTAGCCACATTTATGCGAAGATTTTTGTAAATGCGGACTGAACTTAGAGTTGAGAATATTTTTTCTTAGTGCTACACATATTCAAAAAGTACATAAAATTTTATATATCTTCTGTAAAATTTAGTTGATTCATACAGTTATAAATATATTAGAACAGTAAATAGGAAAGCTCGCACTGTATCATCGATTTTAGACAAGATCCCTGGAAATAGGGCTGTCTCTCCTGGGTACTACCTTAAAACAGATAACATTTGAGATCAAAGCAAGACATATACTAAAAGAATATAAAATTTTACATACGACAAGAATAGTTTCAGATGTTTTAAATCATTGCAAGTATTCTTTTAAGCGATGAATATAAGGAAATCGTACCGTCTAGCCAAATTTATGCAAAGATTTTTGTAAATGCGGACTGAACTTAGAGTTGAGAATATTTTCTCTTAGTGCTACACATATTCAAAAAGTACATAAAATTTTATATATTTTCTGTATAATTTAGTTGATTCGTACAGTTATAAATAAATTTTAACAGTAAATAGGAAAGCTCGTACTGTATCATCAATTTTACACAATATCCCTGGAGATAGGGCTGTCTCTCCCGGACACTACCTTAAAACTAATGACATTTGAGATCAAAACAAGACATATCCTAAAAGAATATAAGATTTTACATACGACAAGTATAGTTTCGCATATTTTAAACAATTACAAATATTTTTTAAGAGCTAAATATAAGGAATTGGTAAACTCTTTCCAAATTTATGAGAAGGTTTTTGTGTATTCAGCACAGAAACAGCCCGTTGTAGATGGCGCCAAGTTATATCGCTTATTTGCCACTGAGGAATGCAAAATATTCGAAAAGTTCTGGTCATTAAAGGATCCTGTTTCAAAAATTAACTAAATGACGGCTTCTTTTAAAGATTCCAAAGCATAATAATTTAAAATTTTGATGATGACAACCACGCCTATATTTTTAATTATTTTAATGCACGTCCTTTTGTCCTAAATTTCACCATTGGCTTAACTACAGGGATGCCAAGGGTTGCCGGCCCCCAGAGAAATCTTGAATTTTGACTGAAGGATGACTCTTGGCTTAGTATTAATTTTTATTTGCTTGTGATGCTAAAAATGACTTTCCATTTTTGTTTAATTATTATTATTTTGGTTTGTTCAAAAAATGTGTGTAAGTTTTTATTTTTTTACAAATTATTCTTCATTTTTTAAAAAACAAAATCCCCCCGAAATTGAACAAAAAAGACGTCAAATGATTGTATGGTATTTCTAATACTTTTTTAATTTTTTTGAGCAAACAACACAGAAATATCTACATAAAATATATAAAATGCTAATGTTTATCTGTGTCGTCTCTACTGAAGTAACGACTTGCTCTAGAAAGTTGCTTTTTTACTAAAAGATAGCTAATTGATTCTAAAAACTGTCGTAGCCGGATTTTTCGTTTTTCATTTAATTAAAAAAATAAATAAAAAGTATTTTTTTCATGATGTCGTGGCGGATGCGCCAGGCTTCAACTAGTTCCAAATAAACCAACATAAAAATTATTGTTTAATATAACATCATTTTTTTTTTCAATCAAAACAGGACAAATAACACAACCATTTATTTTTCAAGATCAGTTTATTAAACTATGAACAAAAAATAATAATTACAAGTATGGCATTGAACACAAAAACATTATGTACTTCAGTACAGAGTTTTTGGGCAAAGTTAATAAAGGCAGAACAAAAAATATTCAATATTTATAGTAAATTTAGTCAATAAAAAAATATAACATTCCAAGTAAATACTTAAAGTTATCGAAAACCTTACTTATTATAGTTTTTAATCATATTATAACCTTAAAATACAACAAATCATCTCCTAAAACAGCTGGCAATATAAATATGGCTGTTTTATAAAAATATTTGCATACAGATATATACCTAGTCCACAAAAAATCTGTAAAATATATCAAAACAGTTCTGTACATAATATATAAAAAGTAACTATAACATCACAGACAGAGTATATTATATGTACATCAGTATAAAATATTCATTATTGCTTCAACCGTAACAACCAATAGATTTTATTACTTTAAAACCTTCAAAAAGTCAACAAGTAAACTTATACTTATTTTTTTCAGCCTTAAAATTTTTACAAGTAAAGTCAGAACGTGTTTTGGGTTTTTTTCTGTCACTAGCAACACCTGTTTTGAACTGACCTACCGTGAGCAATACTATTAATACTTAAATTTACTGTTTCCTCCACCGCAGTTTCTGTGGCTTCTAGTTCACTGGATTTTGCCATCATATTGTCATCGTCCTCAAAATTTGAATCGTCATTGGCAATTTTACCAGAAACTTTTATTAGTTCTCTAGCAATACTTTCAAAAATCAGTCCTACACCCTTCAAAAAAACATATTGAATATTTTACTTAAATTGAAAAAAGGTATTCAGTTATACTTGATCAGTTTTTGCTGAACTCTCATGGTATAATGCCCCAATACTATTAGCATACTGTAAAGCTTCATCTCTGGAGACTTTTCGCTTGCTAGAAAGATCAATTTTATTTCCAACAACACACAAAATCATAGGCTCTAAAATGTTCTTTCTCAATTCCTGAACCCATCCCTTTATGCTTTCAAATGAGGCATAATTGGTAATATCAAAGACAAGCAAGGCTGCATTAGCGTTCCTGTAGAACATGGGGGCCATAGCTTTAAATCTTTCCTCACCTGCTGTGTCCCATACCTAGTAATGTACGAAATTATATAAATACTTTTTTAATTAAAAACAAAATATTTTACCTGTAATAAAACAGGAATGTTTCCTATGGTTAATTTGCAAGAAAAAAATGATGCTCCAACTGTAGGAGTTACTTTCTTGAAGGTTCTTTCAGCATACCTTATAACGGTAGAGCTCTTGCCCACGCCTATGAAAATAAATGAACATTAAACTGTTAAATAATTGTTATAAAAATATTACCCCACAATCCTAAAACCACTAACTTTGCAACTATAGGTTTCATATTCGTTTAAAATAATTTATAACATCGGGTTTGAAACAATGAATAATTATCACTAGATCATAGTTATAGTTATAGCATATCTAGGTAATTGAAAAAGTTAGATATGATTAAGTTTATCACGGTATTTTACATAAATATCAGAGTAAATATAAATAAACTTTTGTTTGGTTTGGTAATTTGACATCTGATTTGACAGATATTTGAAAGGCAACCATAGATTAAACAAACAAAAAATTCTTCTTCTTTTAGTTTTTAATAGTTAAATGACCTACTAGATAGATATAAATAATTAAAATATTAAGATAACTAGTTAAAAAATAAATAATTAATTAATATAATTGAAAATATACTGTAATAGAGCAAGAATATACTAAGAAAAAAGGTTTCTATACATAAAGTGTATTTATTTTTGGCAATGTATTTTAAGTTGCCAATATAAAAGTAGTTCAAATGTTACTTGACATCTGAAGCTAACTTTATACCAGATGATTATAAAAGGAAAATTTTGAAAGGTTATTTTTCTTTTTCAAACATTTTTCTCGATTGTACGGGTGTGTTTAAAAAATATAAGTTTATCTTCATAATCTAAACTTATTTATGTTTTATCTCTTTATCTAACAATACATTTCACTTAAATGTAAACGCTTTTGTGAATATTTTTAATAAAATGCCAAGTGACGATGAAGAAATTTCAACGCAATGGACGAAATCCTTAACACCCGAAGAACACCAACGTTTAGAACAACAAAATACCCGTTTGGTAAGCAACCATAAAGCAAATACTCTAGAAAACGAAGCTAAAAAACACTGGGATTTATTTTACAAGCGAAACGAAACCCGTTTTTTTAAAGACAGACACTGGTCCACAAGGGAGTTCACTGAATTGCTCAGTGACGATGAAAACGAGAAAAGACGGGTTTTATTTGAAATTGGATGCGGCGTGGGCAATTTTATATTTCCCTTAATAGAAGAGAAGCTGGATTTTAAAGTTTTTGCATGTGATTTGTCTCCAAGAGCTATAGAAATTCTTAAAACCAACCCGTTATACAACCTATCAGAAACAACAGCATTTCAGTGTGATATCACTACAGAAGACGTACATAAACATGTTGAAAAAGACTGTATAGATATAGTAACCTTAATATTTGTATTATCAGCTATACATCCTGATAAATTTACCATTACTTTGAAGAACATTTTTACAGTACTTAAACCAGGAGGTTTGGTACTCTTTCGAGACTACGGACTGTACGATATGGCTCAAATAAGATTTAAACCTGGAAATAAGATAGCTGAGAATTTCTACATGAGACAGGATGGTACAAGAAGCTTCTATTTCTCAACTGACTTTGTTAAATCGATTTTTGAAATTGTTGGTTTTGAAATCATGGAAAACACTTATATACATCGAAGAACAGTTAACAAAAAAGAAAATGTTGATGTTCCTAGGATTTTTGTTCAAACTAAAGCAAGAAAACCGGCTTGAAGATGATAGAGGTAAAGATAAATGTTTGATTTAGTTTAAAATGTCTCTTTTATGATGAATTTTTATTAATAATGATTTCCTGTGATATATACTTAAATATTAGCTCTATCTGAAAGTATTTAAAAGCATTATAGATTTTCTGTTATAATTCTTTTTAATTCAAGTACATATTTTTTTCAGATTCATGATGGTTAAAAGATAGTTAACTCTACAACTTATATGGAGTGTTTGGTAAGTTTATTTTTAGATTATAGTAAAATAATTAAGAATTATATTAAATGATGACAAAAAAACACCGAGTATGAAACAAATGATTAATTTTTTAACATGCACTACCAACTGAAGTTTGGTTTAATATTGATTGTGATTTTTTTTAAAAAATTAAGTTACTAAGCAATTTTTTTTATTTTTAGGTTAACATTGAATGTTATGGAACATTATGTTTTGGGGAATTCAAATATAGGTAAGTTTTTAATGTTTTTTGTATTTAATAATAATTTTACTATTAATATATAGACGGTTTTATTAATTTTAAATGATGAATGTCATGCACCACTCTGATTTTTTTTGAAGAGACAGAAGACTCACCTTAACTGATTTTTTTAATTTAAATAACTATTATTTCAGTTAATTTTTTATCTTTTTTAAACATTTTTTTTTTTATTTATTTACAGGACCAGAAACAAGGGGAAACCTGAAATGATATAATTACATCACAAACGATGAGGTTTGTATTAAATTTTTAAATAATAATTTAATAAAAAATATTAGTGATGATCGCATAGTTCAGATGATTTGTGATTACTACTGTCATGTCTTTCGCTCCTAACTGACTGTTTTTTACAAATTTTGTTTAAAAAAGTATCTTTTTGTGTTTTTTTTTAATATTAATTTATTTGTTTCAGATTTCTTTTCAAATTTTGTGTTTTTTGAAAGTATCCAGATGCCTGGTTAGTACTTGGTAAGTTTTATCTTATATTTTCATTCTTTTATTAGAAAATTTCTTGATTTAAACATTTAAAAAAATATGTATGATCAAAAAACATGATGACAGCATAGTTCAGATGAATAAACATTGATTACAACCTTTATTGTCTTTCGCTCCTAACTGATATTAAATTTTAATAAAACATATTTTAAAAATTATTACGGGAAGTATATATTTTAAAACATGATTTTTTGTTGTATTTTCAGGTTAACGATATTCTGCCCAAGATGAAGAAGAAAACATGTTAAAATGTAATATTTTACTTACAAAAATAAAGTTACAGTATTATATGAATTTATAGTTTTATTTTTTCTTTAATAAATACCATAAAATAAGCAATACTGATAAAATTCAGTATGTTCAGAAAGAAACTGCGTCATAGTAGCCTTTGAAATTACAAAATAGACATTTTTGTTTGGCCCATCCCTGTTCATTTTCAGTGTAGTTACCATAATTTATCAAAATAAGTATAGAATATATTATATTTTTAAAAAGCTCATAACAAGCTGAATAAATTAATAATACACAGGGTGTCCTATTTAAAAAAGCACAAGTTTGAGACACAGACTGACTTTACAGAACTCAGTATTCACCTTTCCAATAAGTTAGAAGATAACCGAGATACGGGGGCGTGTCGAAAAATGCAACATTTTCAAAATCGCCCTGTATTTCAGAAAGCTAGGAAAAATTCGCGTGTAGCATCTTTAGTTTCATAAAAAAGTAATACAGTAATGTGAAAACCGCATCTTTATATCCCTAGTCCTAAACGAGAAACCCAAAAATGGGACACCCTGTACAGCATCTGTACAGGTTAATAAATTAAGATACTTCAAAGGAACCGACATTTATTGCCTCTTCTATATAGGTAGTTTGGAGTTGAAACTCTTTTTTTTTCAATTAAAACCAAAGTAAAACTCATTTTCTTACAAAATGCATTTCTATATTCGTCAAAAATAAATAAAACCTTAAAAATACAGACAAAAACATATCTATCTCACGTCCAAGTAAAGGTTTGTGTCTCTCCACAGTATTTCAAACACTCCAAATTAAAAAGAACCTCAGGATCGGCAGAACAAAAACTTTTTAAGATTTTCGAATTCAATCCACAATCTGACAAATTTTCCTTGCTAAAAACTGTTGTCCCCTGTTTCTCTATGTCCGATTTTCTCTGGTTTTTCCTCCTAACTTTGGTAAAAGCCCTTGTAGTCTCTATATCACTAAAAACCATGGTCATACTGTGATCAGAACTGTTAATATTCAGTAAATTGTGAATGGTAGTTGGTAAAATCGGTCCAATCAGTTCGAGAGAAAAATAATCTGTCCCATCATCATGAATTTTGTTTTCCCTGACTCTCAAAGAGTTCAAAGTGGCTCCATGGAATGAAACTGGTGCTAGTAATGTTGGTGGGACCCCAGCTAGGGCTCCGGTAGGAGATATAATGCTTTTACAATTAATTAAAAAGTTAAAAAATGCATTTACTTCAACACCTTCGATTAAAACCAAGCTCTGCTCACTATTATCCACCTCACATTCCGTTTTATGCACGATTCTAGCCTAAAATTGAAAACATTTAGTTAAAAAAACACCCAGTATTTTAAGTGATATTTACCTGTGTATAATTGATTTGTTTAATATCTTCAGAATTTATACCCATAGTTTTGAGCCATTCTTCGTCAGGTGTGTCCTCTTCATCAAAATCATTCTCCTTCTACAAAACACCAAAATTAATAAAAAAAAACACTTTAAATTTAAACATATTTACATTATTTTCACTCTGACTTTCATCTGTTTGGCCTGATTCCGATTCCTGAGTCTCATAACCCTGGTCCGAAGCTCTTTTCTTCTTCAAAGGCATAGTAAATTCGATTTCTTCCTGCCTGAGCATATGCCTGAAGCCCCTGGTTGTCGGGGTTATAATAACATGAACATCTGTGTAACTCAACAAACCGGCAGCACGAAAAAGTACAGTAAAACTATTAGCACACACATAAAAATATGGACACTGTCTAGTTCGTATCAGTTGAAACAGAGACCTAAAACTATCTGTCCATGTTTCATGAAGTTTATTTTTTATAGAGGAGCTTGAAGATAAGTTAAATTCGTTTGAAATCACTTTCGAGGTGGTTCTGGGGAACAGTTGAAGCCAAGGGAGTGAGGGATGTTGCCAGTATAAACAACACTGATGGAATTTTGAGTTTGGAGACACATCAACAGTTGATTCACTATGTTCCATGTCTAGGCAACGCGTGAAACTCGTTATTCCCGAGGCTTCTTCACTAATTTTCAGTTTCTGGTTCCAAGGGAAGGGTTTTAAGGAAATTAGTCTCATTTTCCTCCTCAAACACCAGTCAATTGGGCACCAATCCTTTCCAGTAGCTTTTACAACCTCCACGCGCTCTTCAGGTTTATCTAACTCATTTATTCTAGCCAGAACTCCATTAAATGAAGTGAGTGAGCTATCAGGAACACTATCACAAGCTGACTGGTTCAAAAGTTTGAACAAAGTTTGGTCAGTGGACTCCTCGAGGAGTCCCTCGTTGTTTCTGGCTTTTTTCGGCACATTTTCACTTTTTTCGAAAGGGTTTTTACGTTTTCTACCGCTAAGAACGTTCTCGAAGGGCGAAGCCTTCTGACTAGACGCACTACCATCGTTTTTATTGCTAAAACTACCGTTTATTCGTTGTTGTAATGCCTTCTTTTTCAGCTTCAATTTGTGCAATTTTAGAACGTCGTTAGGGTGTTGCCATTGTACATCTTTGCCGGGACTAGACTGCATAATTAACACTAACTTAAAAAACACTTAAATTCAAATTTAAAAAGGCCCTTTCTAGGTCGAAAATTGGAGGGAAATTGTAAACAAAGCACTTGAAAGGACAGCTGCATGTGACAGCGACAGCTGTTTGGCCATCTGGCGAGAGATTTTAAAATTAGGACGCCAAATGTATTAATTTTTTTTAAATAATATACCTATATTTCTTTTATTTTTCGACTTATTCTTCAGTTTCATAAACTAAAAATTTAAATTATGAACTTCAGAGTTATTACCTAAAAGTTTTTCTTACAAGTATGCTTTAAATAATTGTTTTATTTTATTGTCAAATTTGTATCAAAGGAAAAAGTGCGCATCTAGTGCGCATTCTAGATTAACTTTCCAGGTATTTATCGCAAAACAAATGCAAGTTTCTTGGAAAAAATTGATTTAATTGCTGTTTTTTTCTAGTAGACATTATAAAATACAATGAATGTTAAAAATGTATGTCAAAGAATAGGTAAATGTACGTGTTTATTGTAAGAAAAAAATTATATTATTAAAAGTAAGAAATTAGATTTATTATTAATTAAGAATAATTTTTAATACTGTTATTATGTACAAATGATCAAAAATTCAAGCTCATATTGGTAATAACCAGAGGTAATAACAAATAATAATTTTAAAATTTTTGTTTTAGTAAAGAAACCTGTAATTTATTTAGGTTGCTTATTGAATGAGCCGACAGATGTCACCACCTGCTTTTTCATCAGGTTTGTTATACAGGGTGTCCAAAAAAACGTTCACATTATACAAGATGTGATTAAATTTACTTTTTACGATTCTTGACGGATTTTTTGTTATCTATAATTTCTCTGTAGGTGTTTTCTTGTTAGTTATTGTCATATGTCATATTATGCTAGAACAATTTTATTGCAGCTGAATATTATTATACAGGGTGGCGCACTTTATTCACCTCGGTTGATTATACGAAAACGGAAAGATGTAGAAACAAAACATTTTATGGGTATATGTGGATAATTCAATGTGCATAATTTAAAATTATTTTGAAATGTACAGGGTATGTCAGAACTAAAATCCACACCAAATTTATTTTTTTCTTATCGAACACCTGGTACTTTATTTCATTTTTGGATCCTAGGACACAAAATAAAATATTTATTATAACGGTTAAATATGTTTACAAGCTTTTTTTTGAGATATTTAAATATGCATGCTATAATAAAAAAGATTATCAACGCCCTGTACATTACTTTCCAGAATTCATTCTTGTGCTGACTTTAAAGCCAGAGAAATAAACTTTACTGAAATAATTGATTACTTCGTTTAATGTATACAGGGGTATCAAAAATTGGTGGTTTATTTTAAATATTTATTTTACATAAAAACTTCGTTATTTCAAATGCAATACTCTCCATTTTTTAAAATAAGTCGAAGCAGATTTAAAAGCTCTTTCAAACTATATTAGGGTTTCCATACCTATCTAGCTCAAATTTTGAATAAAGAGCAATTTTTCAATAAAATGACAATCAAGAAGGCTGTTGTCGTTATGGCAAGTTTCTATTGACACTTAGTAGCGATTTTCAAAACTAGTTTTCACATTAGTTTATGGACTTCTTGACATTTATATTTATTTACTTTTTCTTCGTTTTTTAAACAAAAAAATCCTCTGGCTGCCACTGACATAGTACATACGGTAGCGAGCGACCTAAAGGGACGTAATGGCCATTCTCCGAGCAGGGGGGAGGGCAGGGAAGTAGGGTCGGGGGGCCCAATGAACCCCCTTATAATTAGCGCCAGATTAAAGTTGTGTCTGGGGAGGCATTAAACGATTTAGCTCTGTTAATTAAAAGTGTAGTGCGGAGTGGGGTTGCAGCGCAGATAAATGGCCGCCACGAAGCCACGTTGCCACGTTTCGAAGGTTTTTCAGGAAATCCAGGAAAAAAACTCAAACTAAAATACAGTAAAACGTCACTTTCGCGAAAAGAGTAGTCCGAACAAGTAGCAAAATAAGCGTTCGGCATTTAACGTTTTATGTTAAACTGGATATAGGTATTTTTACACGAATGAAGAAGGAAATTAAGGATAAATGACGACCCGACCCCTGAGAGCAACCCGAAAGTACAGCGTAATAGACTCTTAATTAATTTTTTTTTTTAAAAAAGTTAATAAAATTGCCGAAAAAATGTCAACACGTAAAGGAGTTACACAAAGTTTTTGACACAACGTATTTCCTGATACCACCGACTGATACATACACTTTTCCTAAAACCAGTAATGAAAAAATATAAAACAGGAAATAATATGAAATAATTACAAAAAAAACACACTGAATTCGTAAAAATTCAAATAAAAAAAAATTAGTATTTAATTCATTCTTTAGTAACTTTATTCAATGATACAATATCTTCAGGAAAATAAATGCGAAGTATTGGCAAGAGCGCTTCGCAGAGAAAAGCGTTTTTCTTCCATTTTCTCTCCCTATTTTCCGTTTGGTAAAATGGAGAGGGATTGTGGAAAACGCGGAAATAACTTTAGAACGAGAATCTTCTTTCTTTATAATTCTGAATTTCCTGATTTTTTTTAGATTTCTTTCAAAACTTTAATTCTTTATTAATATTGTTAATTGTTATATATTATATTTAAAATTAATAGGCACTTCACTTTATAACTAGTAAACAACAAAAGAAAAGTGTATTTTGAAAAATATTTTCATAAATTTAGCCAGGCGATGCGATTTTTTATATTTACTGTTTAAAAAAGTATAAGCAATGGTTTAAAACATCTGAAACTATATACTTGTCGTATGTAGAATTTTATATTCTTTTAGAATATGTTTTGCTTTGATATCAAACATTATTAGATTTAAGGTAGTATCCGGGAGAGACAACCCTATTTTTGAGGATTTTGTCTAAAGTTGATGATACAGTACAAGTTTTCCTCTTTGCTGTTAAATAACAGTAATAACTTCTGAAACTACTGAATTTTACTGAAAATATATAAAATGTCATGTTCTTTTTGAATATGTACAGGGTGGGTCAAATTCGACGTTTTTAAATGGAAACACCCTTTTCTATAGGAGATAGACGAAAACTAATATCGGTGACTGGAGCTCAATTTTCATCAAAAACATGATGATGAAAACCGCACATCAATATCTGTTACCGTTTCGGAGTTACGGGGTGTTTTTGAAAAATGTGCATTTTTAACAAATCGCTGTAACTTTTTTGCCATGGAAAATTTTGTATTTCTATGAAAACATTTCCAAAGCACCTTTTTACGTAGAATTTAATGCTTTAAGTATAATTTTTTTTTTAAATTAATAATTTAAGAGTTATCAACAGAGAAATTGATTTTTTATTTGCGACACCCTCTATATTTTTAATTAACTGAAAAGAATTTAAAATTACCTTTCCAAAAATATAGCACACTTGATATTTTGTTATAGTCTTTCTTTCGAAATACAGAATTTTTAAAAGTTCGCCACTTTTAACTAGCCCTTAATGGAACTCGAAAACATATTTTTCCAGCAAGACGACGCACCGCCTCTGAACGCTGAACTTATCAGCAAATTTTTGCAGCCAATTTATGCCTTTTTTGCAGCCAAAGATCCCAGCCTTTGGCCGTCGCGGCCGCCTGACTTAGTGCCCATGGATCTAATCCTATGGATATATTTGCGGAAGAATAAAGGTTCCTTATTCCGTATAATCTAGACAAGAATTAGAAATACTTAGCAATTATGAGAGGGTATCTTATCGCCCCCACTGAGTTAATGAATTCCCCGAGAAATGTTCAAAAACTGTCCATAACAGAAGACGGTCGATATGTCGAACACCTGTAGCAAAATCTCATGTCTTGGTTTGCTATTTATTTTTATTGTTATTAGATATAGTTTAAATGTGTTGATGTTGGTTAAATATATTTTAAATTGTTATAAAATTCTGCATCTCTCATAGCAAATATTATTTTCGTTTTAATTGATGTTCACAGCGAGAATTTTTTTGCATTACAGCAGGTGCCGTTCAAAGCCTACTTATTTAAAGCGGGCGAATTTTTATATACTCTATATCTCGAAGAGGAATCGAGCAAAATATCAAGTGTATATTTTTGGAAAGGTAATTTTAAATTCTTTTCAATAAATTAAAAATATACAGGGTGTCCCATATAAAAAATCAAATTTTCTGTTATTCTTAAATTATTAAAATCAATCATTAAATTCTACGTAAAAAGGTGCTTTGGAAATGTTTCCATAAAAATACAACATTTTCCATAGCAAAAAAGTTACAGCGATTTGTTAAAAATGCATATTTTTGAGAAACACCCCGTAACTCCGAAACGGTAACAGATATCGATATGCGGTTTTCTCTATCATGTTTTTGACAAAAATTGAGCTCCAGACACCAATATTAGTTTTTGTCTCTCCTATAGAAAAGGGTGTTTCCATTTAAAAGCGTCGAATTTGACCCACCCTGTACAGCACTCAGATAAAAAAAAATATTAAAAAGTTTGAAGCATAAAAATTTCGAAAAAAGTCTTTAAAATTTCTTGATCCTTAGTTTCATATAACCCCCACTCTTTTTGTAACATCCCAGAAAACCTATTATACCCATTTTTACAAAGAATATTCGGTTCTCTTGACCTATTAACCCGGCGATATGACTCTTTTCGATCATACGGTACACAGAAATGTTTCTAAGCGATAAACTACAAATTAAAAATCTGTGTTTACAGAATAGAACCAGAGCAGTAATCATCCAACTGACTTGACAGCATAATGTTGATTCGGTCTTCTGATTGCTTAGTGTAGTGAACAAGGTTGTGATAGTTTTATTAGTTCGTAAACAGCAAACACTCGCTGTTTTTTTTTCAAAATCACCGAGAGGTTCAAAACGAAAATAGAACATGGATAAATTTTGGGTAAGATTCAAGTTCTCTGCTATTTTTAACTTTTCTGTTCTTTATCAATGTGTTTAAGGTATTTTAAAATGCATTTTTAAGTATTTTAAAAATTTATACAGATATATTCAGTATACAGTGTGTCCCCGGATTGTTTTTACGAGAGGAAAAACTTTTTTATTATGGACATTTTAAGAAAAATGCATTCTTCCAAATTTCCATACCGTTTTAGAGAAAATTAAAAGAAACCATGAAAATATGGTTGAATATTTTCCTAAAATCTTCTTTGTTAGATGGTTATTATTAATTTTGATTGACGTCATATTCTTTATTGACGTCATATTATTTTTTTATATATACCATTTTTTTTTGTTAAAGTATCAAATTTTTCGAAAACTATTGTCACCATTTCGAAACGGTATAAAAATTTGGAAAACTATAAAGAGGATTAACCACTTTAGAACAAGCAAATTTTTTTTTATAAAGAATGCACTTTTTCAAAACGTCAATAATAAAAAAGTTTTTCCTATTATAAAGAAAATCCGGGGACATACTGTATAAGTAGTTGCTTACCTATGTGAATGAATATAATACAATATTTTTAATGAGTAACTATAGTATTTTAGCATAAAACTAAGTACTAGGACTCAACAATGCCAGAAATTGATATTTCATATTTTCTTACAATATTTCATCCCCAATTTTACCCTCTAAAGGGGTGACATTTATAGCGGTCAATAAACTCATAATTTAAAGTTCCATGTTTCTAGACTTAAACCATAATGATTTTTTACACAGGGTGTTGCTTATTGACATACTAATATACCATTTTTTTTCCAAAAATATTCAATACAAAATCAGTGCGGACGTCACTGGTTAGAACAAATAATATTCTTTGTACACCAAAAAAGGCATTTTGATGCATAGAAGACTTGTATCGAGATTCATAAAGATACCTGTAATAAAATAACATCATGAGTTATTTTTAAAAAAAATTTAGAACATTTTTTCACCCTGTATCTCAAAAATCAAGATGTTTTTTCTTAGAATATATCTATGAATCAGTCAGTTAGAAACACCCTGTATATTTCACCCCCTATTACTCCCTAAACACTACAAAACCCTACATTAAAGATAGGTACAGTAGTTAATACAGAAAAAAAAGCGTCATGTTACCTTAGAAACGTCGACCGATATAATCATATAATATGGAAATTTTTTGCTTTTTTTTCGAAAATACTATACTTTCAACAGGTACTAAAGAAGAGGTTTAAATAATATAAAATTTAATGTCAAATAATTGATTTATTGATGTTTAATTAATAGACTTTAACGTAATATAGGAAAAAAAATAATGATACAGTGGGATCTTCCTGCAAAATAAAAATAATAGATAAAAAAACTAACGTAGGTGGGCCTATACGAAGTGCTCTACATATTTCAACCTTTTTATCAACAAAATTGTCACTGAAACTAGATAAGTCCTTTAAAAGGTTACCAGGAAATATACTATGCATATTTATCAAAACAAATAAATAACATCATTTATTAATCCGAATTATTTTTATTTTAATTTCTAAGAACGATATTATGTAAATAATAAGGGAAAATATGAAAATTACCAGTCAAAACAAAAATTCAACGAAATTATTTTCAAAATAAATTTAACACCCTGTATAAAGCACTAATATAAAACCAGCTACATAAAAACTTGAACAATAATTTTCCCATCAAAAAAAAATATTTTATTATTATTAACAAACTTTTTGAATAACAAAATAGATAATACATTCTATAAATAAATAATAAAAATAAACAAATATAAACAAGTACCTAACCATAAAATGTGTGATAAACATTTTTGACTTTCACTGCCTTTCTGAGACAAATTTCATATCTGGCTACATTGCGATACGAAGAAAATCTTTAAATACTATACAGGGTGACTCCAAACTTTAATATAAAATTTTACTAAAAAAACTTTAACTACACTAAGAAGAAAAATATACAGGGTGGTCCGAGCTGTATTCCGGAAACTTCGGCAGCAGATTCTGCACATAAAAATGTTCGTTTAAATGTATGTCGTAAAATGCTTAGTTTTGGAGATACAGGGTGTAGAAATTTCATTTTTATTTCGATTTTTTTCAAATAATTTTTGAAGTAACGTCAATATTTGGATGAAAATTAGTGTCTGGAAGTTTTTTGACGTGATAAATTTGATTTTGATGTCAATATAACTCTTATTTGTAGGGGGCGCCACATACATGTGTTTTAAGTGCTTTTAAGAGTAATAAATTTTCGTCCGTACGGAATACAGTTCGGACCACCCTATGTAAAATTAATTTATTATTATTAGGTAAATTAATAATTAATTATAGGTATGTAAAGTTTAAAACTAAAATAATTTCGGGCTTCCATTGTATTTATTTATTTTGAAAATGAAACTTTCCATCTGTTTCCATCAATTATACGAGGGAAAACAAAATGTTGATATTTTGATGAAAGTTTCAAACACCCTGTGGAATTTGTTAACAATGCAAGGAATTTAAAAATACAAAATCATGGCTTAGAAGTAAAAAATTCGAAAAAATGTTAGTATCTGCTTCAAAAGCAAATATCTCCAAAAAAAATAAAGCTACTGAGATGAATCAAAAAACAAACTATCGAGAAAAGACACATCTAGATGATAAAGTGATTTTTAAATTCCTTGCTTTGTTAACGCACTCCACAGGGTGTTTCAAACTTCCATCAAAATATTGTTTTTATCATTTTGTTTTTCCTCGTATAATTAACAAATAGCAACTTTCATTTTTAATTTAGCTACAAATCGCTTAAAAAATCATCAAAATCGATCCACTAAAACACAATATATTAAACTTTAAAGTATATGAAAGTTCTAAGATTAGTAGGTATATTACAATCTTTTATAAATAATTATAATAAAGACTAATGAAGATTTTTTGACTCCCTCGTACTTAATAGTAGAAAGATAATGACAAGCTTAAAGATAACAGGAATCTGTACCAGGCCGTACCTCCTAGTACTTAATCATGTTTGACCCTTGACACTTCAATTTTATTTTAGTAAGATAAAACATTTTTATTTATCGAAAATTATAACAAAAATATATAACCAACAAGAGACTTAACATTATTGTTATTATTTATTAGTATCTACGTTTATGAATTTAATCTGTGGTCAAACTTGTTGATAGTATTCTCGGAGCTTTGAACGCCTTTTAAAATAAACAAATGCACCGAAATAATAGATACGGGTGTAATTTATATACAGGGTGTGTCTTAAATAAGCGCAAATATTTTTGAGAGAGTGGGAATATTTTTTTCAATATATTTTAAAAATTGTAATAACAAAAATGGGTCTTCTGTCCATTCTACCAATCCTTAAAATACTTGATCTTATTTAGGAAACACACTATATACAGAGACTATATACTATATTTATATTATTCAGCGTACAAGTTTTAAGTTTTCAGTGCTTTAAAAAAACTTACATTTTGATTTTTACATTGTATGTAATCCTAAAAAATGTTGCGTTAGTGAATATAAAGGTTTATAGTTTTCAAATTAGTATACAGTGCGAATCAAAAATAACTCTAATGCCCTATACCGTTCATTAGGCGGTAAGTGCATGAAAAGAAATAACAAAAATTAAAAGAAATATATAATACAATCATCTTTAATATATTTATCGTTACTATCTTTCATTTTACAGTATTTTCTTTTGATTTTAGGTCTTTCGAGTTATCTTCACGCTCACCATCATCACACAAACCTTCACCGACTTCACCTACCACGTTATGAGCAAAGACCTGATGAAGTGCTCCTACGGAGAACGAGGCTCTTTGACAGCCACCTGTGTCAACGCTACCCCGAGCTATTTCAAGAGCACCCTGTATAAGTTCGACCACCTGGACGAGACTGTACAGTGTGTCAACTGTAACTTGACCAGTATAGAGCCCAATACCTTTGATTTATCCGGCAATCACATCAACACCTTGAATATTAGTGAATGTATGATAGAAAGTTTGAAGCCTAAGGCTTTTATGGGGTTGATTTTCTTGAAGTATCTGGATATGGGCAATAATAAGATTAAATCTGTTTATCCAGGTAAGAAGATGAGTATATATACAGGGTGTTTCAAGTAATATTTTCACATATTTTTATACTCATATGGTAATGGCAAAACAATTTCCGATGCACGTCATCAACTTTGAGTGACAAGCGATGGCGACAGCGCTGCCATTTAGCCTTTATTATTCGACATAGTTGAAGTTGTTGGCATTTTGAAAAAACAATCGAAAGATAAAAAAACGCTGATAAGACTATCAAAATGTTGATCTAATAACAATTTGACGTTTATACTATTACGCCAAAAGCAACTTTTTTCCAAAGCCTACCATGACTTCGCTGAATCATCGTTTCTTGTCCACTGTTATTAATATCTTAATTATTAAATATTAATACCCCTGATATTATGGTATTCTGGTATTTCGTCGATTTTAAAATAAACTAACTGTTTTTATCTTATTTTTTGTTAGAATGGGCATAATCAAGAGGGCTATTGATACCGTGTTGTAAAAATAAGGTAATTAAAGGCTTATTTTTTGGTATTTATTATAATTTTGCTAATATCTTTGGTTTGAAAGAAGATATCAAGATGCGGTTTTCGCTGACTTTTTAAGCTTTTACTACTCTTTACGATCAGCTAAAACTACATATACTATTGCATATAATTTTTTTTGAAAAAACGCGCAATGTTTGTTAAATTGTAAGACAACGCCCCCTAGCGCCTACGTTCAAAAGCTTATTATATTGTTGATAAGGTATAATATAGAGTAAGAAACGCTCTTTTAAACGAGCCCTCGCTTGTTGGATTCCGATCATCCAGTCCAGAGTTATTAATATTTAAATAAAAACAGATCTAACCTTCCCCCACCACTTTATTTTGGTAGATAGGGGAAAATGGCTCTAACAAAAAATATTCAAAATTTACTGAAGATTAAGAAGCTATTACTTATAGTACACCTTATCTAGACAAAATTGTGTAAAAACTCCATTTTCTTATTTTTTGTTGCAGTTGCGCCCCCGAGCGGTCGTTCTACAAACTTGAAAATAATTTCCAGCAATTTCTCATAGCCTCTTTAGTTATAAATATTTTTTTCCGCAGCCCCTACGGCTAATACTTTCAGAGAAGAGCTATTCTTAGTGGGACACCCTGTACAATTACAAAAAAAAAGACTATGAAAAATTCGCAAAAAAACGAGAATTACTCCCAAAGATTGACATGTTAATTGTCAAATCATAAACGACAACGTTGCTGATCGCGGCGCAATGTGACCAACATGGCGATAATAAAAATCGCTTTAAACTAATTTGTGCAGCTTTAATCGAAATAGAATATCTGTTACAATCATTTGCTCTATAAAGTAAAATGAAGAGCTGCTTAAATTATACAACAAATTTAAACAGTTTTGGCCAAAATTTCATTTCAGGCAGGTTTACAGGCTTTAGTGTCAATTTCGATGTGATTGATGACGTGCATCGGAAAATGTTTTGCGACTACCGTATGTGGTATTATTAATTTGAAAGCAGAAATCGGACGAATATCAATTTTCAATTCACAGTTATATTATCCCCATAAAATATTCATAAAGAAAGAAATAAACATTACATAAAAAATCTTTAATAAAAAGTCATTATTTCATATAAATATTATTGTAAAAAACAAATTTTCCAAACAAATCATCTTTCCTTTCACAGGAACCTTCAACGGAGCCAAAAAAATCGAAACCATAGACCTATCCAGAAACGAAATCACAATTTTGAATGAAAGCGGCTTCGCCGAATTGTTCAACCTGAAGAAACTCATCCTGTACAACAACTCCATCAGCGTGATAGCCGAGAAAGCCTTCACAGGTCTCACCAGCCTTCAAGAGCTCGATTTAGGCTACAACCAGATCACCGACTTAAAAAATGTAGTCTCCAATTTGACTTCTTTACAAATTCTTAAGTTAAATAACAATAAACTTAAAACCATTAATGAAACAGAGTTTTACAACCTGACTAATCTCGATTTGTTGTGTCTGGATCACAATTTTTTGACCAGTCCTATTATAGAATTGTCACCTAATAACCAGCTAAGAAAGATCAGCTTGATTGAGAACACTATTGACACGTTTTGGGTGATTTTGGAAAGAGCCTACGCCCTGGAAGAGTTAAATCTTCGTGGAAACAATATTTCGGGAATATCTGCTGTTCCAGGGATCAATTTTCCATCGTTACGAGACCTAGATTTGTCCAGGAACTCCATCAAATCATTTCAAACTCATCAATTCACTGGTTTACCTCAACTAAGATACTTAAACATCTCCCATAACGTTATAGAAGACGTTAGAATCACCGGAACAATGTCCATACCAAGTCTACACACTCTGGATCTGTCCTATAACAACATATCTGATCTGGACTACCTTTTACTCATATCCAGAACCCCTTCTTTGTCGTATCTGAAGCTAGAAAACAACTTGCTGTCTTGTTATTTGGAGGAAGAAATGGCCAGAGAATTCGCTGAGGACAACTTCAAGTTCGTGCTCTTCGAAAACAGTGAGGGATCTGTCAAATGCTTGGACAAACCTGTGTCATCTAACATTCAAAAAGCAAAGAAAGATCTGTATGTTAGTCAAGATTCTGACTCGATCACAGCAGGAAATATAGTGATTCTGGTGCTGTTATCCTTTGTGATTGTGGCTGTGGGTATACTGTTTTATGTCCAGTATTTGTTTTATAAAGGTGTGAGGATTAGTTTGGGTGGAAGGGTTGAATCGAACCTTCAGCTGATCAATCCGGACAGTGAGCGTGATCACGAGATGGGACATGGAGATGAGGAAATTCTTTCTAGAAGTTAGATGGGATGTTGTATTATTTATAACTTGTAAAGATTTTTTTGTAATATATTGTTTTTTTTGTAAATTATTAGTTTGGTGTTTTTGTTGTGTGTAAGAGGGCGTTTTAGAGTACTTTGAATTAAGGTAAAATAAGACTCTGAATAGAATGATGTATCATATGTCAACTTTTGACATTTTCGCATATGGTTTGTTTGAAATTATAACTTGCGGTTCGTAACGAAAATTTGACTCGAAATACCAAGTGTGTGACATCAAATTATTCGCAAAAAAATGCTTTTTCCAAATATGCTAATGAGCCACCCTCGTTCCATTTGAAAAAATTGAGATATGATTAAAAATACGATTTGAGCCAGGACAAGACACTAAAAACATTAGACGATCTAATATATTTTTCCAAGGCTCCTTGATTAAGAGATAGTGTTTTTAACATAGCACTCTAGATTAAATTTTAAAATACGATTTTTTATCAAGCGAGAATATCAAAAGTTGACATATCATATGTCATTCTATTCAGAATATCATTTTCTATCGAAAAAAGTAAAAAAAATACCAAGGGTGCCATTTAAAAATCAAAAGTTGTAGTAATTTCCGGTGAAACAGGAAGTGACCAGAAACAATTGAATACGTCAATCAATCCGAATTTATGTCATATACTAACATACCAAATCTCGTTTTGTTATTTGAAAAAATAAAAAAGTTATAGGGGTGAGCCATTTTTGAGACGCACCCGGTAACACTGCTAGTGTCATCAGCATATTCCTGAGGCTCAGTTTGCATAGTTTTAAGTATAAAAAGTATTAAAACCAAGAGTTCCAACTTAAATTTATATGTCTTCTCTTCCAGACTTTTGTGCTTTCTTCAATTCTAATCATCCAAAGCTTCCCAAGCATCGAAGCATTAGAAAGCATGAGCTGCAAGTACGCCGAAAGAGGTTCCTTAACAGCCAGATGTTCCTACGCTATTCCCAGCTTCTTCAGAGCCACAATCTACCACTTCGATCACCTGGACGAGACCCTGGAATGCGACCATTGCAACCTGACCCATATAGAGGGTGGAACCTTCGACATTGGAGGCAACATGATCAGGAAACTTGTGCTGTACAACAGCAACATTCAAAACGTTTCTGCCAGAGCCTTTACCGGTTTGGTGCATTTGGAAGAGCTGATTCTGAGCAATAACCGTATCAAGAGTTTCCTTCCTGGTGCATTTTTTGGTATCAAGAAACTAAAAGAGATCTACATGAACAACGCGCTTGACTGCCAGCTGCCAAACTATGTCTTTACAGGATTAACAAATTTGAAGAGGCTTTATTTGAATAATAATGGGTTGAGTGTTTTGGAAAACCAGACTTTTGATGGGTTGGAAAGTTTGGAGTATTTAGATTTGAGTCATAATCAAATAACTCATCTAAATCATTCACTTTTACCTTTAAAAAAGCTGGAAATCTTACTTATTTTCAATAATCGTTTGTTATATCTTTACTCGGAAGAATTTACTGGCCTTAACAGACTCCTGAACATCATGGCATCCAATAACAACCTGACAGGAGTTCATTTCACACATTTTTGCGAAAATAACTTAAGAAGTCTCGATTTATCACATAACTCTTTAACGATATACCAGATATTACTTGAGTGCCTGCATAAACTAGAAACACTCAATTTGGAGCACAATTTTATAACTAACGTTCAAAACTACGTTCGCAAGAATCAATTTGAGGGCATGTACAATCTCAGAACGCTCAACCTAGCTGATAATCTCATCAAAACATTCACGTCTGGATCGTTTACAGGGTTGCCTTTGCTCCAAACTCTGAACCTTTCCACCAATATAATCGTAACTCCAGAAATCACAGGAAAACTCATACTACCCCACCTGTACAACCTGGATCTGTCAAATAACTACATCAGTGACTTCGACGTCACCAGATTCATGACGCGACTACCCAGATTGCGTCACATAAGCTTCAGAAACAACTCGTTGAGCTGTAACATGCGAGCAAAGTTGCAGATACTTTTTTCCGAGTTGCACTTTGAGTATGACGTTGACAGTTCCAATTGTACCATCGATGTTGTCAAAGCAAGGATGAGTTTGAGGGAGGATTTGGAGTCACCTGGTGGCAGTACGGGCTTGGATGTTTTTCTTTGGATTTTGACGTTTGTGGTTATTTTGCTTGTGGTCCTCCTGTATATTGGAATGTTTTACTTGATTAGAAGGAAATAGTTGTGTATTTTTTAGGTGAAATTATATTTATTAATTTGTGTATTTTATATTCTATGAAATTTAATAAAGATTTGATTTTATTATTAGTTTTGTGATAAATGTTATTAATGATTTAGTTGATGCAAATCGGAGTAAACAAACACATTTAACGCCGATAAAAACAGAGCGTAGTACCTAAACAGTACTTCCAGTAAAATGTTTTCCGGTTGTTTCAATATTTGTATAGAAAAACTGGGCAGAGTGTTGTTACACAGATTGTTACAACAGCACCAAGTGCCAATATTTGATAATTAATTACTCCATTTTCTTGGCGAGGGTAGCCAAACAGAAGATAACAACGCAAACAGGGTTGGGTGTTATTTTAATACAAAATTTATTACATGATTTTTTACGTTGAAAGTTTTTTTTAGTTTTACCCAGTAATCCAAATTTATAAGAATGAAATTACATAGTCTAAGAAAATGCGAAGTTTTGGTAAAAATATTTTTTTTTTAAATTCAGTGAAATAAATAAATAAAATCATTTTTTCGAAATTTCGGAGGAACGGTAAGAACTAGAAAAAAAAAGTTTAAATAAAAGTTGTGGAGCGTCAAATTTTACATAAAAATGGCTTCTACACTTTTTTTTGTTCAGATCAAAATTAACCGAGATAGGATGGCTAGAAGCTAGGGGATGAAAGTAGAAATTTAAAAAAAATATAAGTTGCAAAAAAATTCATATATTTAACATTTTTATTCAATTTGTTTGGAAAATTATAACTTTCAATTAAGATTTTTGTTAAATTCACCCCGAGAAGAGGTGAAAAATATAAATAGTTTTTTTTCCAAATTTCAAAGAAACGGTATAAGCAGGACTTTGAAAAACATGTTTTTATAAAAGCTGTCCCCCAGCTTCTAGCTACCTTATCTTGGTTAATTTTGATTTGAACAAAAAAAGTGTAGAGACCATTTTTATGTAAAATTGAACGCTCTATAACTTTTATTTGAACTTTTTTTTTCTAGTCCTTACCAATCACCCCTTCTCGAGGGTGAATTTAAAAAAAAATCAATCTTTCACAATCTGTATACATGGTCTCTCTGAAATAAGTATACGTATTTTAGATGGTTAAAAAAAGAATCCTTCTTTTGTAAAAAAATTGCCATGATCAAAAATTAATTACGTAGTAATTTACAACATGAAGTATGTAGTAAATTGAGTTACGTAGTATAAAACATTATATTTACTGAATTAAAATATAAAGAGAATTAAAAGACACAAAAACAATTAAACATGTAGTAAATTGATTAATGTAATAAATTATAAAATAACATATTTCAAACTTATCCATCCCTGGAATGGATCTAATTGCCGGAGTCTATTAAACGGTAAGTGCCATTTAACTAACGCTTATCATTGATTGATAGTGGTGTAACCTAAAGCGAACAAACCACTGCATTTAAAGCAGGGAAAAGCCCGATAATTCGTTTGGATTATTTTGGCGTGCGTCTGTGTGCACAGTAGCATATGATGTACTGTTGACAGTTGCGACAGTCCATCTGTCATGCCGCAACGCGCGGGACACGTTCAATAGGGAGGCAATGAATTTTCTAGTCCTGATTTTTGATAATTATTTTTGGCGCGATAAAACGATATGATACAGTAACATAATGGATTAAGTAGAAAATTAAATTATCCTTGATTGCTGGGTAAATATTAACGGAAAATATGGGTATAATAGTTTTGTAGTAACAGGTAGCATATGATCAAAAAAGGGTTTTTTATATTGATAAAATATGTGGTGGAGTTAAATAAATATTTGTTGAAAGGTCAAATCATTATATTCAACTTTCGTTGATTTTATTTCCTGATGATTAAACAATTACAAAGTTTTGTAGTCTCTCTATAAACTTGACTAAATGAAATTTTGGCAAAAATGTTTAAATTTGTTATATAATTTAAGATACCAAGCAGCTTTTCAATTGACTTTATAGAGCAAATGATTGTATAACAGATATTTTATTTAGATTAAAGCTGCAAAAATTAATTTAAACCGAATTTTATTATGGCTCTGTTGGTCACATTGCGCCGTTTTCAGCAAGATTGTAGTTTATTATTTGACAATTATCCTAAAGTCAGTCATTATTTAGTATAATATCGTGTTGTTGTTGAATCTTCGTGAGTAATTCTCGTTCTTTTGCCTATTTTCATAGTCTTTTTTAAAAAATTGTACTTTAAAAGCACAAACAGTTCTTTTAAGAACGAAATTTTTGAGTTTTTGGATTGCATTTCTTGAAATTGTGTGTTAAAAATATGCCTAAGCATTTAAACAGTCGAGGCAAAGAGCTTGTAGCTTCCCTGATAAACTATTTTGAACGAGAACGTGACAATAAGGTCAAAATTCTGTGTAGATGACATCTATAATCTATAATACCTGGATATTTTGTCATATCCACTCTATTCTTTTAGGGTCCTTCTTAGTCTTATCATATAGATATATTAATGACTAAATTTAGTTATAAAACATTACACAAAAAATTATAATTAGAATTTTACTTGGCTTTTTTTTAAAATTAGAACAATAGTTGGAATTTTAACCAGTAATTTTTCGTTAATTTATTTTAAAATGTGACACAATCTTTGTATATATCACTTTTCAAACAAATCTATCTCGCTAATCCTGTCAAAATTAACAATTTATTTTTCAGATTATGTCGTGGAGACATTCCTTTTCCGTTGTAATTGTATTAATTACAAGATTTCTAGTTTAGATAAACCTCTCGTGGTTGTTGGTGTATATTTGTACACGGATAAAAATATTCGTTTGATATAATTAATTGTGTATATTCATTTTACACATTTTCTTTTAATCAAAGTATTTTAGTGAAACAAAAATAAATTAATTATAAATATATAAACATACTTACATCAACAAAACTTACCTCCTTAACAGCACTTAAAGGACATTTTTACGGCTATTAAGCTATCTTGTACACTTCGCAATACAAAACTAAAGTGTCAAAACGAATGACAATGTCAGGAAATAAATAAATAAATGTGACAACATGACATTTTTTCCAGCAGAGCTACCACCTGAATCCCCAGCGGGAAATTTAAATTCCAGTTAGTCTGTCCGGCGCCGAATATGTTCATGGTTGGCAACAATGTGTCGTTTATACATAATTTTATAAATGTTACATTATGAAAATTTTTGAAGGCATATAAATATTTTTTCTGTGTACCCACACACAAATATATAAATACATATTAGGTATTTGTATAAAGGTACTTTGTGTGTACTTATTTCTTATCGCCTTTCATTCAATTTGAAGGATTATCGTTTTTTGATTGATTCGATATTTGAGAAATTGATCTAATCTTTTAAACGTACATTAATAATTTTTTAAGTAAAGTTATCCTTCAATCACACATATCTGTTCTGATTTTTTTGTCATGGAAAATACAAGAATTTCTCCGATATAAACGACAAAATTTACTGTTATTGAACGGCTAATTAAATTAAACAATTTTTAATTACACTCGAGAAAAAATGAACAGGGGTACTCGAGGCAAATTGCCACGGTACCCGGGTCGTACTTTTTCTCCATACCGTCAACGTACCACTCGGATCCTCTTTGCTTACCATTAAGGCTCGTTATGAAAGTATTTAGTTACTAATTATGTCCATTTCGTGGACAGCGGCACGGTACCGCCAAGACAAACAGTACTACCCGCAGCCCAGAACCATTAATTTATTATTAGCATTGCCTTAATGAGCGCGACTCTTAGTCCAGTCATTTTAGTTGAAATTTGACGAAAGAATAAAAAAATACAGAGTCGAAAGCTCGTATTATCAATCAAGAATGTTTAATCTTAGGCTATATTCCGTTGCAAAACCAGGCGAACCAGACCGGTAAACTACGGTAAAGAGAGGTTCCTGAAAAACATCGGTTTGATACGGAACGGTTTGGTAAAGTACTGGAAACGTGAAATGTTGATGTTTTCTAAATTTCAATATCTCTATTATAAAATTTATCTTTTATGCATTTTTAATGTACCTATTCTCTGCTTTTACGTTTGCTTCTTCTTTTCAATGGAGTTTAATATTGAAAAGTACTTTATTAATAAACTGTTAAACTCGTTAGACAGCTCAAGTGAAGATTAGCATGTCCAATATTAAACCAGATCAATAATAAATAAACAAATCTAATCAATATTTATATTTTTATAGCTTACAAAACATTCACGATTACTTTTTGTCTTGTTTTTCATGTTTTCATTAAATGTTCCTGACTTTAAGAAACAATGGCTGCATGATAAGTTTAAATCGTCCTAAAAAGTAATTCTATTTAGTTAATGAAATTTATTTACCTTTACTGCATACCTCCATTGCTTTTGGATGTAAATACAAAATATTATTACAAATTTTAAAACTATGATATTATTCGTACATGACACACAAAAACCGTATTGTAAACTATTGCCAAATACATAAAATTATGATATCAAAATACTCTTTAGCAGTTTTTTTTTATTAATTTATAATCTTGTGACACCCTCTATAATTTATTTTAAAAAAATATATTTTATTTTGAAAATAATAAATAAGATAGATATTTTAATTTTAATTTTAACACTCGGTAATTGTAAATTCATATGTAGTAAGTATCTAAGACAATTTTTTAAACTCAGTGCCTTTTGATGGAGTTGTTTTGTTTTTATACTATCCGATTGAAATGAATCTTTTTGGGCATTCACCTGTTAAGCTTGAACTCCCTGTGACTGTGACTACCTGTGTTGGTAACTATTGGTAACTCAAAAGATCTACATCATTCAATATATCGATATTTGAAAAAAAAGTGAAAGTTTGATATCTGCAGAACAAAGGCACGAAGGATTTTAACAAATAATATACGTATAGTAGAAAAGTACATACCTTTGGCAATCTTCAACATAATTTGGCTTTCTAATAAAATGTATAAGCACTTGTAAATATTTTGTTTTCGTATGATCTCTGCCTTGCTGATCAGAAAACGACCAAATTTGGTTGATAAAAATGTATCGAAATACAAAGAATATTCATGCATTTTTGTATCAATTGGAATATCTACTATTTATTCTTATCAGTACACATTTTTTGGCTCATTTCTAACCAAACGCTTTTGTCCCGCTAAATTTATCTTCCAACGCACTATGCGCTCGTCCGTCAAATGCAAAAGTAACTGTCACTGTCTAAAATCTTTAGCGCCAACTTCAAATCGGTCAGTAGATGACGTAAAAAAACTGACAGTGCAGGAAAATAAGAATCGAACTATCCTTATCTCTATAGTATCCTTGGTTAAAAGATATGTAGGTGGCGCCCTCTACAAGTAAGAGTCATATTGACCTCAAAATCAAATTTCTCATGTCAAAAAACTCCCAGACACTAATTTTCATCCAAATATTGACGTTACTTTAGAAATTATTCGGAAAAAACCGAAATAAAAATGAAACTTCTACACCCTGTATCTCCGAAACTAAGCATTTTAGAACATACATTTATACGAACTTTTTTGCTTGTTTTTATCTGCAGAATATGCTGCCAAAGTTTCCTGAATACAGTTCGGACCACCCTGTATAGTAACATACCAAATCTCGTTTTTTTTTCTCTTAAAAATTTTGTAAAAAAGTGTAAAATTATCTTAAAAACAAATTGAACATAAAGACACCTAAATATGAAATAGGTACCCAAATATGGACCTACTAGTAGAAGGTCTAGGTTCTTTCTGGATCACTAAGAACAAGATGGCGGTCGTTCATAAGATGGTCTTGGTTTATGTTGCCTGTCATGCTTTTGAACTACTCTAAACCGCTTTTGAACTACTTTAAACTGCTTTTGAATGGCCGCTAGCTTGTTTTTAGTGATCCAGAAGGAACCTAGCCCATCTAATAAGTTCCAATTCTCTCAGTTTTTTGTTAAAAAATCTAAAATGCTTGGGCTAGTGTGGTGCGGCAAGGAGATCTCTGTCTGTCATTTTTACCCGATTATATTAATTGTACGACTGTCAATAGAACCTCTAATTATATGTCAACACGCGGACCGCGTTTATTTAAGTATACGCTTAAAATCAAATCAATTAGCTGACGGTGGTCAGTGCAGTGGCGTACGAATAAAAAATTAAAGAAGTAATATAGCCTTTTAGTCACGTGATTAAGCTTGACCGGCACAGCGTTCTCCACTTTTTCTTTTAATAAAAATAATTTAGGAAACAAAAATAAATTAATTATAAATATATAAACAGGCTATTAAGCCATCTTGTACACTTCGCACTAGAAGAGGTTCTAAAAAGAACAATGTTCGACTGCAAGGTCTGCTAGTAAAAAATGTTAAGCTTAATATATAAACAAAAATATGTCGTAATATAAATACGTAAATAAATAAATAAATAAAGTTATGTCGAAGAATAAAAAAATAAAAATAAGATTCAAAAACATTTACTATATTTATAGTAAATATATTAATAGCAAATATTAGACCAGTGTTTCCAAGATCAAATTCGATCATCAAAATATAAGTAATTTACGGCGTAGAAAGCCTTATCTAGTACCTAAATAAGATTTCAATGCTTTGCGAAATTAAGAAAATGATGTTATGGATTTGATTTGAAATGGCAGGTGATTGTGCATTTTTTCGAGTTGTATAATATTGAACTTTTAACTAACTCTGAGCGTGGGGTAGGTAGATAAAGATCTTGCTCCGCGTTCCTGAGTGGATAAGTGTGAGATGGCCTTTCTTGAGAAGCTGATACATGCTTACGTATTAGGCAAACGGATTCAAATATAAATAAGGCAGGAAGAGTTAATATTTTTAAGGTTTTAAAAAAGTCCTGGCAATGATTTCTGCTGTTTAGTCCCAGTGAATATCGAACAGCTCTCTTCCAGAGCTTGAAAATACGGTCAAATCGAGTCGTACAACACGTACCCCAGAATGGAAGGGCATATCTGAGGTAGAGGTGTGTAGTTCGTGAACGACCTAGTTCCAATGAACTATTCCGACCCCGGAATGAAAGAAACTAATTCCTGGTTTCTCAAAGGTCTAGTTCCTCAGGACCTATTCCGGGATCGAGATTGTGTTCGATATAGAATAATATGCGACGGCGACGGATCGGCTAGCGCGCGTAGCCCGATGGTAGACAGGAGTGGGGAGTGCCAGACGTACGTTATCGGATCAGGACCTAGAGGAACTAAACTAAATAAAAGACTAGTTTACGTACACTTGTGTCTAGCCCTAGCAGGCAACTATTAAGCCCGACCAATCACGTTAGAGTTTTTGATAAACACAAATGAATTAAGACACTCCAAATAACCACTCTAATCAACCTGATTGGTCAAGCTTAATAGTTGACTGCTAGGGCTAGACACTTCTTTTACGTACCAACGGATCGGGCCAGCGCGATCGATGCTAGGCAGGAGTGGGGAGTGCCAGCCTTATGCCGTATGTTATCGGATCCGGACCTAAAGGAACTAGAGGAACTAAATAAAAGACTAGTTTACGTATGGATCAGCCAGCGCGATTGATGCTAGGCAGGCGTGGGGAGTGCGAGCCGTATGTTATCGGATCCGGACATAGAGGAACTATTAAAAGACTAGTTCACGGGAATCTATTCAGTCGGCAGATCCGAGACATAATACAAGGCGACGACGATGGATTCGGTCTTGTCTATTGCTGCAGCCGGCGCGGCGTCATTAACACAGAAAATTGTCGTGGATACTGTTTTTGATTTTTAGTTTGTTTTTTAAATATTTTATGGGAATGTTTCACTTTAGGTTCCTAAAATTAAGAAGTATCTTATAAAACGAAGTAGATATTCTGAAGTTTTAGACAAAAACAAAAAACTTGAAGTGAGGAAAAACCCAATTTTTCGTAAATTTTTTGTAATATTTGCTCCAATTGATTTGTGATATAGTTTTTTAAATTTTGATTTGAGTTTTTTTTTATTTTTTTTATCTGCTATAAAACTTACCTATATGTTTTTAACATACACAATTACACGTCTCGTTATATCTCCGTACATTATAAAAATTATACAGACCATACTGTGAATAGTTCTGACTGACAACGAAACGCATTAGCAAGCAAGGGGGATGTCAATGTTATTCGGGAACTATTGTGAACTAAAGACCTAGTTCAAGGAACTATTCCTCTGGAGGAACTAGAACTAAGGAACTAGTTCCTCCCAAGGAACTAGAATTCCCACCTCTAATCTGAGGTGCGACTCAAAAAGTGCATAATAAACAGTTCTACCCACTTACATGTTAAGCTCCTTAGAAACAGATCTTAATGCAAAACAGGCAGAGCTTAATATTTTCGACAAAACGTCGATATGCATGTCCCATTTCAGAGAATTGTCTACAACAAGCCCTAAGAATTTTACAGATTTTACGACGTCAATGGTGGTGTTGTCAAGTACAAAAGGCTGCAGCAAATTTTTATACGACAAAGCTTTAGTTTTAGAAATGTTGAGACTCAGGAGGTTCGAATCGCACCAAGATTTAATGGTGATTAAGTCATTTGATATAATCCTATGAAGTGCCGTGGCGTCCTTGTTGCTCCAAGTGAAGCTAGTGTCGTCCGCAAAAAGACATATTTTACCAAAAAAAAGTATCACAATACAATTCATTCAAACTAAAAACTCATAATACAAAACTAAAGTGTCAAAACGAATTACAAATGCCAAGAAATAAATAAATACATGTGGCAACTTGGCAAAAACTAAAAATGAACAGCGTGGTCAAAGGTTCCAGTTCCCACAAGATACAGTCAGCACCTTCAAAGACACAATTTTGAAGGTACCAACAAACGAGAGGAAAAACTTCTTTCAAAAGTGAGCTAAAATTCAAGTTACATTAATTTGTTGTATGGTAAGTATAAAAATTAAATTCTACCTGATGGTACCGACCAGATAAATTCCAGCTTCGCCGCTACTGATCAGTACCGCGCATTGTTATTCAAATACGTTTAAAATCAAATCAATTAACTCGTCTGTTTGCTCTCTTCGGTGAAAGAAGAAGCAGAAGAAGAATTAAAGAAGAAGAAGCAGGTACGTCTGGGGACAGTACCAGGCATGGACTCGCAGTGTTGACGTACGTGTCCAAGTACCCAGATCCGCTGTCCACTGTTTGTTCTCTATTTTTTCCTCCTTTTATTCTTTGACTTATACAAGAAGAAAATCAAGAAACTCCCAAAGTATGGTTTATAGAAAAAAAAAAGGTTTTATTTGAATATGGTCAACACTGTTAGGCATCCTGTTTGGTTTTTGATTGATTTTAATCCTTGGTATTAACAAAGTTGATGTAGCGTTGATTAAAAAACACATTTTTTCCATAGCAACTGTTAAAATTGGCTTATATCTATCAAAAATAGTAGATAAAATAGTACTTTAACAGCGAGGATAGGTTAAAAAATGTATTTCTTCTCGCACGTTTTTTAATTGCTTCCATTTCTGAAAATTTTTGTATTCCTTTTCATAAGTTATTCGGGTTTTAAACGGAAGTAGTTTGAAAATGGCGTTTGTCACCTCAGCCTGAATATCTGTTGGTAATTTACTTATTTCGTTTTGAGTCATTTCTGGTTCCAATTCAATCAGCAATCGACACGAAAGAGAATTAAAAAATATTGACTCAAAACTGACTCAACAGGTAGAAATCGTGGCGAAAGATCCTTAACTAAACTCGTTATGATTATTTAAAGAAAAAAAAATGCACGTAAAAGTGCTATTTATACTACTAACATCCACTTCAAAATCCATTTTTCGAAATTCTTTATCAATTTGAACAGAACACGAATCGGTAGCAAAAACTTGTTGATATATCAATAAAGAAAAAAATAAAATCTATCATTAATATTTCCTTAATCGTTTACATGTCAATATATTTAGAGAAAAACTCAAATAAAATTTGATTCAGAGTGGTAAAAAATGTAAACACATCAAAACTGCGAGGCCTTGACTTGTAAAAGAATATCTGTGATTATGGAGTGGAAATATAGGGTTTCCATATAAGTTTTTGAAAATTCCAAAACAAATTTACCCGTTTCAAATACAATTAGCATAAGCGTATACAATTATTCATAAAGCGCACGTAACCATAACCTGAATAATCGAGATTTGAAGTTTACCCAATGGCAGTGCAAATAGAAAATTTAGTTTGATTTTTTTTCGATAAGCTCTCTGGTACTCGATGTTTCAATAGAAATAACAACCTCAATTACAAGGGAATTTGTAAGAGATTATCTTTTAAATTGATTGGTTTTAGTTTCAAATCGAGAAATTGGATTTAAATCTGCTATTTTATTTTTAAAAATAAATCCACTTATCTTGTGTTAACCTTTGTCTAGATTTTTATTTTTTTTATTAATAAAAATGACCTATATATTTTTTCGTATTTCTATTTCTAACTGAAATGAATATTTTCAATTGCCTACCTGTCTATCAATATACAGGGAGTCCCAATATTCCGTGGATACAAATTAAATTATAGTCTGTACAACGACAAAATCTTTGACAGTGATAGATGTGTCTGTCATTTTAATTTCAAATAGTTTATTTTATTCAAAAAAGTATTAATATATGTATTTCAAATTTGAGTGAAGTGATTACTTCAAAATATTGTGAGAAAAAATCTGTATACTTAATACTGAAAAAATCTAATGGAGTTATTTTATTTCTATTTATTATTATATATTCTATTAATAACAACACTTACTGAATTTTGTATTCGGATTCCAAAAATACTTGATAGTTCCATGTCAACAGAATATTGGGACATCCTGTATAATAAATACAGTTATTAGAACTAAAACAAACACTTCCTTTTTAAATACCAATTAATCAAAATAATCAAAAAACGTATCGATCATTATTTGAGGATTAAGAACTTGTTAATCAGTGAAAAATACGTTTGGGCAATTGATCTAAATTTAATCCTTAATTTTTTAGAGATTTACTTTATTTTGAATTGGAAAATAAATACCAATATATACATACAATCAATTCTGAGTTAATCACCTAATTTCGTTGTTGGAATACGATTGGATTAGTTGGTCTGTCAATATTAATCAAGATATACCTGAGTGATATGTGTATAGGAATGAAACTGACTCATTTCTTGAAGGAATTCTGGATGATGCGAGTATATATATTCTGGGTTATAATAGATATATTGTGTTGTATTTTCCCAATCTTCTTCAAGGACCAAACGGATATTCATAATTTCGGTCTTCTTCAACAAAATCAATTACTTCTGCTCAATCTACGACACTAAGAACCATATTCAATCGTACACAACAATAATCACTAAAACCACCTCGTCATTATGAAGAATAACAACAAAAAGTAACGATAAATGAAGAAATTACAAAACGTTTGTGGCAAGTTCATTTTGCTCTTAGAAATGAGACTATAATGCAATTTTATCTATAATATAATATATATTATATAAAACAATATTTTTTTCCATAGCTAATCGTTTTTTAAAAAATATTCAGAAATTATTATTTCAAGGAATTTATTATGTGTAGAAAAAATATTGTGCTGGGTTGGCGTTGGTTTCTATTTAATTTGACAAATAAATAAAGCTGTCTCTATAGTTGTCAGTTTTAAGTCAATATTTTTTAATTCTCTTTCGTGTCGATTGCTGATTGAACTGGAGCCAGAAATGGCTCAAAACGAAATAAGTAAATTACCAACAGATATTCAGGCTGAGACGACAAACGCCATATCCAAACTACTTCAATTTAAATCCCGAATAACTTATGAAAAGGAATACAAAAATTTTCAAAAATGGAAGCAATTAAAAAGCGTGCGAGAAGAAATAAAGTTTTTAACCTATCATCGCTGTTAAAGTATCATTTAATCTACCCTTGTTGTTAAAGTACAATTTTAATAGTTGCTATGAAAAAAAAAACAATGTACTATTTGTTAATTCCATCTTTACTGTACTCCTACGCCTTACTTTCCCATAAAACAAGCCAGTACGTTTATTGGTGCCGATCTTACACCCATCAAACACCATCTTCGCGCTCTTTCCTCGCCAATCCACCCCCTCCACCGCCAACATCATCCCCTAACTACGTTTACGCAGCGCTACCGTTTCAAAATACACACAATCACTTGCAGTTAATAATCTATTAGGCGCACAGTAGCGAGACTCACCGCAGGCCGCTTTCACACCCCTTCGTGCTTCTCCGGCGGTTGCCGAGCAACTACGGGGTGGGTGGGAGGAGCTTCGAGTCCCCCCGGCCAATGGGAAGGCGCGCAAAGTGATGCGTGTAATGCCCTGGTCTAATCTGCCGGTAATGTACGGAGTTATTGTGTTTAATACGTTTGAAATAGGCGGTTGACGGAGGTTTTCGCGGGTTTTGAGTGTTTTTACACGCGATATGGCACAGTACGATGAAATTAAACCTTTGAACATGGACACGAAGCTTCAGGAATCCAAAAGATCGTTCTGTATAGACGCGTTACTCTCTAGAACCGACAGTACTACGCGTTCTTTTAGTCCAGAACCGTCACGAAGTACCTCGCCTACATCAACTATAAGGAGTAGGAGTCCTCCGATTTCGCCAGGAAGTGAGGAGGTAAACGGTGTGCAGGGAACGACCTTCGTACCAAGACCAGGACTGTTAAATCATCCGGGGTACCACCTGAACTACGGGTACCATCAGCCTCAGCAGCAACAAAGTTCGGCGTTTCATGCCCTTGACGGGGGTGTAATGCAGAAGGTTCATATTCCTGTAAACCCCCATAATCAGTTTCATCAAATCCAAATGGAATGGTTGGCTAGAACGGGGATGTTTTATCCAAGGTTGCAGGATCTTGCAGGTTAGTACTGTTTTTTTTTTATTAAATTCACATTACTGGCTAAATAATATACCGGCGGTATAAAAAAAAATACCGTCAGTTACGTTGGGAAAAACAATAACACAGAAAAACTGGTGAAACAAGGACGTCATTTTTGATTTAAAAAAAACTGCCGGCGGTATACAAAAAAATACCGTCACTTACGTTGGTAAAAACAATAACACAGAAAAACTGGTGAAACAAGGGCGTTATTTCTGATTTAAAAAAAAACTGCCGGCGGTATACAAAAAATACCGCCACTTACGTCGGGAAAACAATAACACAGAAAATCTGGTAAAACAAGGGCGGTATTTCTGATTTAAAAAAAACTGCCGGCGGTATACAAAAAATACCGCCACTTACGTCGGGAAAAACAATAACACAGAAAATCTGGTAAAACAAGGGCGGTATATCTGATTTTAAAAAGTATATACCGCCGACGGGCGGTATTTTTTATAAATTTAGCAACAACCGCCGTACTTTTTAACCTCGTTTTTTGGCGATGTTCATGTTAGTAAATATGTAAAACAATCTAAAGGCGGTCTTTCTTTCGTCTATTGTCTATACCGCTGGCGGTAATTTAAGAAGAACACGCCTTGAGTGACCATTTTCTGATGCGGGTCAAATACTCGTCAGCGAGTAATGGCAGTATGTATGTATGTATATGTAGACCTCGAAAGTCCATTTGTAGCAGTTGCTATACTTACAGCTCTACCATAAGATTCCTCTATTAAATATGCTATTACTTTCCTAAATCGTATACTGATACAAATTGAGCAACATCAGAAGTAGGTACTGCTTAGGCAGCATCATTGAGAATAACAAAATAAATTATTTGGTGATCTGTTAAAAAATACACATCATCAATAATTACTTATACTATAATAAGTCAGTCATCGAAATATTAGAGCACAGATATACAAAGAATCTTTGATATGTATTATTTGTTTAAACTCTCATGTTACTTGAAAAAGATTTTAGATACTCCCGGACGTCTTGTTGGACTTACAATACCACAAAGTGACTCTTCAATATAAAAAATAACAAATACATCCATTTCTTGCACCAAGTCTGGGTATTTCAAGAAATAATAGCTATTACAGTTGAAGGTTGGAAGTTTTGATGTTACAACAGCAAAATAAAACACTAATTCACCACAATACATCAAAACACTGTGTACTTTTAACCATGTTAGCACCATCAGCAGATAGGAACTATCGAAAATAGGAAATTTCCATCCTATCAAATAGTCAAGCAGCACTTAACGAGATCAACTCAGTAACCATCAATTCGAAGTTGGTCAACGAATGCCTAGAGAAGCTCAACAAATTAGGTAAAGAAAATACGGTCCTCCTACTCTGGGTGCCTGCTCACCAAGGGATAGAAGGCAATGAAAAAGCAAATGATCTAGCTAGGAAAGGAGCGAACACTCCACTAACTGAACCAGAACCGTTCTGTTTTCCAAACGGGAACCAACTGAAAGCGGAACTGAAGAATCTGGAAGACTCCATCCGTAACATGGAATGGGTGTCCTCCAACGGTCTAAGACACTCGAAAAAGTTCCTCAGAACGTACGACCGAGAAAAATCAAAGGTTTTCCTTGATTTAAGTACAAACAATCTTCGGGACACTGTCTCCTCAACGAACACCTCAGTAGGCTGAAGCGCCGAGACGACGACCATGAACTTTGGTACGTCTCATGTCGAGGATGGAGAGCTGGCCCCTGTGGAGCCGTCTCAGATACTGGCTTTCGTTAAAGCCCTGAGACTGTATGATGAGTTATAACTCGTTATAACTCAAGAAAGGGGAACACACAATAGATCTATAAACATTCTACATTCTACATCATCAGCAGATAAATAAAACTAAATAAGTATGACAGGAATGTATGTTAATTAAATTAAAACATATTTGTAAAAAAAATTGACATTATTTCAGGTCTATGATTAAAATGTTGGTAAATCACTGGAAAAAAAAGCAAAAAAATATGACAAATAGATATCGTTTTAGGGGTAGTTTTATAGGCTTATATGGCCCCATCCCGGTGAAAAAAACAACGTCACCCCTCTTTGAAACGCAAGATCGAGCGATTTTTCCTTGTTTGAGTCCAACAAACAACTCAGCATTGGTTCAGATCGTTCAAATAAATGGCATATGAATCGATATCGTAAATCAAGTTTTATTGTCGTGAAACATCGACATTTTTCGGAGATATTTAGGTATATTATTAATTACCCTTCAGGAATCGTTGGACATAAAAGAAATAGATTACTCTGTTTATTATAAGAAAATGATAAAATTTTGCCTGTTATTATTATCATCTATCTCACAAGGAAGGAGTATGATGTTAACCATGACTTTCAGATTCAGTTCTGTTTTTGAATTTGATTTGAAATTTTGTGGATTTGTCAGTCTCTACTGAGCTTATTTTATGTTATTTATTATTTACTAGCGTGTACCCGCGACTTCGTTCGCATCGAATTAATCATTTGTAATGGTGATGATAAAGCAAAACAAGAATTTCCATTAACATACAAACTGGATAAAATTTTCTCACGTTTACGTCAGCATGAGAATCGTTGGAATTTGACTTTCGAAAAATCCGTTTGCCAAAAATAAGCTGTTTACGTCAAGCAGTTTAAGCAGAATCGTGGTTAAGAAATTACCCAACTTTTTGGAACACCCTGTATGGTTTTTTAAAAAATTTCAAAATATGTAAAAAAACCAAATAAATTATACGTGTCCAAGCGTTTTCCCGAAAAACTAACCGTTTTTTAAATAACAAATATTGTAATATTTGAGGGGCGTTTTCACCCTCTTGGAATTTGAGATTCGAGAAACCCCTCCTTATCAAACCTCTACACCCCACAGTCAATCCGTTTGCCAAAAATCAGCTTTAAACGTTCAGCCGTTTAAGTAGAATCGTGATTACTCAATGGTTAAATTTTATGAAACACCCTGTATAAATTTTTAAAAAATCTTAAAATATGTAAAACAACAAAATAAAATATTTTGTTTGAGAGTTTTTCCGAAAAACTAACCGGTTAACTTAAGGATTTTATTTATTAGTATAGATTCTATAGCTGGTGGTTGTTTAGAGGTGGTAAATCTAGCAGGATTTTTTTCGTGATAGAACTTAAATTAACAGTGACACAAATTTATTTTAAATGATATACGCCCTGTATATGTTTATTCGATTTGTTTGTACAATTATTAAATTATTGGCTTATCTGGTCGATAATGTACTAATAAATATGACAGTTGGAGAGGTGATTAATTATCCTGTGTGACATCTGGAATTATTTTCAACAGATTTTTAAGTATGTATTTGGTTTCGTATTTTTTTCGGGGTTTATTTGCGCATAAACGAAATATATTATTATACCATAATATTGCTGATTTTTGATTTATATATTTGTATTTCCATTGAGTTTTTGTGTTATATACATAAAACTCAATAAATAATTAACATCAGATAAACAAATTAGAATAAAAATGCTTCGAAGAAAAATAATAGAAACAATTTTACAAGACCTGGTATAGTATAGGTTCAGAGGAATTAAGAAGTAGTTATTTATTTATTCTACCTTTTTTCGTCGAATAACCCTTAATTTAAACCGGCGATTGCTAGGATATTTTATCTCTTTTTTACCGCATTTAATTGCGAGATCGATAACGAAATTTTCAACAGAATTAATTGTTTTTAATGGCGGTACATGTCAAAAGCTTCCAAATATATTAATTGGAGAGTATTGTTAAAATTTAATTGATTTTTTTATACAGCATCCAATGAATTCATACATGTTTATGTTAACACGTAAAGCAAGGCAAAATCGAAATTTTTGATCCACTAAATTATAAGGCGTTAAATAAAAATGGTCTTGGACAGTAAGAGAGTTACCCCCAAGAATTCCCAGGTCCCCCAACACCCCCGAAGGCACTGGGCGCTCTTATTGACAAGACAAACAAACGGTCTGACGAGTCGATGCGAAGATTGCAAATTGGAGCCGTCAATACATTCTAACATGATCAGCAGGCCATCTGGGTGGGAATCAACTAACCAAACAAGACAATAGAACAGGGAAAAACAATTATTGGAAAATCCTGAACGATTCCGCACTGAAACAAAAAACAAAAATATATGAAAAGGATTTTTAAAAACAAAATAGTATATTTTTTTCATTTTTTAACCTGGATAAGCTAAACATAAGAGATATAACTACAAAGTAATCTTTAAAAATTGGGAATTGCCAGAAATTATTCATGTTTTTTTTTTGGTTTTGAAGGTTGCCACGTCAAAAAAATGACAAATTTTGTAATCACTCTGTATATATTTCAAGGTAATTGATTCTTTATCGACAAAACCAATAATTCTGTAATTATTTTTTAATGCTCTATAAAACTTTATGGCGGGCTAATTGTGTTATAATAGCATCAATCAGAATCAAAGACTGTGTGGAATTTATAAGGCTTATAAAATCGTATATTATAATGTTTATATAAACTTATTTTCCGCAGATTTATCGTTATAATAAAAATAAATCGGAATTACTATGGTTTTAAGTGTTTATCGATGGTTTAAAATCGATGGTCGTGATTTATTATTTGATTCTCTCATAATAAAATATTTTATCGCCTAAAAATTGTGTTAATGTAGTTATAATTTTAATGATCTACTTTTCAGACAAGTCATATTAATATACACTAAACTTACTGTACAAAATTAATAATACAATAAGGTACCAAAAATATACTAAACCAAAAAAAGTAGTTTATCTTTTGAGAATTTTGAGTTATCTTTTATACAGGGTGTTTCAAAAAACATTCGCCATCTCTCGTGGGGAGATTCCTCACGTAAAAATAAGATTTATTTTTCATATCAACATAGCTCCGATGCTGCTTTGTTTCGTAGCTACAGGGTGTTAAAGTCTTGTTGTGAAACACCCTGTATATGCTTTTATATATATACGACTTAGCTAATATACAACAATTAATTGCGTGTCATATGTTTACAAAAATCTAAGTACAATATTGTAGTTTAACATATGTTTTTTCTGTATTATTTTGAGCAGAACAACATTTTAATATTAAATTACTTTTTATTTCTCTCTCCCATCTGACAACAGCGCATTAATTTCTTCTCCCCTGCCCACCCCCTCCTTTCAACTCCCCTCAAAACGTTTTTGCAATTCGAACTCCCCCCCCCCTCTCCCATTTATCCACCAAACGCCCTAAAGCCGACGGTCCTGCAATTAGCTAACTTGATTTTGCAGGATCCCTTTTCAAGAAAAGAGAGAGACGGAGAGTTTCTGTTGGCAACGTGTTGTGGATGTTTTGTTCCTCCACTTCTAACGGTAATCCTTATATTTCCATCTTTGTTTCTTTTTTCGTTATCAGTTTTTTCGTTTTTTATTTTGTTGTTGTGTTTTGAGTTCTGGCCGTAACTATCGAGAGCTCGGTGGCGTAGAGGTACAGACTCTCGTCTACCAATCTCAAGGTAGTGGGTTCGAATCCCACATCCAGCATTTGATCAGCCAACTATTTTTATTAAAAATAAAAATAGTGTGGATACCTAGGTTGCGACTCAGCTTAGTAAGACGATATTTATTAATTAAACATAGAGAGATAATTACATGACTTTATATGTCAAATACACAACTAAACAACTATTTGTTAATGACTACGGTTAGCCAACTATTTAATTATAATAATATCTATTACTAAGGTAATCTATATTATACAACAATAGTAAAAATAGTATGTAATAATTATTATTTTGGTATTAGATCTTTTTCTGAACCTGTATTTCCTCAATTTTCATAGAATGACCCTTTCAAACCCCCTTTTTTTGTTGGTCCACCGCAAAATCAATGGCTCTTATGCTATTAAACGGAAAAATCCAAAGCCTGGCGCAAAATGCCCAAATAAAAACGTCATTTTCGTTTTTTTCCCGCTACAAAATTCGTTCGTAATGAGATTTACGATTGACAGTTGAATTAGCAACGATTTTTTTCCCAATTGACATCAATCAACTAGCTATTATTAAATTGTATATCTCTAAAAATTTGTGGATACAAAAAAAATACTGTGTGCTCATCAGGAGATAGATTGCAATTTATATTTCATTTAATAGATATTTTTGTTTTAAAAAAAGTGTTTTGTTTAATTAAAATTTGGTTTGGAATGTTAGTTATTAAGATTCACAAGTGTTTAAGCATAATATACAAGGAGCTTGAATTTATAGTAGTAAGATCTGTACTTGTAACTTTTTACCTGTTAGCTACTTAATTAATAAGTTAATTATTTATGCTCAAATTTGTTTTAGTTTTTTTTGTAAAAAATACTGCCAGTTTATTTCTTAAAAATATTCCCTGTTAAATGCTAGCTGTTAAATGATAGCTTAGCTGTCGCTTATAATTATTTCTTGTACTTTGATACTCGTTCAATGACTAGGACTATAACTTTCGATTCTAGCTCTTCTCCGACTGCTGGGCATTTAGTGACAGATGGTCACCTGCCAGCCAGTCTGTCATCGACATTGCCACTTGTCCAAATACAACCCTTGGGGGGTGGCAAGCGTGCTCCTTCGGGGGTGCGAATATCAACAAACCGTACAGCTTAACCGGTCCATTGGCACCCCCAAGGCTTTGCCGAATGAATGGGACACCCCGCCGAGCGTATTATAGCCGGTGTTAAATTTATTATTGGCTTAATTGCAGCCATAAACGCCGAGGTGGGGTAATTGACCAAAGGGCTGACGCAAGTGTTAAGCTTGGCGAGGGACATTTAAGGGTATAATTGAAAATAAACAAGGTAATTGAACGAGGAATAGAAAAAGGTATTAGATTTGTCGTAGATTGTATTAATATACGCTAAAAAAAATGGCTAACCTTACTTACTTATTTACTGCCAAACGCTAACGAGTATTTGGCATACATCAGAACAAATATACTAAAAGAATATATTTTGTTAGTACCGCATTTACATAATGAGTGGAAAGTGAAGCCAAAGAAAAGAAATAGGAATGTCAATCTTGCATAAGTCTATCGTTTTCGTTCACCAGGATTTTCATGCGCACGCACCAAATAAAACAATCTGATTCGTCTACTTTATCGCTGAACGCCCCGCGTACTATTTTAAACTGTAAATATTAATAACGTATAATATATTATTTATTGGTAACGGCATTATTTCAACCTGTTATTCTAGATATTCATCATATCTATCCGTTTCTTGTTTTTGTTTAAATATGTCGGAGATTAAATTTAAATTTATAAGTAAAGGCGCGAATTGTCAGACGCTAAATTGATTTACGTGGTAAATAGAAACTTAGAAAACTACTTCTCTTGGTTAGTATGAAATAAATCAACTAATCGAGAAGCACTTCTCACGCTTGCGTAGTTCAAAGCTTAATCATCAGCGAGGCGAGATTTAGTAATCATCGATTTTATCTAGGCATTCTTTGACCGACTTTGTTGACCAAAGGAAAAAAAATTACCAATTATTCGTTATATATTATTAATTAAAATCCAAAAGCCACATATAAAATATATTTAGATCAAATACTTTATTCTAACAAACGGAGTATTTTTTACCTCATTAAGTAGAAAAAAAAACACGAACGAATATACAAATCAAACTGTATAGATACGTGATATAATTTAATATTAAATTTCGCAGTTAATCGCGCCATCTGGTGCCATACTCGTCCTAAATGAACGATATTAATAATATTAATTCGCGAATAATCATTATCTCAATCGTTTTCGATGACTCTGTTATGTCACTTAATTTCTTAATTGAAATTCGTAACAAAACGATAATAATCCGGCGTTATAGTATTATACAGGGTGTCCGTGTAATACACGACGGTGTAAACAATATTTTATTCTCTTATATTAACTGCAATTATTATCGAAAAAAACGCTCTGTATAACGCTCTAGATATGGGTATATTAATTCTGATTTTGATCCCTTTAAATCTAACAAAACAACTAGGAGATAAGATTTTTTTTGATCCTCGTTTATAATCAAAGGATTTGTATGGGTTTATCTAATCCAGATTTTTGTTTTTATATTATTAAATCTTTACGCAGTTATATGTATATCAAATCTTCTGCCTTTCATTTGATATTAAGAAAAATAATCCGATGCAATATTTTAGTACTTTAAAAAGTCGCTGCAGCCTTTTGTACTTAACAACAACACCAATGACGTCATAAAAATTCTCTAAAATGGGACGCTTTGTCGAAAAAATTAAGCTTTGCCTGTTTTGCATTAAGATCTGTTTCTAAGGAGCTTAACTTGTCAGTGGCTAGAACTGTTTATTATGCACTTTTTGAGTCGCACCTCAGATATGCCCTTCCATTCTGGGGTACGTGTTGTGCGACTCAATTTCACCTCATTTTTAAGCTCCAGAAGAGAGCTGTTCGATATTCACTGGGACTAAACAGTACAACTCATAGCCGAGACTTTTTTAAAAAAATAAAAATATTAACTGTTCCTTCCTTATTTATATTTGAATCCGTTTGCCTAATACGTAAGCATGTATCAGCTTCTCAAGAAAGGCCATCTCACACTTATCCACTCAGGAACGCCGAAGCAAGATCTTTATCTACCTACCCCACGCTCAGAATTAGTTAAAAGTTTAATATTATACAACTCGAAAAAAATGCACAATATCACCTGCCACTTCAAATCAAATCCATAACATAATTTTCTTCATTTCGCAAAACATTGAAATCTTTCTACGCCGTAAATGACTTATATTTTGATAATCGAATTTGATCTTGTAAACACTGGTCTAATGTTTGCTATTACCCTTGTATATAAATATATAAACAAGGCTATATTACTATATTTACTATAAACTTACTAAATATTTTTGGATATTATTTTTATCTTTGACATTGTAAACATTTATAAATGTTTATTTTAAACAATAAGACTGACAATGTAATTTGTATACTTGTTCTTGTTTTGTATTCTTTTTTGATTGTTTACTTTATTTTTTACTGAAAAAAATTAGTAAACCCCCAAGCTTTTCATTATTATCACTCGATAATACACTTCAAACCATATATATTACCCATCCATTTAAACCTTTCCATTTCCCAAACACACCGCTATCCAGGCTAGTCCTATTCCCGACACTTTATCCCAATTCCTGTCGACAATTAAAGCAATTTATACCAAACCTGTTCCCCTGTTTTGTTCCCCCCTTCCTCCCGCGCTGCCCACACTGCGGTTAGTGGGATTTTCTACGGCCCTTCCACCCCCCTAATTCCTACCCCGTCGCGCAGGGGGCGCTACATTTGCCTCACGACCGATCTGTCACGCAAGCTGTACGATGTGCGATGTTTGTCCGATGAATTTGTTCACGTCTGCTCTATCTGCGAAACGTTCGAAAGCATCGGGGTGTTAGAGTTAGGGGGTGTATAAAGAGGCTGGAGGGTGGGGATTGTTAAAGCTGTTAATAGATTGAGGAGAGGGGTATAGGAAATTTAGAAATTTTGAGGAATTATTTTGGAAAAATAAAAATAACAAAGTGTTAATCATATATTTAGAAGTTATGAATTTTGTTAATATGGGTTTCTAGTTTCTATCCTTGTCGAGGACCTATCGTCCACGCGAAAAATTTGAACATTAATTTTAAAAATTTAATTTGTAAAATGCTTATATTCGCAAAACACCCCTCTTTAGAACTTCATCTGTTATGTTAATAAATGAAAGTAAATAAATAAGCGCCTCTAGTGTTTATTCGCGTACTAAAAATGTCAATTAATGCCTGTATATATTTTTAATATATTTTTTAAATTTACATATTTTTAATTATAAAGTATTATTTTACATTTAAATGGAATATATTACATACCAATTAATTATGTCAACAAAGGATATGACAATCCTGAGAAATATCTAGCCTTCTAGTCTAGTAACAACTTTAATCAAACTTGACAATAGTCCATTTCTGACCATTTATTAAATTTCTCGAAGTTTTCGATACTATCTAGAACTAGAAATAAACACATAAAGTAAACTTATCTTGGCCTTTCGATGCACAATAATTATCCTCCAAATCGCCTCCAATCTTCCTCCAAATCGAACTCCTTCCGATTCATATCGGAATTCTTTCGGGGAGCACGGATCGGTTGTAAATCAGAGCTCTAACGACCCCCCAGCGGGGTTCCCGGACCTGTTTAAAGCCCCCCGCGTTCAGGCGAAGCCCGATTGCCTGCCTCGGCGCTTGATCTATGGCGGATGGCCCCATCTTGCGTATAAATCGTCCACATTATCGGGAAGTGGGAGGATATAAATCGAGAAGGGGGGAAAAGAAAGGAAAAACTTCGGGGGGAAAATGATTGGGGATGAATTGGAAACGGCGTATTAATATATGTGCTCCAAAATGGAGGCAAATGGAGATTGTTATATAGTAGAGGTTCTCTAACTTACATGATCCAAGATCGTTTAAAAATTAAAGCAATAGAAAAAATATGATCCCTTAATAATATTAATAATTATTAATATTTTTTAATTATTAACTTTTTTGGCTAGCAATTAACATAAAATACGCGGGAATGAAAGTATGATAAACTATAAGAAAATAATACAATAGATAGTACAAGATTTGACATACATATGTACTAAAAGAAGTCCTCCATGTCTTCAGATGTTGATGTATTTATTTATACATTATTATACATTTTAAAGATTTTTATAATTTGTATAAATAGGATTATCCTAAATAAATCTCACAAAAGTGTTAGCATAACATAAAAATATATGATACACAGTTTCTTATTTCTACCGTATGATCGGAAAAAGTAAATTTATATGGGAAATGTCATCAATCGTCATTTCCCAGCCAACTGGACGCCGTTTTTTTTCGATCATACGGTATAATTTTAAATTCGACTTTTTTTTAATTTTAAATTAACCACCGTTATTTTGTCCTAGAATGACGTCATGTCACTTATCTTGGCCTCATAATGCCGCACCAAAAAAAGGTTTCTATGTATTAAATAGTCTACGGAAGAAGATATTACTCAATAAACAAAATAGGCACAAATATGATGATCTCATTGAGTTGGAGTGACGTTACAGCCTTTATCTTGGCTTCAAGATTCCTGGATGAAAAAGTGTCTAGGTATATATATGGTCTAATGCAGAAAATGTTTCTTAAAAACATCCCTAAATAAAGAAAACAAATAAACTTTTGATTATCTAACATTCATTAAATAATATTAGTTTCGCCCTGAAGTGACGTCATAAAATGTTATGTTGGCTTCAAGATGTCCGACGACAATCGGTGTCTAGGTATAACCCCCCCCCCCGATAAATGCGATAAATTGTCATAATCTTTGGTCATAATGTTATTTCTATTGTGTAACGACGCTTGTTTTTTCCGTTTTATTACACCCCTATAAAAAAATAATTCTACTAAACAAAGAACTTTCTATTGTCGTTTTTGAGTAATGCAAAATTGTATTTGTCCCACCTACACACCTAATAAAAAAAAATTGGCGCTTTAAAGCTAAAAACCAAACAGAAAAAGCGCAGTTTCGATGATTAAACTCTCCTGTTCGTCGGTACGTAACTAATCCAGTTCTAAATATGGAAAAATCTCCGTACTTTCATCCAAATTTCGCGCTATTTTCCTTCATCATTTGCCGACAGCGATTCGCAGGCAACGAACGAGCGTATAATCGGATGCAAATTACAGGCGCTGCTCGGAGCGCCCTCTTTCCTGATGAGCGCTAATCGAATCAGGACCTAACAATGAGCGCGTCGGCGTGCGGACGCGGCCTTAGCTGCCGCGCTAATTGCGTCACAGATCGGTTGAACGAGCGCGTTTACCATAACTGGAGAGAGACGCGGCAGAAGCGTTTACCGTAGTAGCGTGGAGCCGGGGCTTTATTATTCCGATACGGATATAATGGTAAAAATAAACTCTGTCGAGATTGAATTAGAAGAAATCCATAAATTAAAGCTATAGAATATTTTAAAACCAATGTCTATACAGTTCTTTCCAAATAAACTTTTAGGCACGTGATTAAGCTTCACCAGGTAGATTGGTATATAGTCTGTCCAACGACAATATCCTTGACAGTGATAGATGTGTCTGTCATTTTATTTTGAAAGTAGTTTATTTTATTTTACAAAGAAATAAGTTGGTACAACTGGAACGCATAGCAGGAAATTAATTTTTATTTAAAATTTGACTGATAAGTGATTACTTCAAAATATTGTGAAAAAAAACTGTATAAAACGGAAAAAATGTAATCGAGTTATTTTATTTAAATATACCTAGCTAGAAAAAGAATGGACTCTGCCATACTGAAAAATGGTCCCACAGAAGTGGCGCCATCTATTGAGTAGGGCTTGTTTTAAATGGATCGAAGCGCGGGCTTTTTAAATGAGCGTATTTATTGAATTTTACTCTAAAATAATTAAATTTGATTATTAAATCTTATTTTTTACACAAATTCAACAATTCTAATAACAAGTATCGTTGTGATAAACATTATTTATTATTTAAAGTTTTTATTTATAAGTCAAATATTTAAACATCGTTTATTATAATAAAACAAGACCAACGTAATACGCCCAAAGTTTTGTAAATTGAGTAAATATAAATAGGTACTTAAATGATGGCAAAAATAAAAGACTTACATTATATTTTTAGGGCCACAAACAAAAGGAATTGTCTAATTAAAACACATACCTATAACAAATTATAGTTTGAAATGACAACGACAATATTTTTTGAGAATTTGACAATAGTATGACAATGGCCTTTGGAAACTATGGAAACTACAAAAAAAATCTGATTTAACGCCATCTGGCAATAACTAGTAGCAACTTCTTAACCTAAAAATTAATTGCACTACCACCTAGCGCCTGAGGCTGGAACTATTTTATTTGAAATTTCCGTGGAAACGGTGGAACCGCTTTTGCTATTTCACTTTCCCGCCCCTGTTTAAACCCATCCCTAGTTAACTTAAAAAATATTAGAACTTTTTTTAGTAAAATAAATAGATTGGTATGGGACGTCATCTGCTTTTTTTTATCATCATTTTTGTCATATGGCTCGATATGGTATTTTGTAAAATGACTGAAAACAGGCAGTCTTTTTGCAGAAAATATAATCATTATTTAATATGCTTGATTCTGATTAGGTTTTTTGGAAAGTGACTGAAAATAGATAGGCTTTTTGTAAAAATTAGTTCTTTTATTATTCTATATACCTGCCGAAATTATTCTATATACCTGCGACATTACAAATAAAATATATCTACTTTTATATTAATAGTGTCGGTTTTAAGTTGGTAACTTTCTATAATACATTTCATTAAGAATTCAATTAGCTTAAGTGAATTGCGAATCAAGCAGGAGAATGGCAAATAAATTCAATGCTCATGCATAATGCACATGTAATAATGCGATTCGTTTTTGGTAAACGCCGATTTCCTTAAAAAATTACCACATCCCCCTATTGGACTTACATATACGTGTGTAGATATATATCTCTCCCCTACATTTAACCAATGACACTTCTTCCCCTAAATTGTCGGGGTTGCACGAGTGATTAACCCTTATTTGCCATTTAGTTTTTAGTGCTTTCGTATTTTCCGGCGGTATTTTTTCGATTTATTGTAATTTTAGATTAAATTCAAGAAAAATAACGAAAATTTTAATACCGGGTTATACAGGGTAAGACTTAAATAAGTGCTTAATATTTTCAGGGCTGGTAGATCTCGATAAAAGAGATATTTCACTTTGAAGATTTTTTTCTAAAATTTTAAGAACCCTTTTTTACATAGTGGCAGTATTATCAACAAATTATATTTTTTAACTAAAGACTAAAAAAATTTCGAAATTTTTTTTTAGAATATTAGTATTTCAAAATTTTTAACGTTTTTGGGAATGTTTTGCTTTTGTAAAATTTACTTTTTTTAGGATATAAATGTGCAAATAACTTATATTATTACTAGTATATAAAAATACAAAATACAGTTGGATCCATTTTAACACACACTAAACCAATGAATACTGAACAACAAACAAAAAATGTAATATACAAAATACCATGTGAATGCGATCAATTTTATATTGGTAAAACATCTAGACCTTTAAATGTTCGAATTAAACAACATAAAAATTATTTAAGAAAGTGCGATTTCCACAGATCTAAGATTTGTCAGCATTCGTGGAACACAGGACACAGAATAGATTTTAACAACGCGAAAATTATAATGAAAGAAGCGATAGCCTCTAAAATAAAAATAAAAGAGGCTTTTTAAAACAATCTAATAAAAATAAATGTATTTGTAGATGTTAGTAATGTATGACAATCACTTCTTTGGTTTTAAAGAACATAACATAAATAAACATAACATACGTAAAAATTAAAAATAATCATACAGAAAGTTTGAAGCTTTTTAGTTTTACCTTATTAAGTAATTGTTATCAGATAGTAATTGTTAATTTTGAAGTTTAACTTGATAAAATGTCATTTTAACAGAACGTCAACGGTTTTTGTAGACGTATCTGTTTTTGAAAAAACTAAACTATTCTCGAATAGTTGAATTTAAATATTTTAAATAGTTTTTTTCTTATTCTTTGTATTTTTTTTTGCTTCCGACGACGAAAAGAGAACTTTCTTCAGTCACTTAGAATAACTGAAGAGAACTTCTTCAGTTACAAGAATACATTCAAAGATTCTGTTACCTAGATATTACTTTTTCAACATTTCTATTATTTTGATGTTCCTTATTAGCAAATTTTACTGTACTATCATTCTTTTTTTCTAACGCCACACTACCCTACACTCCCCTGACACCCCCATACACCCCTCTATTCCCCGCAGCAATTAGCAAAACAACATCCATAAACCAGACAGAGGGGTCCTTAATAACATCGCGAAGTTAGGCGCTATCTATCCCCGTCTCTTTCCCGCTCGTTCTTCTTCTTCTTCTTTCCTCGTTCCGGCTGGCATTAGGCCATCGTTAACCGTATTACGATATTAAATTATCATGACAATGGAGGGCAATCAGGGTGCCGGGTGGTGACGTTCGAGACTGGTGAAATAAATAAAGGGACAAACATACGGCCGAAAACGCTGTAAGGGCTGCAATATGCGTTAAGTATTCGCGCTGCAAGGGCAATGAATAATTAGATAAACAATGGAGAGTGACGCGTTGTTTTGAAGATAAGTCTGTGGGGAGTACCTCGAATGGGGGTGGGATGAAAAAGTTTGTGGAAGTGTTGATTTTTCTAATTTGGGGGTTGTTTTGGGAGCTTTTATAGATGTATTAGTCGTTTTTTGTTGGTTGTGTTTGACAGTCTGATTCAAGCTAATTTGGGTTCAGTTATTAGAAAAAAAAATACATTTTTGTCTTTAAAAAGCTACTGTGAATCACGGAAAACACAAATTTCCGTGCGGAAATGCGTAATTTCCAAATTTCGCACTTTAGAATAACTGAAATCTGCTATTTAGCGTTTTATTTTTAATATTTTTCTGAACATATAAACACAAAAATAGTCCTGTGGAAATAAGCTGTTTTCATTTTCTGAGGAAATTTATTAGACTTCAGAATAGCGGAAATCAGTTATATAAAATGTAAATATATTTTTGCCTTTTAGAAGCATTCACGAATTGAGGAAAATAAAAATTTTCCTGCGGAAATAAACTGTATCCATTTTCTGAGGAAATTTAATAGACTTTAGAATAGTTGAAATCAGTTATATAAAAAATAAATATATTTTTGCCTTTTTGAAGCGTTTACAAACTCAGGAAAATAAAAAATTTCCTGCGGAAATGCTTGATTTTTATTTTCCATTTGTTCCTTATTATATTATCGGGTCTTGTAAAGTGTAAGTACCCACGAATTTAGCATTTTTTTTGGCAGAAAGTCCTACGCTTATAGAACAGTTTAAAAGAAAAAAAAATCTTTGGATGAAGCACTTTTGAACCAAAAAAAAATAATTTAAAAGTGTCTAAAATGCTAACCAATCTAATAATAAATCTAATAATATTTTTACAAAATCCCAGTTAATTATTAAAATATAAAAACCACAGCTTAACACCCTCCACAAAGAAAAGCTAACCAAAGCAACCCAAATGCTAACCAATATAATATTTTTGCAAAATCACAGTTAATTAATAAAATATAAAAGAAAACTGCATGATCCAATGATTTTTTGTTTTGACTCAGCCCTATTTATGTAAAGCTTTAATAAAAAACAAGAATAAGTGCAACATTCCGAGATACTTATAGTTTAGAAGAACCTATATTATCTATTCTACAAGAATTGTTAATCCTCCGAAAGATGTTTTTCCCCACCCAGCACCCCTATTCGCTCCCGTGTCCCGTAAGCTTCTAAACTGAAAAATGTATGAAAAACAAAGTGCACAAAATGACATTGACACATTTCCGCAGGAATTTTTTTGCATTTCTTTGCTCGTAAAGGCTCGTATAAAACAAATATAAGTTCATTTTTCATGTAACTGATTTCGGCTATTCGAAAAAACTCCGGGAAATACACCCACAAAGTCGACACGCCGCCGCCGCTCTCAGACGAACCTTATGACCAATTAGCCGATGGTTTTCCGCGCCATTAGCCAGTGCCGGCGCACGAGGGGACACTAAGAACAGACAACAGCTCCGAAAACCCGGAAAAAATAAAGCCAGTTAGTTTTATATGCGTGATGCAATTATCGAAATTAAGTTAGTTACGAATGTTTTCGTGTTTGGACATCGAGGCGAGGGATTAGACCGAAGGGAAAGGGATGTTGAGACTGAGGGCTGAGAGTTTAAATTAATACCGGCCATATGTTTGCCTAATGCTGCAATCAGTTTTATGGGATTTTTCAAGCCGAGGGTTGTTATTATACTCTTTTTTTCGCTCTCCTTTAGTCCATATAGTCGATAAAGTGATTGGGAAAAAGTTTTGTGCTAAAAGTTTATAGTAAATTGCCCCAGAGTATTAAATTAGGTGATTTTAAGGTTTTATGGTTTGTGAAGCATTAAACTAATTTTTTTGGACACGTAGAATAGAGATAATAATTTATTTTCGATCGTTTTACCCGTCAAACTATTTTCTTATTTTTTTTATTTATATCTCTGTAAAACCATTAAAATTTCATTTAGGAGCATTGAAAATGTTTGTGAGATTTATGTTTATTTTTATTCTGCGTTTATAGAGTATATTTTATGTTCAAGGTACACACGCAAATGTATAATTCATACCAAATAAGCTTTTAGTCACGTGATTAAGCTTACATATTTCCTTTTAATCAAAATATTTAGGAAACAAAAATAAATTAATTATAAATATATAAACAGTTATTATTTACATCAAAAAAACTCACCTTCTTAAGGGACATAAAGGCCCGTTACTGCTGCTTTCCCGTTCAAAATATAATAAAAGAAGTTGCGATGAGTTTATTACACTTGTACTAAAAGAGGTTATCAAAAAATAACAAAATAATTAAAATAAATATATTTAGATGCACTATTTAATAGTTTCAATTTTTGTTACAGCTTGTGGACCTGCTGGGCATGCTCTTCTAGGCAAAACAAGGCGACCCAGGACAGCGTTTACCTCACAACAACTGCTAGAACTGGAAAAGCAGTTCAGGCAGAACAAGTACCTGTCCAGGCCAAAGAGATTCGAAGTAGCTACCAATCTAATGTTAACAGAGACACAGGTAAATCATTTTCTGTTTCTTTAATGAATTTTTAAGCTTCGTTTGGTAATTTTTTTAAGGCAATAATTTTCAATTAATAGATTACTAGATTTAGTAGGATTCCTACTGAGTTGGCAACACTGGCAGGAGGCGCTAGTGTCGTTCAAATAGGCGGGAAATTGAAAGTCTTCCATCTATATTTCTTCCTTTCTCTATGAAGAAAATGAAATAAAAAAACTAGAAATAGATGAAATAGCCAGACAAGAGAATAAAATTAAAAAATTCACAATAGATAAATTGCACACCATTCTATCAATACCATAGACTTAAAATAAAATATAGACTACACTATTTACATCTTAACGCGGACAAACAACCTTTTTTGTACACATGTTTACTTCCGGGTACAGTCGACCGAGCCTTCCTCATCCAGTCTATGTTGTCACGTCTTTAATATTATCAATATTTTTTTTCTTGTTATACACATATATTGAGATATTAATACTACAGTTTAATAAAGTAGGTTTTAATATTCCATAGATGTATTAAATAGTCCTTATACTACTAAATTATAAGTCGGATACTGTTTAATAAGGATAAGTTCTTACAATATGACAACACCGATTAGAGGCGAGGGAGCCTATTCATTCATTTATTACCTTGTAGTACGTGTCGCACGTGTGCGGTAAAGCTTTGTTGCCGCTATCTCCCCGGCTGTATTAACGCATTCTCTTAGCTTGTAGTCCTTAAGTGTTTATTTTATTGACTTTTTCTGTTCAGGAACTATAAAATATGGTTCGCCAGTGCCAAATTTGCAAGAAATTTGACTTAAATAATCCATTTAAGTCTTGAAACGACTTTGGACCGGTAGGCAACTCTCAATTTACCCATTGGCAGTCAGTGGCGTTGTTGTAGAAAGGCGCTTATTTAGATAATATTTTAGTAAAATGTAAAATCTGAATTTTTTCTTTTACATTACATTATTTACTTACTTACATTGTAACAAAATCATAATTATAACCCTGTTAAAATTAATAATGTTTTTATTAAAAATATATTCCGGTTTATTCTAAAATTATCTTCAGAATCTAAAATAACGTACAAGAATTTTAAAATGATATTACATTATGAAACAATATTTTTTAATATACCGGGTCGTCTCAAAAGTGGCTCAACCCTATAACTTTTTTTATTTTTTCAGATAAAAAACAGATTTGTATGTTAGTAGGTATATGACATAAATTAGGATTTATTGACGTATTCAATTGTTTTTGGTCTCTTCCTGTTTTACCGAAATGATTACATCTTTTTATTTTTAAAGGCACCCTCGGTATATTGCTACTTTATTCGATAAAAAATGACACTCTGAATAGAATGACATATCATATGTCAACTTTTGACATTTTCGCTTAAAAACATATCCTATTTTAAATTTCAATCCATTTTTTTTCAATCCACTAAGTTTTAATCAAGGAGCCTTGGAAAAATAGTTTTGATCGTCTAATAGGTTTCGTGTCTTGTCTAGGCCGGTTAAAAGATGTACAAATCGTATTTTTAATCATACATATGTCAATTTTTTCAAATGGAACAAGGGTGACTCATTAGCATATTTGGAAAAAGCATTTTTTTATGAATATATTGATACCACACACTTGGTATTTCGAGTCAAATTGTCGTTATGAACCGCGTGTTACAATTACAATTAAACCATATGCGAAAATGTCAAAAGTTGACATATGATATGTCATTCTATTCAGAGTGTCATTTTCTATCGAATAAAGTAGAAATATGTGGTGGGTGCCGTTTAAAAATTAAAAGTTATTTTTCCAAGGCTCCTTGATTAAGAATTAGTGTTTTTAACATACCCATGACACTCTAGGTTGAAATTTAAAATTCAATTTTGTTTTAAACAAAAATGTCAAAAGTTTCATTCTATTCAGAATGTCATTTTCTATCGATTAAATTAAAAAAATTTTAAAAATCAACATTTAGTAGTAGTAAAAATCAACATTAGTAGTCATTTCCGGTGAAACAGGAAGTGACCAAAAACAATTGAATGCGTCAATCAATCCTAATTTATTTCATATACTAACATACTAAATCTTGTTTTTTTATTTGAAAATATAAAAAAATTATGGGGATGAGCCACTTTTGAGACGCACCCGGTATATTAAAGACAGTACCGAGTTAAATAAATGTAGTTTTTATTTTATCCACTTCCTATCACCTTCCTTGCTTTAATGGAACAGATTTATGTTTTCTCTAATTTACATAATAAGACATCACTTAACCAGAAAAAAAATTACAAGAATCATATTTTTTTTTCTCTCCCTGTCGCCGATTCTATTATATCTGTGGAATAGATCCTGTTTTGATTAATATTAGGGGTTGTAAATGTTTGACTAAAATTAATAATTTATTATTAATTTCAAAAATTACCTAATTTCGATTATAACATTTCTTCTATAACGTGTATTTTATTATTTTTATCCTTTTTGGACTCTAAATTGTTTTTTCTAAACTTTTATTTTGAAAAACCTGTCCTAAATCTTAATAAAATATAAAAAAGTTTAAATACGATATTTTTTTAATTTAATTATAGCTTCATTAAAATAAAAAAATTACCCGGCTATGATACGGAGAGTTCAGGTGTACTTGAGAAACGAAAGACAGTGTTGTGTTTCTCGGCAGAGTCGTCAGGGAACGACCGTTACAACAGAGACAACCTATCTATCGCTCGTGTCGCACTCGTTATAACCTAAAACAATAACACAACAATAACAAGACAGTGTCTGACCGCATGTTCCAGCTATTTATGAATGAGATGCTCAGTCTATATTTTATTTTAAGTCTATGATCAATACTGTTTACGCATCCGATACACATTTTTCTCTCTCTGCTCTTTATTTTCAACCCTCAAAGTCTCTCTCTTACTCTTTCATCCTCTTCCTCCCTTTTTGACGTTGACAAACGTCAAAAAAGCGTGTCAACACCGGAATCCTTGTCCGAAATAAATGCGAACCGATCTGTCAACCGTGTCCCGCAGGGAAAAAAATTGTTTGCCGTTTTACTGGTTGCCGAAACCGTCCAAAAACTGTTTTCTTGTATCTAAGAGTTATGGCGCTCCCGTTAAAGACAAAATCAAACAGTCAGACAGCGCAGTCATAATTTAGGATTTGAGGGGGTTAAGGGGGACAAAGAAGAGGGGAGAGGGATGTGGAGAAACGGGGAATCCTGTTGGAAATATTACGTTGACATTTGTCACTGGTTTTGGTTTTATTTTTTCAGTTGTTAAGGGTTTGATATGAGTTAAATGTAACAGATATATTATGGTGTTTTTTCGCAGATATTTCTATAGATTTTATTGTTATATTAATCTTATTAAACAAATTATAAATGTCGTTAGGGAAATAAGTAATCATATACTGATATAAAAATATACAGAGTATATCTCTTAAATAAGTGTATTAATAAGTAATATTTTTCGAGTTTTTTTAAAAAACTTTTTTAACATAGATTTTTTTAACCATATATCACTTTTTTAAGTACTATATTTTTGTTTTCAGGTAAAAATATGGTTCCAAAACAGACGAATGAAGTGGAAACGCAGCAAGAAAGCCCAACAGGAAGCCAAACTAGCCAAAGAAAGCAGCCAGGACTCTGGGAAGTCCCTAAACAGCACCTCGAACTCCTTCAAACCTAGCTCATCCCTCACGAATGCAGAAAGTTCCGATAGTTCAGCGTCTATCAAAGAAAACCCTGTAGAACCCAAGCGAATACCCGACAGTGAGCCACTGTACAGGCCGTATGTCGGTTAAAAAAGACTATATTTCTTTATACTAAGACCATAAATATAACTAGACACTGTTTTTGCCCTTAATTGATGTTGGTTACAAAATAAAAGAATCCATCACAGTGTCTAGGTGTTTTATGGTCTAATGTCTCATTATTAGGTAAAAATTTTGTGATGTTCTAAGTGCAGTGTGGTGTATATCGAACTAAAAAACTTTGTAAATTATTCTTAAGAATTAATTTGTAATATATTGTAAATAAAAAAAGGTTAAAAAAACAGTTACATGATACGACGTACTGTACGTCGGTTAAAAAGACTATTTATTTATTCTAAGACCATAAATATAACTAGAGACTGTATTTGACCTTAAGTTGCCCTTAATTTATGTTGGTTACAAAATAAAAAAAATGCATGACAGTGTCTAGGTGTTTTATGGTCTAAAGTTTCATAACTAGGTGAAAATTTTGTGATGTTAAAAAGTGCAGTGTCGTGGTTATATCGAACGAAAAACTTTGTAAATTAGATTTAAGAATTAATTTGTAATATATTGTATATAAAACAAGGAAAAAACAGTTACATGATGTGACGTATGATCTCAAGACAGTTTTGTTCTCAAAGACGTTCTAGTTTAGTTGTGTCTCTACCTCATTGTTTAAATCTAAAAGAGATGAAGATAAAATGAAAAAGAGAAGGTTAGAGCAATAGATTTGTAAATAATTCGAGTTCCTATAAATGATAGTTGATAAGGATAAGTTGTAAATTGGCAAGAATAAATTTTATGAGTTTTTAAAATTGTTGTTTTATTTATTTAAAGAAAATCAGTGAAAAATCCATAAATGTTAACATAATTTTTTCTATAAATCTTCGCAATTCTTTTAATAATTGTCCTGAATAATACCTCTTGATTCTCTTAACAGTTAGTTTTAATATTACAAAATGCTTATCATATTCAGTTAAGTTATGTAATTATAAAATAAAACACAAATTTCTTGCAGTATAGGTATATAATAAATTACATCAGATTCTTGCCTTGAACTTTGAATGTTCACAATAAACCTTGCCCCAAAGACGATTTATTTCCCAATTAAATTACATGGGAATTTGCCACTTTTTGCAAATATTTTTTTTTCTCGATCTTGTTCTCTAGTAGCCATAACAATTACATATTCTTGTACAGAATTGAACGCTGTACACAAAAGGTATCTTACAATTTTTCGATAAACCTATTCCTTCAAAAGTTATTCACGGTTAAAGTTAACCACTCAGTAAATCCCTAAATTCTTTAACAATTTTGACAAAATTATGATTATTACTATTATTATGTATATATTTTCGATAACTTAATACAAAAATACTAATAAAAAAAACGGGGTTTTTTCTTTATTTTTCCAAATTACGGTCTCATCCAGATTAAAAGTGACATTTTAACGTTCCTAAGTCCATTCTATCTACTCGGAATCGAACCGAAATAGTTCCAATAAAAAACCGACTGGAATGGAACAAATCCTATTACAAGACATTCAAAATCGAAAATAACAACGCTCCCACACACTCTCACACGGGCATTCCCTCACTCTTAGCCCCTCGTTTTGTTCGTTTCATCCTCAATATCCTCAAGCGTATCGCCTATCAAATTGCAGTGTACGACTTCCCCCCCTTCCCCTAGTTTACTCCTTATATAGATGCCTCCCCCCTTCATCTTACGGTTTTGCTCCTTGTTCTTGGTATATAGAAGGGTGCAGTGGGGATATGGGAGGTCTTCAGGGATGTGTAAAGTCAGGGGTCTTGAGTTTATTACGTTGGGTACAATTTTCCTGCTTTTTTTGCTTTAAAGAGCGTTATAACATAACCTGCCAGTCAAACTGATGTCAATAATTAGTCCAACTTAATTTTAGATATATAAATTTATATACTGGGTGGTCTGAACTGTATTTCAAAATTTCTGCAGATAAAAATGAGTAAAAAAGTTTGTATGAAAAAAAATTATAAATGAAACATATACGAAATAATATACATGTACTGATTTCTTTCGAAAATCGACAACTATGAAACTATGAACTTTTCCCGGACACAAACGGTACATTGTGAGACAGGAAATTGTAGATAGAAACAAGCCCTGTAATATAGGATACAACATTTTAATGAACAGTGCTTTCCATAATATCAATAAAATGAAAAATATACAAAATAAATTACATGTACTGATTTCTTTTGAAAATCGACAACTATGAAACTATAAACCCTTCCCGGACACAAAAGGTACATTGTGAGACAAGAAATTGTAGAAAGAAACAAGCCCTATAACACAGGATACAACATATTATTGATCAGTTCTTTCAATAAAATCAATAAAATGAAAAATATACGAAATAATATATTTGTACTGATTTCTTTCGAAAATCGACAACTATGAAACTATGAACCCTTCCCCAACACAAACGGTACATTGTGAGACAGGAAACTGTAGAGAGAAACAAGCCCTGTTACATAGGATACAACATTATAATGAACAGTGCTTTCCATAAAAACGGAGATACCGTATGATTTCAACTAAAATGGGACACCCTGTACAGAAAGTGGTGCCGTAAGAAAATTCCTAGAGAACTAGATTTCAAAATTATTTTTTACGTGCATGTAATATTTAACGTAATAAATTGAGAACGAGTCTTATGAACACAACCCTGGCGATTCCCAAGTCTGCTTCTTCATACATATAAACATGATATCGAATCAGTTGTTAAGTTAAGCGCGAAATCGGGCTCTGCTCGCGCCAGACAAAAGCTTTTAGTAAATTGGCCAGAGTGGCAGAAAAAGGCGCAACACGAGAAGGATATGTGGATAGCTATTTATTCCAGAAAGTACCATCAGCTTCGCTCATTATACAGAGCTTTACAAAATAGATACTCCAAGAAATTTCTCAACACTTACTACAGAGGAAAAATCAAAGATTCTCCTCGATTTAAGTAAGAACAATCTACAGATTTTCAAGAATTTTGTCATCTTTCTGACTCGAGCTGCAGTCAACCAACCAATGACTAAATAATATAAGGACATGTAACGCCCATATACGGGCTGAACCAGAATTTGTGACCTTAGAGGCCATTCTTTTGATGGCAAACAATGAGTCATTATTAGGTCACCAGCGACAATTTTAGCGATTTTTAATAGTTTGTGTGTAGTAAACTTTGTATAAACTTTATTACAATGGTGATTAGTATTGATTATTGTATTAGTTATGATTATGTAAAATTTGTTTTTAATTTTTACGTATGTTATGTTTATTTATGTTATGTTCTTTAACTAACCTAACCTAACATCTACAGACGCGTGAGCAATACATTTATTTTTATTAGATTGTATTAAAAAAGTCTTTTTTATTTTTATTTTAGAGGCTATCGCCTCTTTCATTATAATTTTGGCGTTGTAAAAGTTTATTCTGTGCCCTGTGTTCCATGAATGCTGACAAATCTTAGATTTGTGGAATTTTTCTTTAATTCAAACATTTAAAAGTGTAGATGTTTCACCAATCTAAAATTTATCGCATGAAATAAACGTAATAAATTTTACATTGGGTCTACTGTTTTATTTATTAAAAAAATCTATGAAAAATCCATAAAGTTTATTATATTTTTTTCTACAAATCTTTTTTTCTACAATTCTTTTAATAATTGTTATGTATATTGTTATTGTTATATTACAGTGATATTATAATAACAAAAAAAAAACTAAAACATGCCTTGACGCGATTTAATAAAAACAACTTCAAAAATAATCCACAGTGTCTCTCCATAGCCAGCGGAAAAATGCTGAAAACTCGCTGAAATAGCGCTCCCCGGAGACCCGGAGGGTGGTGAGGAGGGCAGCGGAGTGAGGAGGGGAGGGAGTGAGGAGGCGGATGGTTCTCCCGATGTGTCGTTCCTCCTAATTGTCCTCCAGGATTGTTTCATTAGCCGGCTCGTTAAAAGTAATGGGTCCCGGATGCAGCGACCCCTGTCGTCGCTTTAATTGAGCCACCGAGTAGTGTACACTCGGAGAAACGCTTTCCTATCTTTCTGAATTGAAGGGTGCTTCATGCGTTTCATTAAGTGTTCAACAGTGTTCATTAACCCCGTGACAATCCGAAGATTGATCTTACTTAAATCAAGAAAAATTTTTGATTTTCCTTTGAGTCCTAAGTTCTGAGAAATTTCTTCGAGTGTCTTAGACCGTTGGGGATTCCCCTTCCAGGTTACGAATGGAGTATTCCAAGTTCATGAGTTCTGTTTTAAGTTGGTTTCCGCTTAGGAAGCAGAACGGTTCTGGTTCAGTTAGTAGGAGTGTACGCTTTTTCCTTGGTGCCAGAGTAGGAGGGCTGTATTTTCTTTTCCTAATTTGTTCAACTTTGCAAGACTAAACAAAAAAATACGTTCTCGTACTTGAGTTTGAATTCACTGTTCAGCTCAAAGCCAAGATTTTTTTCAGTGTAGGCGGTTGTAGAAGAGACGATTTTTATTTCACCTTTGCGGATGATCGTTTGGTCTTTCTGTTTTCAAACTTTCGTTATTTCCAGCTTTAATTGGACGAGAAAGCACGTTCAAAATAATTGATTTTTTGTTGAATTACACTTTTGACAGGACAAGAAACGTTTAAAAAAATATATACTTAATAATAGTTATTCTTTATACAAGACGATAAAATGGTATTTTCTCGTCGACCGAAAAGATTAATTCATTCAAATTAATTTCGGGATGCATTTTGAATTAATTTCGGGATGCATTATTTTAGACGAGTTAAAAAATGCTATTTCTACCGAATGCAATAGAATTACAGTTTACCAACTAGCGAATGTAAGAGGAGAATTTTATGATCGCCTGGGTTATTGTCTAGCAGTCGATGGAGGAATATTTGAACATCTTCTTAAATCCTAAAGTTCTAACAATTTAATAGTACCTAAATTAATAAGTTATTGAATATTGTAATAATACTATAATTAACCTTGTAATTGATTACTTTATTTTACTTTAGTTCATATTAATTTGTATTTATAAATACACTTTTAAGATTTCCGATGTAGGAATGAGTTTTCAAGAATAATAAAGCACTAAATAGGTAAATTTCTGAAATGACAACTTTATTTGACAGTTATCTTTTACCTTGACTGGTGCCCATAAGTAAATACAGGCACAGATAACACATAATTATGTGTTATGTGTGATACAGGGCCATAAGAAAGGAGAAATATTTAAAAAGAAATCGGCAATAACTCGTAAACGGGCTAATCAAAAATATCTAAAGTTATTCTTTTGAATGTGGGTTTTAGTTGCTCTTCGATAAACCTAAATAGAATTATTCTCTAAAATAATTAGGGAAGCCAATAATTGACCCCATTAAAATTTACATGGGATTTCCTATGTCCCGTCCGACGATGCAACACTCGGTATATGATCTAGGGGTATCACACAGAATATCCCTGAACCCCCCGTACACAGTACATCTTACGTAGTCCCCCCAAACAAAAACTACCCTCAAAACCCGGTCATCATTGTTATTCCGTATCCGTCGCCCGTTTGAGCGCCGTTTTCCGCGCCGCTGATTGGGGCCGCTGCCGTCGTCCCAATTACCAATCAGCGGGGTCGGAAGACGGCCCCCCGCCTCCCCCCCTCGAAGCCGCGGGCATCCAGCTCGTTGCCAATTTGTTTCATCGAATTAGGGAAATGCCGAGACCGGCTCTATGGCTCGATGATGCCATTAATGCTCGGACGGGCGCTGAATATTTATTTCGTTTTAAGAATCGCGGGAGCTGAGGATGGTGATGGAGAGGCTGAGAAGAGATGGAGAAACGTCAGAGGGTTGGGAGGGAATTGTTGGAGAAGTAGTAAGGGATAAGCGAGGGAGGGCAAACAGAATTTCGAGATTGTTTCATTGCATTTGTGTTCGTTATAACTTTTGGAGTTTTTGGTTTGTTTTAAAAGTACCGCAAAAAGTACAGGAGTAAGGGTTTAAGCGTATCGAGCTAGGAGTGCTAGGAGAAATGATTTTTTTATGCAATGCGACTAGAATGAGCGTAATCTAGAAATAAGTAGAGGAATAGTAAATAGTTAAATACTTTTTTTTCGAGATCACCAAACTAGTTCGCGCACGAGTTGCAAAAAACATTTTTTCTACAAACATTAAAATCGGGATAAAACTAAAATTATTATTATTATATTATTGCTTCGAAAAAAAAGCGTGAGCTTGGAATGTATGTTTTATTTATTACTGAACATCGTCATCGATTTCCTTTTAGGTCGTTTTAATACTTGTGCGAAATAGGCATTTCGCGCATTACTTCGCGCACCGTGTCATGGTAACGTAGGAAAATGAAAAAAAGTCACTTCGCACATTGCTATCAATTCGCGAACCTTGTCATTTGTTGACGTTTGTAGAAAATATAGTTATTTATGGTACTAGTGTGTTATCTTACATATAAGTCACGCTGGGAAATGTTAATTAAGGCTAATTTTTTCAAGTGACATATACTGGGTGTTGCATCGTCGAGCGGGACATAGGAAATCCCATGTAAATTTTAATGGGGTCAATTATTTAGCTTCCCTAATTATTTTAGAGAATAATCCTATTTAAGTTTATTGAAGAGCACTAAAACCCACATTCAAAAAAAAAGAAGAACTTTAGATATTTTTGATTAGCTCGTTTAGAAGTTATCGCCGATTTCTTTTTAAATATTTCTCCTTTCTTATGGCCCTGTATTTACTTATGAGCACCAGTCAAGGTAAAAGATAACTGTCAAATGAAGTTGTCATTTCAGAAATTTACCTATTTAGTGCTTTATTATTATTGAAAACTCATTCCTACATCGGAAATCTTTAATGATGTATTTATAAATACAAATTAATATGAATTAAAGTAAAATAAAGTAATCAATTTCAAGGTTAATTATAGTATTATTACAATATTCAATGACTTATTAATTTAGGTACTATTAAATTGTTAGAACTTTAGGATTTAAGAAGATGTTCAAATATTCTTCCATCGACTGCTAGACAATAACCCACGCGATCATAAAATTCTCTTCTTACATTCGCCAGTTGGTAAACTGAAATTCTATTGCATTCGGCAGAAATAGCATTTTTTAACTCTTCTAGATTTGGGTTTTTTTTATCCTTGTATATCCTGTTTTTTAAATGGCCCCAGAGAAAGAAATCATTTGGCAAAATATCAGGAGACCTTGCTGGCCAATTTACTGTATGATTTAGGCCAATAACGTTTCCGTTAAAACTATTGTCTAAATATTCCCGAACAGCCGGGCAGCCATCCATTTGGTACCAAACTTCCTGATTTTCCCTAGCGGCATCATGTAAAGCAGGTAAAATATGATTTTCGAGTAGTTCCAAATAATATTCTGCATTTAAATTTCGCGTAAAAAATAATGGCCCGATAATATTGTGTCCGAATATCCCTGCCCAAACATTTACTTTCTGTGGATATTGCGTCCGTTGCGTTATTCGACAAACCTGTGTTGGTTTTCTTTGTTCCAATATCGATAATTTTGAACATTGGGTTGTGATTTAAGGTAAACGTGCATTCATCAGTGAAACATATGTTTTTTAAAAATTCCCTATCCGTGTTTGCTCTTTCCATCATATCGAAACAAAACGCCTGCCGCCGTATTTCGTCCCCATCTCGTAGCTCTTGGTGCTTTTCATATTTTCAAAAAGAAATCGGCGATAACTCGTAAACGAGCTAATCAAAAATATCTAAAGTTATTCTTTTGAATGTGGGTTTTAGTGCTCTTCAATAAACCTAAATAGAATTATTCTCTAAAATAATTAGGGAAGCCAATAATTGACCCCATTAAAATTTATATGGGATTTCCTATGTCCCGCTCGATATATTCTTCTACTATTTCCCGTGTTGGCTTTATTTATTAGAATGTCTTTTATGGCTACTAGTTCGTTGTATATTACTTTAGTTTTTGCTAAATTAATGTTGATACCTACTTTATTGCTGGCTGTATTCAGTTCGTTAATTTGTGTTTGTATTTCTTCGGGACCATTGGCAATTAGGACTGTGTCATCAGCGAATTCTAGATAGCTAACTTTGTAAATAAATATATTATTTAACTGCAATATTTTTCAGGCGCATTCACCATTTTGTCGAGAAAACAGAATTGTTTCGTAATTCCACTTTGTTTTCTTAATGTTTCTATTATTTTTTGGAGGAAATATACAAAGTATATACGTTTATTTTGTTAAAATAAATAAAACACAGCGAGTATTATATACATTAAACATTTATTTTTTGTTTTCATTAATAGGTAATGGTACACCATATCGAAAAGATATAATCATAGAACACAAAAATCGATATATATATAAATAAAACTAGTATTTTTCTGTAAGATTTTTCATCACCTACAAAAAATAGCACCGGACAAATAGCAATCTCCTTCTTGTTTACTTCCTTATTGAACTGCAGGGTACAATCACTATAGTGATCTATAACATATATAGGTCACAATCACGATAAATTATATAGAAAAAAAAACAATTCATCAAGAAATTTTCCTACAAAAGTTTTATAAAATAAATTATTAAATGTAACCCATATTATGTTGTATCCTGACAGACAATATAAAATATTTTTTGATACTATAGTTTAAATTTAAAATTTGTGCGAAGCAAGTCTAGATTTTATGTCATTATACAGGGTGGCTCTATGTAAGTGTGTAGCTTTAATATAAAAATAAGTCTATAATAAGTAACAACCTGAAAATTGATAATGTTTTTTTTTAAATATGTTATAGATAATGAAAAAAAAATAGTTGTTTACTTACAGGGTGTCTCATTTTCGTGTGTTTTACAAGGTTTATCGTTTATGAGTATAGATACAAAGATACAAAAAAAGGTTTTTTTTTAAATGGGACACCCTGTATATTACAACAACTTTACACTTAAAGCTCTCAGCATGTTACAAATTTTACAAAATTTAATTGTTAATAATTAATAAATATGAACAACAAATCAAAAAGCATTATTTCTCCTGTAGGAAGGTAAAATTATACAGGGAAACTCTTAAATAAGTGTAACTATTTTATAAGAGCTGCTAGATCAAGATAAAAGAGACATATTTATACCGAAAAGTTTTTTATTATTTTCCCAAAAAATATCAAGAAAACTATAAAAAAAATTCAATAGTTTTTTGCAAAATATTACTTGCACTTATTTAGGAGACACCCTGTATATTTATATTAAAGCTCGATTAGATTCTAGGTAATTGTTTACACAGAGTTATGTAAAGAAATCAATCCAAGACATGTAAAATTATTATGTAAAAACTTTAATATTAATTACTCATTAATGTGATGTACTTTGATCAGCTGCCACAAATTTTCTTTGAATTTATTGTCGAAATTGTGACGCTTTTATGATCATTCGATCGTGAGAAAAAAGAACGTCGCAGTAGCCGTCTAAATAACAATCAATGATCTTTAATTAAAAATTGACCTTTAAAAACATGAAAAGGATTAAAATATGGTTACCGTGACGCTGTTTTTTTTCAATCGGACGATATTCGCAGTTTACAATGATTTTATTAACACTGAACATGAATATTACATTTTTGAGATTGATTAAAATTATTTATTCTTTGTTAATTTTACTGTTGGTATTTTTAAAAACGAAATTACATATAGATGTTAAAAATGAAATTATTATGTAAGGCTCTACTTGAAAAAATCAAATATATATTTTTAACAATACAATATATTAGTAAAACATTACGTTAATACATTACAACGAAAGCTACCATACGATCGGGAAAAAAAAACGGCATCAAAGAAGGCTGGGCGATGAAAATCGATGATAATTTTGCCGAGGTCAAGCCCTAGATGTCGTTTACTTGGCCCGTACTGAAAATTTCAATAACGGGTAAATAAATATTTGTATTGCCAATATCATGTTATTTTACCGTTGTGTAACAAAATATATTTTAACAAAAGTTGAAGTAAATCTTAAAACCCTAATACCTGAAACATGTTAAAGCTGTGTGAATTTCATTGAAAGATATACCTTTGAAACCTTCGTCAAAATTATCATCGATTGTCATTGCCCAGCCGTTTTTGGCGCCGTTTTTTTTTCGATCATAGGCTATATATAATATGCTTAACATTTTTCGAATAAACGTTTAGTAAAAAATATCATTTTCTTTATAATAAGATACTTCGGCACCCGGAATGTGAATGAAAAAGTGCCTCATTTTTTTCTTTTTACCTACAGAGTGTTTTTCATAGAAAATAAAATATTCTGAAATAGTTTCACAAAATAATATAACCTTACAAAATTGTTTACAGATATTTTCTTTTCAAATTCACTAAACACAAGCTATATTTACCTGAAATATTTTAGACTCACCCTGTAGATAAAAAGAGAACGTTTCTTTTATAAACTCTGGCAGTGATCATAAAATATATATAATATAAACATGTGTAAATCAAAAAAGGTGCTCTAACATTTTTTTTCTATATTTTTGGATGCATAAATAAATGTACTAATATCAAGCCAAAGATATTTATACAATTAAAAATATTGACAAAAAAAAGAGATTAAAAAATATCTCGCTAAAAGTATACAGTACGTCCAAAAAAAATAGACACACTGTACAACAGAAAAAGTAATTGTTTATAGTCTTCTATAGTTTTTCGTAAAGAACTTGTAAATGAGAAAGCAGAATATAACTATTTACACAAACATTTTTTTTACAAAAGAATTAAAACAGAGTGTAAATAATATACAGGCCGTCCGTCCAATATAATTCCACTCATTTTACCGTACCTGTAATAGGTTTTCGCTTTCGAATTCCGGACAACCTGTATAGTTAAAGCTAATTTGTTTATATATCATACAAAAATAACCTTAAACGGTGTTCTCACTCTATATTTCACGTCATAAGGTTTTCTTCATTAATTATACTAGATAAAAAGCTACAGAATATACAGGGCGGTCCAATGTTCGGAATAAGCTCCATAACAAGCTTATTTTTAATTTTCAAAGTACAACTTTGCTTTGTAAAACTTGGTGAGTGAAAATATGAAATAGGAACGCCTGATGTGAAACTTATTATCAGAATATTGGGTCACCCTGTACATAGTTTATGCAAAAATATCGATAGGTACAGTTTTTTCAAACAGCTACACTGGATATCACATAGATGTAACGTTGTAGAAATATAATACACTTTATTTCGTGTTTTTTGTAGTTTTGACACAATTTAATGTCAAAAAAATGTATTTTTTAAACTAATAAAAAAAATAGAATTTACTGAATTAAAATAAAATCACTAAAAAAACTATATATACTTAAAAAATCCACAATTTTTGAATAAAAATATGTAGAACATAAACTATTATATAACTAGACACCCCACTTGAGTTTTTCAATTTGAAACCAACATAGTGTTGTGATGTTTCAGCTTTTATTTAATAGAAAAAAACATAAATATGTCATACCAGTCAAAATACCCCTTGTATACAACCATCAATAAGATTTGAGAAAAGAATGACATGTATTTTTTTGTTATTCACATAAAACTTAATAATATATCTCCAAAGAGGGGATTACTAACAGTGACAGTCGTGTCTGTCATTTTAATTCACACGCAAATTGAATTTTCTGTCATTTTTTTGGTCAAGTCTAGACAAATCGTATTATTTTCGCCCCCGTGTGACGTCATGAAAGTTTGATGTTGGCTTCATGATGTCCGATAAAACAAAAGTCTAGGTGTTACATGGTCTAATGCAAAAAAATGTTAAAAATATGTTAAAAATACAACAGTGAAAAAAACGGCGTCAAGTTACCTTAAAAATAACGATCAATGTCATTCGCCATAACATAATCTTACATATAAAATGTAAAAAATTCTTTCCAACAAAAACATGGCTAAATACACAAAACACGCAAACTTTTAGTTAAAACTAAACTGATCCCAGTATTTTTGCCCTAGAATGACGTCATGTAACCTTATCTTGGCTTCATAATGTCCCATGGAAAAAGGTCTCTATGCATTAAATACTCTAAGAGAGAAAATATTACTCAATAAACAAGAGAGACAGAAATATGATGATCTAATTGCCCTCCAGTGACGTCACAGAGTTTTATGCTGGCTTCAAGATTCCCTGACAAAACAGTATCTAGGTATTACATGTTTTCATGCTAGAAATATTTCTAATAAAAAAAATCGCTAAATTTAATGATTATATTCGCCCTGAAGTAACGTCACAAAAGTTTATGTTCGCTTCAAGATGTGCGACAAAAAACGGTGTCTACATATATTATGGTCTAATACAGAAAATGTTCATATTAAAAAAATCGTACAAATTAAACATCATAAACTGTTGTTATAATTAAACGATTTTTTGCCCTAAACTGACGTAAAATTTTATGTTGGCTTCAAAATGTCCGACGAAAAAACGGTGTCTAGGTATAATATGGTCTAATACAGAAAATTGTTACTATTAAAAAATATCGCACAAAAGAAATATTGCACACTGTTTAAAATACACAGATATGTAGAAATAGTCCATTACTTTTTTGATTTTTCCACAAATCACAAATATCGAGTTTATGACATTAAAAATTTACAAAAATATGGAGAAACAGAGTTCCTCCTTATCTGACACTTTACCACGGAATACTCTATATATTTCCGGTTTTTTCCATATAAGTTTTATTGGTTTATTATATTATACAGCACTTCTTCTTGTCTCTTTTCATGTAGCTTGTTTTTAAAGGCGGTCTCTCTGATAGTTGGAATTTTCTAACTACCCTTACGAGTTCATAGAAGGCGTTATCAACGTTCATACGCATTTTGGCACTGCATTCTATATAGGGTATTTTTAAATTACGCGCCAATTGTTGAGCTTCTTCCTGCCACACTACTCTTTGTTGTTCTAAGTCCACCTAAAAATCAAATCATTTGATTATTGAGGCAAATAAAAATCTATTTTAATTCAAAATGCATAAATTTGATTTGGAGTAGTTTCATAACTTTTGAACACATGCCAACATCTCAATATCACAATATAAAACCAATAAATTTAAACATGCCCAAGGCCAATTCAAAAAATATCTGACAAATTACTATATTAAACAAAAATAACACACCCATTAATTTTGCTATCTATTAAAAATAAATATTGAACTCCACACCCAATAAACCCAAAATAAATACAATTTATTATTTTCGCAAACAATTAAAATAGTATTGGGTACCTTATTTCCAACCATTAGCATAGGAAATTCGTCTCTGTCTTTGACTCTTAAAATTTGCCGATGAAATTTGAATATTTCATCAAAACTTGGCCTTTCAGTCACTGAAAACACCAGTAAAAACCCTTCTCCGGATCTCATATATTGTTCCCTCATTGCACTGAACTCTTCCTGTCCTGCTGTATCCAAAACTAAATAAAGAAAATTAAAAATAACAAGCACAATATATAATTTGTTTAATTAACTACAGAATAGAACGTAAAAATTAGGTTTTATTACTGTTTACAGACCACATTCCTAGCATTCATAAATAAACTATAAAGAGTTAATTGGGTATTTCGACATAAAAGTTAACTAGCAAATATTTCATACTTACTGTCCAATTTCGCGGGGATATCGTCGATTACGCATTGTTTAGTGTACGAGTCTTCTATTGTCGGATCGTAATCAGTCACAAAATAACTCTAAAACACGAAAAATTTGTTTAAAAAAACAGATTGTTTCAGACAGGGTAGTGTAGGACTGATACAAGGTTAAAGTTTTTAATTGCCTTAAAATGAAAGGCGTTTTCACAGATGATACTAATAATTTCGATTTATATACATACGAGGGCTCTATAACTATCAAAATAAGTAAAAAATTGAGTTATACCTGAATAAACTGCAAAGTTATAGCTGATTTACCAACTCCACCACCTCCGACTATAACTAACTTGTAGGTTTGGTGACTAGGAGCTCTATCGTTCAGCTTAGACATTTTCCTATTTCTCTACACTAAGATAAAGCTCTAACTACGAAAAATAACAAAGAAAACGAGGTAGAATTATTCAAATAACTTAAATCCGATCCACCTACAATTGATAAACATGACAAATGTCAAATAAACCTGATGATTCTCGTTCCCACTAGATTTGACGTGGGGATTTTTACGTTGCCCGGTTGTAAGGTTGGCTAAACTGATTTTAAATTTAAACCAGCAGTTCAAAAAACTTATCAACAAAAATTAAATCTACCAATATTTTCCTTATTATATAAACTGTATTTAAGAATAAATTAACAACTGAATACGTTAAACAACTTAAAAAAAACATTATAAAATTAACACTGAACTTTCTTTGTGTGATATAAACCCATCATGGCTTCTTGTAGTGCTCGCATACAAGCGATATTCGTTTGGAAACCACCAGCTCTTTCTTGTTCTGTCTCAGTTCTAACATGGTTCATAAAACCTTTGGTTATTACATCGTTTTCTGCTGGGGGCTGAGGTCCATCGGGTTCCAAAGTAACTGGAGTGTATTGATACAGTGGCCCATCATCCGTAGGTACTGGAAGGAATGAGACTTGTGATTTCCTCCCAAACTCTATTCCCGTAGAGAATTTCGTCTTTTTTTGAGGCGGTTTTTTTGCTTCCTCCTCCTGTTCTTCCTTGGCTTGCTGCGCGAAACTCTGTACTATATTCTTAGCGTCGGTATTGGAGAACATCAGTTCATCTATCAAAGCTTCCTTTCTTTGGACTTTCTTCTTCTTGGCTTGGGACTCTTCTAACAGAATCTCTTGTTTTCTCGCTTCGTTCATCTGCTTCTCTAGTTCAAGCAATTCTTCTAGCTCAAATTCGTCTTTGCCCAGTCTTCCTTTACTTTTCTGTATTTGGTCTTTGTTTTCTTTTTTGTACTGTTCGATTTTCTTGTTTGTGTTTATTACGTCTATGTTATTTGCTAAATTGTAGATTATTGTTTCGACTTCTTCTAGGTAATCGTTGTATTCAGCTAAAGAACTAAAGTCTTCCTCTTTTTTGTTGTAGTCTTTTAAGACTCTTCTTCGTATATCGACTTCTTTCTCTACAGATGCATCTTCAAACAGTTGGACACGGAAATTGTTTCTTCTTAGAGGGATCTTACAATCTGGACAACTCCCAGAGCCTGTAAAAAGGATATAATAGCAAAAATAGTGGGAAAATGTGAGTAAATACCTTTGAGAAATAGGAGATCTACACAACTTTCGCACAGACCGTGTCCACATACATTTACCATCATTTTTAAGGAGGGATTTTGAAATTTTGTTGTTCTGCATCTTGGACAAGCAAAATCGTCCATTTTCGCTTGGAATTATCAACGTTTTAATGCGGTTTTAGCAGAAAATAGGCCTTAAATATCTAAGAGCTATAACCTCACTTTTGTATTTTCGTTAATGTTTGTCTCATTAAGAATTCTGAGTAGTTATACATAATTTTGTGATTTAGTCAAGTTCTACAATTACTAAAAAGAGAAATAATGCTACCTCTACTTTATAACCTTTTATAACTGATAAATTTTAAATCTTAAAAAAAACTAAAACGAAAATTAACAAATTTCCAATTGAAATCGCTTAAATCAGTTGTCCGGTTGTCCCTAGGGATGTGACAATATATCGATATATTAAATGTCTCGATACATTTAAAAAATACTGGAAATACAACTTACTTTTGAATTAAATTAATGTACAACAACTCTAGCTATCATTTACTATCAAATATTCCTTTGCTGAACAAACTTTATGTCAATAAACTGTACTGGAAATAAAATTGAATTAATAATCATGATTATATCGATAATATTCCCATTCCTAGTTGCGCCATGCCCATTTTGAACTTCCCTGACATGTGACATTGACACACTGAGACAGTTTGGTTTTTGTTGTCGTCCTTCGTGCCATGTGTTTTTAAAGTTTTTTAAATGCGTTTTAACTAAATTTCTGAATGTTGTTAATAAAATTGTACAGTTTTTAAGACGAACGTAACCGGAAAAGGACCGAAAATGCAGGAAGTGGCCGAAGAAGCTTGGGAATCTACGGAGAACGATGCGGGTTTATGCCAAGAACTGCAAAAACTCGAAATTTCAGATAACGATTTACCTATGGCTTTTAACGAGGATAGGCACATGGAAAAAATACAAGGAGTCGATTGGAAAACGCACACGTGGAGAATGAAAGAAAGGGTAATTAATATTTTATTTATAATTTAATTTTACGGGTTTTTATGTATTTTTGTTTTTATGGCGAAGGTTTCATCAATGCTGGACACAAATCACCTTTTTTATACACATTATTCCTCTGTGTTTTTTTATCAGTATATTAATAAAAGATTCATAAATATACCAGCTCTAAGTGTTCAATATTTATTACACTGAAACAAATTACTTTTATATATATTTACAATATTTTTTTGATTATTTTAGATGAAAACTGTAAGTGTAGCTTTAGTTTTGTGTTTAAATGTTGGAGTCGATCCGCCCGATGTAGTAAAAACCCAACCCTGTGCAAGATTAGAGTGTTGGATAGGTAAGAAAAAATATACCTACAGCTTAGGAATGTATTTTAACATTAAAATCTTATAGATCCGATGACTATGTCAGGTCCAAAAGCCCTAGAAACTGTAGGGCAAGCTTTACAAACACAGTATGAAAGATGGCAGCCCCGAGCCAGATATAAACTAGTAAGAAAAGTTTTTTTTTATAAACTAAGAATGTATTTATACTGATTTTTAGTCTTTGGACCCTACTTCGGACGAAGTAAAGAAATTATGTTTATCATTGAGGCGCAATGCCAAAGAGGAGAGGGTGCTGTTCCATTATAATGGACACGGTGTTCCTAAACCCACGACAAATGGAGAAATTTGGGTTTTTAATAGGGTAAATTTTGTGCATAAACAAAAAAAAATTGTTTTAAAATTTGTTTTTTATACAGACTTACACCCAGTACATTCCATTATCGATTTACGACTTACAAACGTGGATGGGTGCTCCATCAATATATGTATATGACTGTTCCAATGCGGGAATAATAGTGGAATCCTTCAAAACATTTGCTGCACAGCATGAGTCTGAATATCAGGTAAGTTTACCGATGATTGTTATTTGTACTTCTCCAAATTTGGTCTTTTTGTTGATTTTTTTTGTTTGTTTTGGGTAAAAATCAAAGTTTATACTCGAAGTCGAAGTTTGAAATGTTGAAAAACAAAACTAAACAAATTAAAAAAAAATTATGCATAAAAAATATTTTTTTACGTGTAACAAATAGTTTTATAATACCTTGCCGCTTTTCGTCTCGCTAGCCCGTGTGTCACGACCTTGAATTTTTACTCCCACCGCGCGTAAAGAAAATTGGGTATATACCCAGGTGGTGTAGGGTATATACCCATTGATGAAATATTGTAGATATATTCCTGGTATTATACCGGGTATTTGTATTGTTAAAATTGATTAAGTACCTAAGAGTACCTTAAATTACCAAAGTAAGTGTACTTGAGTAAATACCGAGTGTAATGGTATTCACCCAAATTCGTTCTACCCTGTATTTATTACTGGGTATATTATTATATATATTCCTGGGTAAAAAAAAATATATTCGAGATTTTCAAAAAACCCTGTTTTTACAATTTTATTTTTATTTTTATAGTAAAATTAAAAACTAATTTTTGATGATTTTTTTCTAATTTTTAGAAGTCTAAAACATGAAAAAATAATATTATCTTGATTCTTAAACGAAAAGCCGATTTTTAGCGGAGGAAAGAAAATCTTCATTTTTTTAACATTTTGTTAAATCTGTCACTCACTAAAAATCGTCAGAAAATGTCTGTTATGCTTCTTTACACTCAGGAATTTTTTAGAACTTTTTGAAGTGGTGGAACAATATGAAAAAAATTAAAAACTCATTTTTTTTTCTAAAATCTTCTGTTTTAACTAACTCATATTTTTGTTTAGTTTAAAAAAGTGAGTAGAAAATATTTTTTCATTAAAAATACATCTTTGCCAGTAATAAACATACAGATTAAAATTCTGATGTTTTTTTTTTCTAGCAATCGTTAGCTAGTTCGTCACAATCAAGGTCTAGCCCAGCTGCAGGCCCGCCATCTTTCAAAGAATGCATTCAGCTCGCTGCTTGCGCTGCCAATCAACAACTACCAATGAACCCCGATCTACCAGCTGATTTATTCACTTCATGTCTAACCACGCCAATAAAAATAGCGTTAAGATGGTGCGTGTTACAACCAACTGCCAAGCTAATTCCCAACGTTACACTGGATATGGTGGATAAGTAAGTTATTTTGGTGTTTTTTGTTGGGGTTTTTAGGTTATGTAATTGTGTTTTCCTTAGGGTTCCGGGTAATATTTCGGATAGGAAGTCAATGTTCGGCGAGTTAAACTGGATTTTTACAGCGATTACTGATACGATTGCTTGGAATACTTTGCCAAAAGGTAAGATTTTTTATATTTAATTTTATACAGGGTGCGGAGGTTCCAAGGCGAACGACATTATATGTAGGTTAATTTAAAGCATTTTTAAAAAATATGTAGAGTTCTACAAGGTGTCCCTAAAAAATGTTACACATCAAAGTTGTGCTCTTTGTAATGGAACACCCTATACAGAATACGAGAATAAAAAAAACTTGTATGTATTTCGGTGTGCTATAGACATTAAAAATTATAGATTTTATATTGGAATCTAAAATTGGGTGTATATTTTTATATAGTCTCGTCGTTCATAAGTGCTTTAAACATTTGAACTACCTCGGCCATTAATATTAAAAATTATAGATAGATCAGGAAAAAAAATTAAGTTCTACAGGGTGGCTCAAAAAAGTGTGAGTTTATCGGGGTGATTTTTTTAATGGAACACCCTGTATATTATTGCATTTTTAGCTTCCTTTCTGACCACTTTACATAATCCACTTTAGATGATCTGTACTTACTTTACTATAAATATCGGAATCTTAAATCATACAGGGTGTTCAAAATTCTTCTGTCTACTTTGGACATTTGAACTATTTCGTCCATAGATGTTACAAATTATAGATTGAATACTGATACCAAAAAAAATTTACACTTTTTTAATTTGTTATTTTCGTACATAACTGCGCTACTGTCTACTTTCGTCATTTGAACTACTTTGGCCATAGATATTAAACATTATAAATTAAATACTGGTATCTAAAAATGTGTCTGTATATTTTTAGATAGCGTTTTTGTTTATAAGTGCGACATTGTCTGGTTTAAACATTTGAACTACCTCAGCCATAGATATTAAAAATTATAGATTATATAATGATTCCTAAAAAATATCACTATATTTTTTGAGTATTTACGTACGTATATATGTGCGCCACTGTCTGAACATTCGAATTACCTCTTTCATAGATATTAAAAACTAAAGATAGTATTAAAAATACAAGAACTGTCCTGAAATCAAAACTATCTTAGGTATTTACTTTAGATGGTCTGTACATACTTTACTATAAATATCGGAATCTTAAATCATACAGGATGTTCAAAATTCTACGCCAAACTTTCTCTAAAATATAAAAAATAAAATAATTTTTCTTCATTTTTTTAAATGGAACTCTAATGGAATTTTTGAAGTTTTACTTAAAAAATCTGTTTTTAATAAATATTAAAATTTTTAGTAATGGTTCACGTGTTTTTTTCCAGAATTATTTCAGAAATTATTTCGACAAGACCTATTGGTGGCTAGTCTTTTCCGTAACTATTTATTAGCCGAAAGAATAATGAGATCATGCGATTGCACTCCTATATCGTCACCTGCCTTGCCTGTGACGTTTCAGCATGCCATGTGGGATGCGTGGGATCTTGTCTTAGACCTGAGTCTAGGTGGGTTAATATACCAATGTCATTAAACTAAAAAGGTTGTCTGTGGATACTAGTTGATTGTTTATAAGATATCTCTTCACAGTAAACAGTATTTAATGTTGTGAATTTTAGGTCAGTTGCCTAAGATACTAGCCGGTAAAGCCACATACAAAAACCTGGCCTTTTTTGAAGACCAACTCACTGCATTCCAAGTTTGGTTACAGTTAGGTAAATTTTCCAAAAAATATATTTTCCCAAGGATTTTTTTTTTAATTTTAACGATTTATTTTTTATAGGTTCCGAACACAGACGTCCTCCAGAACAGCTACCCATAGTTCTGCAAGTTCTTCTCAGCCAAGTCCATAGAACTAGGGCACTGGAACTGCTCGGCAAATTCCTAGACCTAGGTTAGTATGACTGTCTTTTTTAGATACAATTTTAAACGTAAAATAAGTGAAAATATTAAGATTTTTTTTTTCTTTTCAACACCCTACTGTTCGCTTGAGACATTTGAACTACTTCTGCCATAGATATTAAGAATTATAGACAATTCTAAAACATTAAATATTAGGTTTTTTCTTTTGAAAGAGCCGCTGTCTGCTTTGAACATTTGAACTACCTTAGTTCATAGACATTCAAAATTATAGATTAATTTCTGCAATTCTAAAACATTAAATATTAACGTTTTTTCTGTTTTTTTTTTCTTTTCAACGCGCCACTGTCCGCTTTGAACATTTGAACTACCTCGATCATAGATATTAAAAGTTATAGAATAAATACTGCAGTTCTAAAACAGTATTTTTTTTCTGTGTTCAAAGTGCCACTACCTGTTTTGAACATTTGAACTACGAGTACCTCTTCTATAGATAGTAAAAAATTTAGAATAAGTACTGCCGTTCTAAGACATTATTTTTTTTTTTCTTTCCAACCCGCCACTGTCTGCTTAAAACATTTGAACTACCTCGGCCATATTTATTAAAAGTTATAGATTAAGTACCGCAGTTCTAAAATATTTTTTTGTTGTATCTTTTCAACGTGCCGCTGTCCACTTTGGACATTTAAACTACTTCCGTCATAGATATTAAAAATTATTGACAATTCTAAAACATTAAATATTAGGTTTTTTCTTTTGAAAGAGCCGCTGTCTGCTTTGAACATTTGAACTACCTCAGTTCATAGACATTAAAAATTATAGATTAATTTCTGCAATTCTAAAACATTAAATATTAACGTTTTTTTCTGTTTTTTTTCCATTTCAATACGCTACTGTCTCCTTTGAACATTTGAACTACCTCGACCATAGATATTAAAAATTATAGATTAAGTACCGCAGTTCTAAAATATTTTTTGTTGTTTCTTTTCCACGTGCCACTGTCTGCTTTGAACATTTGAAACACCTCGGCCATAGATATTAAAAATTATAGATTTAAGTACCTACTGTAGTTCAAAAAAAAATCTTACTATTTTTTCTGATTTTTTGTTTCTTTTCAAGGTCCATGGGCGGTAAACTTAGCACTCTCTGTAGGAATATTTCCGTATGTTTTGAAACTTCTGCAGAGTTTTGCGAAAGAATTGAGACCGTTGTTGGTTTACATATGGGCGAAAATACTAGCAGTGGATAACGTAAGAAAATTCATTTTTTTAATCAAAAATGTTAGCTTAAAAAACGTTTTTTTAGACATGTCAAGCAGATTTAATAAGAGAACAAGGTCACAAGTATTTTCTGTCAATATTAGTAGACCCAGCAATGTCGGTAAGTAATATTCCTCTGTTTTAGTCCACCTTTTTTCAAACTGAGCACTGAAGAACCATCTTAGATATTTAAAAATACTAAACAGTTCTTATGCAAAGTAAAAAAAGAGTCAAAATTACTTGATGAACACAAAAGTTCACACTTTTAGACACTGTTAAACAAAATTTGAATGCATCCATCAAAAGTTGTTGTCATTTTTACTATTCATAGTAATAACATCAATGAAACTATGTTTTTTAGTCTGAGACCCGTACACAAGCTACTTTTGTACTGTCTTGTCTGGTAAGCAACAATAGAGATGGTCAAGAAGCAGCGTTACAAGGGTCTTTGGTCAGTGTATGCTTAGAACAATTAGGTAAGCTTTTTTTTGTTTTTTTATTCATATTTTTCTCTTATATTACACAATTTTTAGGGGATAGAAACCCCAATCTACGCAGATGGGTAGCAATATGTTTAGGAAGATTATGGGATCACTATGAAAGTGCAAGGTATAATCATATTTTTTTTTACTCTGAAAAATAAATTTATTCTTTTTTACATTTCGACAAAAAAATATAAATTATTGTTTTGTTGTGTCTTTTAGGTGGACAGGTGTTAGAGATACAGCTCATGAAAAATTATCAAAATTATTGACGGATGCTTGTCCGGAAGTACGAGCCGCCGCTGTCTACGCTTTGGGAACTTTTATCAACTCAGTATCAAAGAGGTCAGAGCATGCCAACAATATCGATCATGCCGTGGCAATGACGCTTGTCAATCATGCCGGAAGCGATGCTAGTCCGTTAGTCAGAAAGGTAAGTAAAATAATCATTTAAAAAAACATTTTTTTGTATTTTAATGTGCGCCACTGTCTTCTTGGAGCATTTGAACTATTTCGGCCATCGATATAAAACATTACAGACTTAATACTGATCTAAAAAATGAGACTGTATAGTTTTATTTCGTATTTTCATACGTAGGATGCGCCACTGTCTGCATTGGACATTTGAACTACCTGTGCTATAGACATTAAAAATTATAGATTTTATATTGGAATCTAAAAAAACACTATATTCTTATTTAATCACTGTCTATTTTGGACATTTGCACTACTTCGTCCATAGATACCAAAAATCATAGATTGAATACCTGAAAAAAATGACACTTTAATATTTTTATTTGTTATTTTTGTACGTCACTGTTTGCTTCGAACGTTTGAATTGTCTTAGCTATAGATATTAAAAACAACAGATTAAATAGTGATATCTAAAAAATGAGAGACTGTTTAACTTTATTTAGTATTTTTTTTAGACATTTAAACTACCTTGATCATAGATATTAAAAATTATAGATTAAATACTGGTATCTAAAATTGAGTGTATATTTTTATATAGTCTCTTCGTTCATAAGTGCTTTAAACATTTGAACTACCTCGGCCATTAATATTTAAAATTATAGATTAAATAATCATTCCTAAAAAATATAACTATATTTTTCGAGTATTTACGTACATATATATGTGCGCCACTGCCTGAACATTTGAATTACTTCTCCTATAGATATTAAAAACTATAGATAGTATTATATAAGTACTGATATTTAAAGAATAACACTGTTTATAATTTTATTTCGTATTTTCGTACATAAGTACGCCACTGTGTCTGCCTCGAACATTAATTTAATCTATCTCGACCATAGATATTCAAAATTATAGATTCAATAATCAGATATATAAAAAACTGACACTATACAGCCTTATTTACTATTTTTTTTACTAGAACCAATTTCAAATAAAGAAATTTGTAAAATAAATATACCGGGTGATATGCAATGTTGCGAAAAAGCTCCGTAGCTTATGATTTTTTACTCAATATTTAAAAAAAAAAATACAGATGTATACAGGGAAATTTAGGTATATGTTTACACAAAATAATCTTTATAGGAACTGGTAGGAGCCCTGCAATGGCTGTTACTAGCATTTGACGTAGCCTTTGCAGCTGTAGCGTCAAAAGAAGGTCAAAATGCCAACGAAACTCAAAACAGCAACACCCTACCGAGAATAACCAGCAGAGACAGGTTAGGACAACCAGACAGTGGCACATTTAGAAGAATACCTTCAAGTCCCACCATCAACAACATAAACAGCCCATCCATGACCAACAGCTACAGCGGTAGCTTGGGTACTTTACCAGGGTTGGGCTACGGTTCTGTCTACATGAAGATATGGATAGCGCTGTGTCTTTTGGAGACCGATCCTTATCCAGAAGTAGCTAACATGTGCCTTACTATCACCGAACATATTCGCTCTTTGGCTAGGGTGAGTAGTTTTTTATATTTATGTTTCCTCTATGATTACTTATTTCTCAAGTGTCATCAATACATTTTAGTGTGGAATTATCGATTTTTTTTATTGATAATAATATTTTTTTAGTATTTTCGTCACTGTCTGCTTTGGACATTTGAACTACTTTGACCATAGACATTAAAAATTGTAGAATAAGTACTGATACTTAATATTTCAACTACCTCAGCCATAGACAAAAAATTATAAATTTAGTACTAATACGGAAAAAAAATGATACTGTATATTTTTATTTAGTATTTTTTACGTAGGTGCGTCACTGTATGCTGTGAACATTTAAACTACTTTGACCATAGACATTAAAAATTATAGAATAAGTACTGATATACGTAAAAAAAATTACACTGTATATTTTAATTTAGCATTTTTGCTTTGAACATTTGAACTACCTCGGCCATCGACATTAAAAATTATAGATTGAGTACTAATACGGAAAAAAATGATACTGTATGTTTTTATTTAGTATTTTTTTACGTAGGTACGCCACAGTATGTTGTGAACATTTAAACTACCTTGACCATAGACATTAAAAATTATAGATTGAGTACTGATACGGAAAAAAAATGACACTATATTTTTATTTACTATTTTCGTACATTACATTATTTCTGTATATTTTAATCCAGTATTTTTGCTTTGAGCATTTGAACTATCTCGGTCACAGACATTAAAAATTATAGATTAAATGACGGAAAAAATGACACTATATTTTTATTTAGTATTTTTGTACACAGGTGCGCCACTGTCTTCTTTGAACATTTAAACTACCTCGCCCATAGATATTAAGAATTATAGATCAAATACTGTTATCTAAGTGCACCAGTACAGTGTAAAATGGTCGATTTTTTATTGATGATGTTTTTTTCTGTGTTATAAATGTTTACTTCAAAATTGAAATATTCATATTTTTTATTATTTTTAATAATATTAGGAGCAGCGTGAAATGGCCGACAGTAGACATTCCAGCATGAGCCTACCGCCCAGCCCTAACAGGGGCATGTATTTATCAGGGGAAAGTCCGCCAACCCTGCATTCTAGCGGGGATTTTCACACTAAATTAACCAGGTAATTTTTAAAGATCTGTGGCAGTGAAAAATAAGTTGATTTAACGATAAAAAAATGTATTTAGGTCGGCAATGGCGAATAGAACAAGGAAGAAAAAGAACTCGGTGGACGAGACAGGGGATCAGAAGTCGCAGATTATGAGAAAACCGTTGGTTTCGACGAATTTCGTCACGTGGTCGTCAAAAAAGTTTGTCAAAACGAAAAAAGACGTGGATTACAGCGATATCGAGTCGCAAGAGTACTACGAAAGAGATTGGAGAAGAATGAGGTGAGTTAGTACCGTATAATCGAAAAAAAACGGCGTCAAAGAGGGCTGAGGAATGACTATCGATGATTTTTGGCGAGGTGGTTTTATTAAAATTGACATTAAACTTGTATGGTTTTTATTCTCAGTTTTCTATTTATTTATTTTTTTATCTGTGTGTTTATTGCAGAAATGCGGCCATAAGGCTAGAAGCTGCCGAGGAACAACAAAGAGCCATTAAGTCCAAAATAGAGACGCAAGTGTTCCATACCAGGACGTCGTTACCTCCAAGTTTGATACAACTGCACCCGTTCAATCAGCAAATTGCTGTGGCCGGCAGCGACTTATTTTCGTAAGTATAAAGCCTCGTCCACACTTAACATTTTACCTGTCAGCCTATACTATACTCAGGGCTGGCAAAGGTTAGTTGTAATGTACTGAACATAGAGAGAACAGTAAAAACGTTGCCGAACGTACGAAATAAACCGGGAAACTTTGCACGTGATACTTTGTTTGTTTATTTATTAACGAGTCGTTGTAATTTTTCCTATAGCCTGTAAATTTTTAAGTGCAAGTTAAAAACACTCGCACTTTTGGTAAAAATAAGTGGAATTGAGTAGGTGTTTGACAGTGGTCGCGCTATTAGAATTCTGAATATAAAAACCCATTAGAAATAAATTGTAGTTTTTTCAAAAATTCTTATTATTTCTGCTATATTTTCTTAGCAGACAGTATGTGAAAATCTTCATAAATAAAAAAGTTACACACGATTGCTGAAAACTGCAATGCACTAAAAGTAAATGGATGGGTTTTTTTAAATATTTGGACGAAAAAAAAACAAACCTATCGAATTTTTTTTTATTTAAACATCTTGTAAAAGATCCCAAGTCACACCCAAAATTCCAAACACACGTACTTTGATTAAGGTTTGCAGAGCTTCAGCATTTGCCATAAAATATCGAGCAATTTGTTACAAAACAATATAAATTATATATCACTATAATCACAAAACTTCTATCTATTTCCGTATTGTAACGGAATTTTAAATTATGTCTTTATTTTCGAGAAAATTTAGTCCAAACATAAGAAATATTTTTTTGATGTTTAACCATCAAAATCTTAAAAATAAAGAAGTTGTCTAAAAATGTGCTACAATAATACGGACATAGTATAATCCTTTATCTTTAATTTCCTTCTTCATTTGTGTAAAAATACCTAGACAGTTTTACATAAAACGTTAAAAATTCCGAACGTTTATTTTTCTACTTTTTCGGACTAAGTGAAATGGACTCTCAACAAACACCTTGTATATTTTTTGTAGCATTTGGGACTGGGGTACGGGAGCCAAAACGACAGCCTTACAACAGAAATCGGCGTTTAAAGGCCGGACATCAAAAATAACGGCATTAGAATGGGTAAATGGACACGATTTGTCTTTGTTAATGTCTGCTGCAGACGACGGTAGTATAAGGCTGTGGAAACCCAACGTGGGGACTAGCAGGGAACCTTCATTGGTGACCGCTTGGCAAGCATTTAGTGATTTTAGGTTTAAGCAAACAGGTAAGCCAACATTAGCTACCGAGAATTTTTCCAGGTTATGTTTTTGTTTACCCTGTATTTTTTCAGGGGTGTTGTTGGCCTGGGAGCAATATACAGAGACTGTTTTAACTACGGGTGATACTAGGATTATAAGGTTATGGGATACAAAGAAGGAAATGAAGGCTTTTGATATACCCACAGGTAATATTATGTTGGTCCTTTTATAAAAATAGTATTTTTCTTTATTGAGTTTACTTAGAATAAAAAGATACAATGGAGAATTCATGTCTCTTCAAAATACTATTAAGGTTGCCTACCCCTCAAACAAAGATTTTTCTAGATATTTTCATTTACATGATTCGATCTGAGTAGATCTTTATTATTTGATAAAATCTAGGTGGCTGTGATAGTGATGTGCAGGTCGGAACGTGCCTCAGGGAACGTGCCCATGTTCCGGGAACGTTCCTCTAAGGTCGGGAAAGTGACTGAAATTCGGGAAAGTTGTATTCTGATGCGAGTTGGAATATTCCTCGGAACATTCCCCACTTTTCGGGAACTTTTCTTACATTTAGGGAAAGTAATCAAAACATTGGAAAAGTTGTGAACAGGCCACGCCACAAGTAAAAAGAAGAAGAGAAACTAGGTTATAAACATAACCTAAATTTGTTTCTTTTATCGACTTGTGTTGCTTCTGTTGTTTGGTCTTATCACTTTTCTGCCTTTGGGGAATATTTCCGGGAACCTTCCCGGAAAGTTTCCAATTTTTCATAATATTAAAAAAAATTCCATTCCTACCGCTATCCCGATTTGGGGAACGTTCCTGGGAACGTTCCCAGGAACATGCCGTCAAAATAAGATTCCCGGAATGTCCCCATCTCTAGGTTGTGATATGTCTGACGTTACTTCAACATGTCTAATAATTAGTCCAACTTTAACAACTTTTCAACAATTTTGTGTGAATTTTTTTAAGCAAAAAAAATTCTCAGAAATTTACCGAAAATGCAAACTTATCCTACATCAGAGAGAATTGATATGATTCTGTTAGTTGGTGAATGCAGTATGCATTCACCAATTAATAGAATATTTTATCTAGTCTTGGTTTTCTTATGGGAATTAACATATTCCCAGACAGTATTGTTTACAAAACTCGACCAACTAGTGTCGACAACATGAGAAAAATTATTGTAGCTGCTTTTCGAAGTAAAACTCCACATATGCCATTTAAAATGAAAATATAATTTTGAAAAGAAAATAATTTTATGCAGTTAACAGGAAAGGAAGCATTTTGAGTATTTGATTTCATTTAGCTAATTTTTGTCGCATAATTATAGGTTTATATCCAGTTTTAATTCTGAAATATGTTTTAAACGTGTATCTTTTTATTACCCTTGAGTATTTTACTCTACAATCTTTAATTTTTGTTAAATTAACAAAAGGTATATCACACAGCCACCAAGATTTTTTGAAATAATAAATATTTACTGGAGCAAAATCATAAAAATTAAAATATCTGGAAAATTCTTTGTCTGAGGGGTAGGCAACCTTAATAATATTTTGAAGATATATAAATTCCCCATTGAACACCGAAAAAATATACTGCGTGTTTCATTTAAAATAAAGGAGTAACTTGCTTTTAAATGTGACTAATGTTCCATATTAATTTTGTCTCACCCTCTATAACTTTTCGGGTCAAATTTCAATTTGGATTAACGTACAATGGTTACTGTAATTAAATATCAGAGCTATCAATACAAGATCAACTAAAATTTAGGTAGCTGTAATCGAAAGTTAAAATTTACTCTTCATTTTCACAAAATGTGAAATATTTCAAAATCCTTAGATTTTAGGTATAGGCTTCTTTAATAAAACTCCTTTTGATTTTTTTTCTAGAATCCGAAAATCAATTAATATATAGGGTGTTCCATAAGTTTTTTGAACTGCTCCGTCATTAATCTTTTTATTAAAGCTTTATAAGAAGGCTGTATTAGTGCTCCTCAGTCATTGACCATAGATTAATTTCAGGTACTGACGCTTCAGTGACGTGTATAGACTCGTCCTACGCAGGCCCGAGCTTCGACTTCACACCTTCGTTGTTGAAGAAGAAAAGATCTGTAGCCGATGACGGGCTTTTAGAAGAAGAAGAATCTTCTCCTAATGGTCCGAGGTCAGGCCTCGTAGTTATAGGTTGTACAGATGGTTCAGTAAGGTATGCATACTATCCCTAGATCATATACCGGGTGTTGCATCGGCGGACGGGACATAGGAAATACCATGTAAATTTTAATGGGGTCAATTATTGGCTTCCCTAATTATTTTAGAGAATAATTCTATTTAGGTTTATTGAAGAGCACTGAAACCCACATTCAAAAGAATAACTTTAGATATTTTTGATTAGCTCGTTTACGAGTTATCGCCGATTTCTTTTTAAATATTTCTCCTTTCTTATGGCCCTGTATTTACTTGTGAGCACCAGTCAAGGTAAAAGAAAACTGTCAAATGAAGTTGTCATTTCAGAAATTTACCTATTTAGTGCTTTATTATTATTATTAGAGACGTATTTTTTAATGCTAAACTTATTTGGGTTGATTTATCCACGTAAGTATAAATATGATCTAGGATATCCTGTTAAAAACTCCGTGACTTCGAAGATTATTTTTACTTAAATCAAAAAACACCTTGATTTTTCTCGGTTATACTTATATGACTCAGACGCAGAATATGAGCATTTGTTGATATTTTTTCCTGCTCTAGGTTATTCGACAGAAGATGTGGACCTCAGGAAGCAAGGGTTAAGGTATGGATGGAACACAGCAAGTCCGTTTTGTCTGTCCAGCTCAAAGACAACCTGGTAGTGAGCGGTAGCTCAGAAGGTGACGTCAAACTGTACGACATCAGAAGAAACGAGTCGCTGCACACGAACAAACCGACTCAGAACAGCGACATGTCCTGTATGGCGTTTCATAGGAGCGCTAACATATATGTTTGGTAATATTTCGCTGTTTTAATATCGGTATTATTATTATTACAATTTTTTTTCTTTCAGTGGATCTCAGAACCAGTTTATCAATATTTTTACGCTTGACGGTAACTTGCTGAGTACCGTAAGGTCGTACGAAGGCATTTTAGGACAGAGGATAGGACCAGTAGGTTGCCTTAATTTTCATCCTCATAAGGTAAGAATAATATACAAATAAATATTAAGGTGTGCTGAATTAAATCTGTATAAACTTTTGGTACACCCTGTATAACCGTCACTGTTTTGTTAAAGTCTTGTAATTGCTGTCCTCCATTCGCGAACTTCGAGTTCCGGGCTTCACGCCCTGGGGCTAGTCGAGAACGGTTCTGAAAGGAGCGGTGCTCGATAGCCTGGTACCTCCATATGGCGCGGAACAGTTCTCGGGGTTCTTTATGACTCAATGACTCAATTGAATGGAGTAAGAGTATCGCGTTCTTGAACACTTCAGAGCTACTCAACTGCGTGAAAGGAGGACAGCAAATGTGACCAAATTTCACAATATCAATTGAACCATCTTCATCGAAAAAAGAAGGCCTCTGTCGGTTAAAGCGTGACGTCATTGCATGTAGTTATTTAGAGTGTAGTAGAGGATTTCAAAAACACAATTTCCGATGCACGTGGTCAACTTTGAGTGACAAGCGGTGGCGACAGCGCTGCCAGACTGTGATGGATTTATGAGATAAATCTTAATTTAAAAATGACAAACAATATATTTATTATATCATTTTTTAAAAATTTTTACCTTTTATTTTTGATTTAATAACTAATATTTTAGTAATTATTGGATTTATTTGTTTTATAGCTTATTTTACTGATTACATATTGACAAAAACTAGTCCATTATGAAGATTATTCTAAGCGTTATTATGGATTATTTATTTATTTATTGATGTACAGGGTGGACCATTTTGGTTGTTTCTATAGGGTATCTAGGAAACCGTGAGAAATATTCAAATTTTGATACTGCAGTCTCGGGTTCTTTTTTTGAAAAAATTACAATGGCGCGAACGGATCGTGGCTATCTTGATCGGTTTCGAAGCTACAGGGTGATTCTCAAATTTTTTACTTTTTGAAGATGTTCGATAGTTTGTTTATTTCAGCAACCACGGAAAAATGAATTATACATTCTAAAGGCACTTTTCTGTGTAGAATGCAATGGCGTAGTCAGACTTTTATCGAAAAAAATATTTTTTGAGATATTAACTATACTTATGTTTTTTTAAATAGAACCCCCTGTATATTTTTAAATTTTCTAATTCAGCTTGGCATGGGCTTCTCGAAAATATATAACACTCTATATTTATTTTCACTATTAACCTCAACATTTCAGATTTTTCTTAAAATACCCACTTAGTAGATAGTAGGCCGCGCCGAGTAACAAAGTAAACGGTTGTCATGGTGATCGGGACATACCTTTGATGAATGCGTGACATTTTATTTCAACAAATTGAAGTGTGTGTAAAATTTTTGATATGCTCCTTTAATCTTTTTATTCAAAGAAATAACTAAATAATATTTTTTTTATTTTTGTAGGTCGTTTGGGCTGCTGGAACTTCCGACTGCTGCGTCAACGTGTACAGCCTGGAGACCATGTCTCGTCGGTGACGCAGCGAGTCTCAGCAGCCGCCCTAGGGCGGCGTCCGAGGGGGTCCCTTCCGCGGTCTCCTTCTTGGCGGTCTTTGATCCCCACTGCTTGTACTGCAGTGCCGTGCAGAGTCACATACAGTAGGAAGGACGTCCTCCATTATCCCCGCAGATTCGTAGCTTGTGCTGTGTACATATATATTCGTATTTGTCTTAATAGTGTAGCTTGTAAGTGACAAACAATAAATCGTTGAAACTGTTATGAAATTGAATAAAACAACACATTGAATGCATTCTTTTTTGTTAAAAATACTCGTAAAGAAGTGAAGATATTATTTCCCTTTGTTTTAAACACATTTTTACTGTTTATTACGTTTTTTACGTTTTAATTTATTTTTTACGCGTAAAAAATAGTATTTTACATTATTGTTTTTATTTGCTCACCATCCCTGTACCCATCCTTGTTTTTAAAATACATTTTTAAGCCATTTTTGCTTGAAAATACTCTGAAAATAGCTTAATAAAAATAAAAATTGTATTTCCTTTTCTTTCCAACATACATTTCCGACTGTTTATTACGTTTTTTACATTTTCCTTCAACATAAACACCTACCTCGTAAAAAACTAATTTTTTAAGCGTAAAAAATACTTTTTTACGTTATAGCACAGTTATAGTTTTTTTATTTGCTCAACATCCCTGTGTCGATTCTTGTTTTATTAAAACTAGTAGTATTATAATACATTTTAAGCTATTTTTGCTTGAAAATACCTGTAATAAAAAGAAAAATGGTATTTCCTTTTGTTTCCATCATTCATTTTCAATTATTTATTACGTTTTTACATTTTCCTACAAAGTGTGTTTACTTTGTAGGAAACTCCCGTAAGAAAACTAATTTTTTACGCGTATTATCGCGTATATATTCTTATTTTATTAACATAAGCACAACTATATATTGAAATAAATGAAACAGAAATGTTTAATACATTTTTGAACCTTTTATTTTTTGAAAATATTCCTAGGAAAACGTTTCCCGAAAACCCTGACAGTTTGAGCCTCGAAAGAAAAAAAGAAGAAGAAATCGAGAGGGAATTTTCAATTTGGGCGATTGAAAAAGTTATTAGATCTCTAAATATAAAATAGTATTAAAATAAAACTGGGTATACCTAAAACTGTAAACTCCACTAAAAACACTTCATTTTTAAACTGATTTAATTAATTTATAAACTTTAACTTAATATTTTAGGGATTTCTAGGGATTTTTCGTTATGGGAAAATTTAATCACCTACTTTAACCTGGAAACTGGGAACGCTCAAAAATCAATAACATCCCTTTCAGATTTGCATTCATTTATTCTCAGCTTCCTGTAAAAAGATCTTTTTCAAATTATGTCCCAGGAATACGACACGAACGACGATTATATCTCTTATCCAGATACGAAAAGGAAATCTACAACTTCTGGATTATCTATGGAACGGGAAAGGCAACAAGACAACGCTGAGGGTGAAAATGAAGAGTCCAAAGCTTCTCAGAAAGCAGCCGAATACGTGAGGGAACTAATGGCAGAGAAAATATACATGGATAACGCGAAACTACCCAACGCCTGTCGCTTAGTAGATCAAGGTAAGCTTTTTACCAAAAAAAACCTTCGTACTAACCATAGTTTTTTAAAGAAATTTCAAAGGTTCAACTAGTAGGGAGACCTAGTCCTAGAGAGTACAAATACGTAGACATTTACCGAGAAAAACCGATAAAAGTTACTGTAAAAGTTTTAGTACCCGTAAGAGAACATCCGAAAGTAAGTTTTAGGAAAAAATATATATGGTTCAGTATAATTTAAAAGAAAATCTACATTTTTTTAGTTCAATTTTGTGGGAAAACTGTTGGGTCCGAAAGGAAACTCGATGAAACGTCTACAAGAAGACACAATGTGCAAAATGGCTGTTCTAGGGAGGGGATCAATGAAAGACAGAGCTAAGGAAGAGGAATTACGGAAATCATTGGATCCAAAATACGCCCATCTTGCTGACGATTTGCATGTCGAAATATCCGCTCTAGGTGACTGAATTTGAAAGTTTCATACATTATAGTGCAATATTTTTGTTTACTACTAGGTCCCCCTGCAGAAGCCCACGCTAGGGTGGCTTTTGCTCTGGCTGAAGTACGTAAATACCTTATTCCCGACAATAACGACACAATCAGACAAGAACAGATGAGAGAAATGGAAATAATGACCGGCGATGAGCCACACAGGGAGAGGGAACGGGAACTCATCCCAAAACGCACAATACTCAAATGTATTTTACGGAAAAAAATCAGGAAATAGTATTTTAAATTTAAAACACCCAATTTTTTAGCTTTGCCAGCTTCGAGAGCACCTTTACCACCGATGAGGACAGCTACAAGGACGCCGGTACTTACACCTTCGAACACCAGGCCTGTTATGCCAGCCAAAACGAAGATCATGTCGATTTTGGACAGGGCTCGGGTTGCAATGGAGGATAATTATGGTATTGATGACGATTACTATGAGCCAGAGTATGTGAGGATGTCTTCAATGTCTTCGAGTTCGTCTAAGAGTGCTTATTATCCGTATGATTATGATAGCGACTATTACAGGGGTAAGTACCTATTATTTTTATCTATCAGTGACTTAAAAGAATACAAGGAAGCGTTTTTAGCAAAATTTGTGATTTAAAATTATCTTAGCACAGCATTTTATGTACTGAATTTTTAAATTGCGCGCCAATTGTTGAGCTTCCTCCTGTCATACCAACCAGTGTTGCCAGAATTGGAGGATTTTCTTCAATATGAAGGATTTCACAGTCCAATTTCTTCGATTAAAAAGGATTTTTTTCCAAAAAGAAGACAATATGAAGGTTTCTGGTAGTTTTTTACACAATAAAAATTGTTAAAATATGTAGTAGGAGTATTTATTGTTTTTCCTACATCTATTTTTTCGCTTTAACCATGTTTAATTAAGGATTAAGGAAGCCTCAGTTTAAGCTGTGGTTTAAAGCAGTGTTGCTGTCAAAAAGTCCGCACTTCGAAATTCCTGTTATTTTTTTAATAAAAAGTTTATTTAAATACATCTACGTCCAAAAATTACCAGAAATAAGTTTTTAAAAATTTTCTCCTAATTAAAATAGGTAAAATACACGAAATTTGGTGTTTTTTCACAAGGTCTGGAATTTTTTGTGAAGCTGAAGGAATATGAAGGTTTTTAAGGCTCCTTTTTGACGAAATTCGCTCGACAATTTCTGGTAACATTGCCTTGTATTCTTTTAGTCATGTTTATTTTTAATTTTTATTTATATTTTCAGTTATAATTTATGTTTCTATCCTGAGAAGGGTTAGTTGTTTTTACAGGTGTACCTTGCAGTTGTTGTTGACGTTAAATTGGAGTTATAACAAATTTAAAAACTAAATAACCCTTAAATCAGAGTGATATTATAGTGCCTTAAACCTTAATAATAATGTAAAAATAATTGTGTGTACAGAACCAAAATCTTCCTCGTCCGAGTGGAGTAAGATTAAGGCTTCTTCGAGTTCTCGCCACCATGCGGAGAGCAAATATAGGACTTCGCCCTATTCTCGACCCCCAAAATAAATTAGTTACCATTAGAGTGCATGGTATTTAGTGCTAATATTAAAATAACACTAGGAAAAGTAATCGTTAATTTAAAAAAAAATGTTAAAATGTTTAATCTAAAAGATTAAAGTATTATAAACTATATAACCAGTAATAGTAATTCATTAAATTTAATGTGATGTGTATTAAAAATTCTCCTCCTGATTATAATATTTAAAGTAAATGATTGTACCATTGGATCGAAAAAAACGGCATCAAAGAAGGCTGCGAATTAGTATCGATGATAATTTTTGGCAAGTTTTATGTCAATTTTCAGTAAATGACATCTAGAGATTAAACTCGCTCAAATTATCATCGATTTTCATTCCTCAGCCGTCTTTGACGCCGTTTTTTTTTCGATCATTCGGTATTTAATCCTTAAGATGGAGAAAAATCATAAAAAAATTATATTAACTGCTTTAAAAACGTTTTGAATGAACAAATAGATGTTAAAAAAAGTTCTAGTCGATATTTAGAATTATAATAAGGTGTGTGCAATATTATATAAAATATAATAAATGAATAATTTAAAGAACCTATAATATAACGTTTCCCTAAAATTTAACTTACCATTATATTAATGTACAAGTTAAACAATTAATTTGATGTTATAGTAACCGTATAATGTGACGAATAAATAAAAAAATAACAGACTCTAAGCTTTCGTTTTATTTTATTGAAATTTATCTTTAGATATGCCTAGTTCTCTAACAACGCTGTTATTTTAATTTGTTACGCTATGTTTGTAGCAAGTTTCCTGATAATATCGTTTTTATTTTGTGGAAAAATCAAAATTTAACTAAAAACCGATTTTTTAGAGTTATTTTCGTTTTGCTACATGTATTTTTTTTACTATGCGTAATAAAACAAAAGAACTAAAAGCTCATCCCTGCCCCAATACATTAGAACTACTTCATACATTTGCTCTGTGGCAAAAAATTTCTATGACGTCATAAAACAAATATTAAGTGCATTTCATTTTATTTAACCGGATAATTTTCTCCCACCCTTTGTGATTTTTATTTTTATAACTAAAAAAAGGGGAAGTGGCAATGTGATGTAGGTTAGGGTTAAAGTCCAGTTGGTGGAATTTTTGTTTTTAATTAGTTTATTACAGATAAATTTTCGGTAGCCCTAGCTTTATAAGATTACTCCCGTCCGGCTTTACAGTTAGTCCTGTAAATTTTTATAACGTTAGATAAAATAGAATCAGTTAAATATGGCATCCTACTTAGCAAGAAACTTGGCTAGCAAAAATCCGTTGGCTTTCAAAAGCCAATCTACAAGTAAGTAAACAGATTTGTTATTTTTTTCTTGTCCTTTTGTACCCGCGATTACACTGGACAAAGTTCACAATTCTTATACTTTGTTTTTTTTGCAAAAATATCCTAATTTTAGGGTATATCATGAATTAATGTTAAACAGGACATTTTTAATGATTTTTTCTAGATATTCTTAGGACCTTTTCATTAGGGAATCAATTAAATGAGAAAAAAACTCTGAAAAGTCCTGGACAAAACATAGTTTTAGTCGATGGTGTTCGGACACCGTTCTTGATGTCCGGAACAGATTATAACAAAATGATGCCCCACGAAGTAGCTACAGTTGCTTTAAGGTATTTTTTAACTATAGGCACTCGATTACAGTGAGACACACATTTTTTTCTAGGGGTATTTTACAAAAAACAGGCATCCCAAAAGACATGATCGATTATGTTATTTACGGTACAGTAATTCAGGAAGTGAAAACCTCAAATATCGCTAGGGAGGCGGCTTTATGTGCAGGGTATAGTGATAAAACTCCGGCACATACAGTGACCATGGCATGTATATCTTCCAACGTTGCAATGACAACTGGTAATATACTTTTTATACAAATTATTTAAACATTATATTTTATATTTAAATTTCAATAAAAGCTACCTAAATTGAAATTTACCCAGTATGTATAGACTTTATCACCAGTCTGTGAATGATTATACTGATTAATTCTTCTAGCTATTGGACTGATAAACAGTGGCGTGTATGAAATGATTGTCGCCGGGGGTGTAGAGTTCATGTCAGACATCCCAATCAGGCACAGCAGGAAAATGAGGAGTCTTTTACTCAGAGCGAACAAAGCAAAAACTCCCCAGCAAAAACTAGCACTTTTAGCAAGCCTTAGGCCCGATTTCTTCATTCCAGAGGTAAAAAAAAACTTCAAAAAAATTAAACAGTAGAGTTAATATTATTTTTATAGCTTCCGGCAGTGGCTGAATTTTCATCTGGAGAGACTATGGGCCATTCGGCTGATAGACTAGCTGCTGCATTTGGTGTTTCGAGAAAGGAACAGGACGATTTTGCTCTGAGATCGCATACTTTGGCCCAGCAAGCCTTTGAAAAGGGATATTTCACAGATTTAATACCAATACAGGTATGGAGAAATCAAAAAAATCATTAAAAGATGTATTATGGTTAAAATAGTATGTAGTTTTCTAACTACAGGGTCTGGCAATAGTGCGTCGGGCATCTGTAGCTTTTAGAATAAAAAACTGGGAAATTTTTGATTAAGTGTAAACCTAAATATATACTAGGATGTATTTTAGGAAAATATTTTAACTTTTATAGGATGGTACAAAAAAATTGTGAGTAGATTGGGATGATTTTTTTTTAATTGAACACCCTGTATATTATTGCATTTTTTAGCTTCCTTTCTGATCACTTTACATAATCCTAAGATATGAGTAAATATATTTTGACAGTTTCAGAGATATTAATAAAAAAATAAAAAAATTTTTTTCAGCCTTTTTTAAAAAAAATATTAAAAATACAAGAACTGGCCTGAAATCAAAACTCTACTAGGTATTTACTTTAGATGGTCTGTACTTACTTTGCTATAAATATGGTAATCGTAAATCATACAGGATGTTCAAAATTCTACGCGAAACTTTCTAAAATATAAAATAATTTTTCTTCGTTTTTTTAAATGGAACACCCTGTATATTATTTTTTTGATAGATGGAGAATTAAAAAATGAACATATTTTGTATTTAGAGTATTTCAAAATTTTTAACGGTTTCGCAGATATTCGCGGTTTTATGTTTCATATGGCATTTTCCACAGTAAATTTTTATCAAAGACACCCAATGATTTTTCTGTCGTATTTTAAATAAAAAAATGTCCATTTTTTAATTCCCCATCTAATAAAAATAATAATATACTGGGTGTTCCATTAAAAAAAAAACGAAGAAAAATTATTTTATATTTTAGAAAGTTCGGCGTAGAATTTTAAACATCCTGTATGATTAACGATTACCGTATTTATAGCAAAGTAAGTACAGACCATCTAAAGTAAATATCTAATATAGTTTTGAGTTCAGGGCAGTTCTTGTATTTGTAATAATTTTTTTTAAGAAAGGTAGAAATTTTTTTTTTATTTATTTATAAATATCTCAGAAACTATCAAAATATATTTACTCATATCTTAGGATTATGTAAAGTGATCATAAAGGAAGCCAAAAATGCAATAATATACAGGGTGTTTCATTTAAAAAAAATAATCCCGATACACTCACAAATTTTTTTGAGCCACCTAGAAGTTAAAATATTTTCCTGAAATACATGTTCGTACATACATACTTTAGGTTTACCCTTAAACAACCTCGCACTTTTGCCAGACCCTGTATAACATCAAAATTAACAAACAACTTAAGATTAAACAAGATGTGAAGAAATTCAGATGATTACGTTTTTAAAAACATAAAATAAAGACCGTTTCGGTGGAACCCCGCATTATTTCATATAATATACACCCTGTATAATAGACCCATCGATATTCTAATTTATTGAAGTGAAAAATTGGTGAAAAATAACGAACTTTCAAAATTCAAAGTTAAAATAGTAGCAGTGGCAACATTGTGACGTGCATTTTGATGACGTCAGTGCAAATTTATATTGATTTTCCTATATGTATTTTTATTTGAAATTGTTTTTATTTTATTTTAAAAATATTTTCAGGTGCCTGGGTCAGATAAGGAACTGACCAGGGATAATGGTATTAGAGTATCCACTCCGGAACAACTGGCCAAACTAAAACCGGCTTTTATTAAGCCTCATGGTACTATTACAGCTGCCAATGCTTCGTTTTTGGTATAGTACTTCTTTAAAGTACATTTATTTTTAAACCAAAACATTTTTTTTATGTAATATAGACTGACGGAGCTTCAGCTTGCCTCATTACAACTGAAGCAAAAGCTAAAGCATTGGGTCTCAAGCCTAAGGCTTACCTAAGGAACTTTTTGTACGTGTCTCAAGACCCAATTGATCAACTTTTATTGGGACCCGCCTACGGGACGCCACTGGTTCTGGACAAGGCTGGACTGACTCTGAAGGACGTTGATGTGTTTGAATTCCATGAAGCTTTTGCGGTAAGTAAAGTTAATAATTTCGAAAGTTATAACTTTAATTTAATAATGCTGTTAAGAAAAATAAGGTAAGTGTTTTAAAGGTTGGTAGATCTGCGCAGAAGAAACATATTTCCTATTTGAAATTTTTGAAATAACTTTAAAGAAAAAAAAACTTAAAAATAGTATATCCAAAAAGTGATAAATTTTACATTATTAATATACTTAGCTATATTTTATAAAACAGCAAAGAGAACAGAATAATTTTGTGAAGGAATACTTACATTATCTTACACAGGGTATTTCTTATGGCGCGGTCAACATAGCAATATTTAAAATGTTCTGTATCTTATTTTTTTAAATGCAAAACCCTGTATGTTATTTTTCTTTTAGGTGCGGAATTAAAAAACGAACATATAATGAATAATATAGTATATATTACTAGCGTGTACCCGCCAACTTCGTTCGCGTCGAATTAATCATTTGTAATGGTGATGATAAAGCAAAGCAAGAATTTCCATTAACATACAAACTCGATAAAATCAGTTTAAGCAGAATCGTGGTTAATCAATTACCCAACTTTTTGGAACACCCTGTATGATTTTTTAAAAAAATTCAATATATATAAAAAACAAAATAAATTATGCGTGTCCAAGCGTATTCACGAAAGACTAACCGTTTTTTAAATAACAAATATTGTAATATTTGAGGGGCGTTTTCGCCCTCTTAGAATTTGAGATTCGAGAAACCCCTCCTTATCGAACCTCTACACCCCACAGTCAATCCGTTTGCCAAAAATCAGCTTTAAGCGTCAAGCAGTTTAAGCAGAATCGTGATTACTCAATGATCATATTTTATGAAACACCCTGTATAAATTTTTAAAAAATCTTAAAATATGTAAAACAGCAAAATAAAAAATATACGTGTTTAAGAGTTTTTCCGAAAAACTCACCGGTTTTTAAACAAAAAATATTCTAATATTTGAGGGGTGGTTTCACCCTCTTAGAATTCGAGTTTCGAAAAATCCCTTCTTATCGAATCTCCAGACCCTAAAGTCAATCTGTTTTCCAAAAATCAGCCCTCAAATATTACAATATTTTTTATTTAAAAAACGGTCAAGTTTCCGAAAAAACGCTTAAACACTGTTAGCATCACCAGTCAACACTCGCGCTCCTGGCCGCTCGCATAATAGGGATCGCGAGTATTGGCCGTAGTTCGGCAAGTGACCAGCGACGATCGGTGGGAGGGCGCCACCGTCGACGCACAATGCTCGCTGAAACTTGTGTCTAGCCCTAGCAGGCAACTATTAGGTCCGACCAATCACGTTAGAGTTTTTGACAAACACAAATGAATTAACACACTTCAAATAACCACGCTAACCAACCTGATTGGTCAAGCTTAAAAGTTGACTGCTAGGGCTAGACACTTCTCTCGCTGAAGCCTGTCAGCCGCCGATCATTCACTTGTTCCGCGTGCGCCTGGCGTAAACAGCTGTTCTTTATTATTGTATATTGTTTTCGATTTTTGTGTATTTTGTTCTCGATTTACGCCAAATAAACCCCTTTTACTGTATTTTTGTGCAATCATTGATTTTAACGCCCTAGAGATTCATCGTCTAAAAAACACGTATATTTTTTTTTTGTTTTTATACATATTTTAAGATTTTTTAAAAATATATACAGGGTGTTTCGAAAAATCTGGTCATTGATTAATCACGATCCGGCTTAAAAAGCGCTTGACGTAAAAAGCTGATTTTTGGAAAACAGATTGACTAGGGTGTAGAGATTCGATAAGAAGGGATTTTTCGAAACTCGAATTCTAAGGGGGTGAAACTATCCCTCAAATATTAAAATATTTTTTATTTAAAAACCTGTGAGTTTTTCGGAAAAACTCTTAAACACGTATATTTTATTTTGTTCTTTTACATATTTTAAGATTTTTTATAAATTCAATCAGGGTGTTTCATAAAATATGACCATTGAGTAATCACGATTCTGCTTTAACTGCTTGACGTTTAAAGCTGATTTTTGGCAAACGGATTGACTGTGGGGTGTACAGGTTCGATAAGGGGGGGTTTCTCGAATCTCAAATTCCAAGAGGGTGAAAACGCCCCTCAAATACTACAATATTTGTTATTTAAAAAACGGTTAGTCTTTCAGGAAAACGCTTGGACAAGCATAATTTATTTGGTTTTTTACATATTTTGAAATTTTAAAAAAATCATACAGAGTGTTTGGGTAAGTTGGGTAATTTCTTAACCACGATTCTGCTTAAACTGCTTGACGTAAAAAGCTTATTTTTGACAAACGGATTTTTCGAAAGTCAAATTCCAACGAGATGAAATTACCCCTCAAATATTACCAAGTTATATAATAATATCGCCGTATTGTTTTTTCTCATGCTGACATAAATGTGAGAAAATTTTATCCAGTTTGTATGTTAATGAAAATTCTTGTTTTGTTTTATCATCATTACAAAAGATTAATTCGACGCGAACGTCGAATAAAGTCGCTGGTACACGCTAGTATTTACTATAAACTTAATAAATATTTTTGAATCTTATTTGACATTGTAAACATTTATAAATGTTTATTTTAAACAATAAGACTGACAATGAAATTTGTATACTTGTTTTGTATTCTCTTTTGTTTGTTTATTTTACCTTTGTCTACAAATTGTAAAATTTTTTTGAAAATAAAGGCATTTATTTATTTATTTAAAATATAATTAAATATCCTTTTCCAGGGTCAAATTTTGGCAAATTTCAAGGCAATGGATAGCGATTCCTTCGCTCAGAGGTACATGAAACGTAGCAGCAAGGTTGGAGTGCCTCCATTGAACAAATTCAACAACTGGGGAGGTTCACTCTCCATTGGGCACCCCTTCGCCGCCACTGGAGTAAGATTGGCCATGCACACGGCCAACAGATTGGTCAGAGAAGATGGACAAATTGGATTGGTAGCAGCCTGCGCCGCTGGTGGTCAAGTACGTTATTTTTTTATTAAATTTTTGTCATTTTTTCTTTAAAATTTAAATGTCTCTTTACAGGGAGTAGCCATGTTGATCGAGAGACATCCAGATGCCACACCAAACTGAATCAACATAAAGATAAGCCTAATTTCATTTTCTTATTAATGCATTTTTTTTTTCAAAAATTTGCTTCAAAATTAATCTAAGCTTAAACACGTTTCTTTATAGGTGCCAAAAACCGTTCGAAAAAAAAACGACGTCACGGTAACCTTTGAAACGATGTTCAAATCCGATTCAAAGGTTACCACGACGCTTTTTTTATTATGTAATATTTATGTGGCTCAAAAAATCGGTGGCCTTTGAATGTTTACATTACTTTTTAAAATTATTTTATTTAATTTTTTTCTATTGAATATATTTTAAAGACTTTTTTTTTCGTTTAAAAAAAATTAAAAATAGGGTAGATCGGAGAGAAAAACAAAGGAAATAGAATTGAAAAGAGTATTTTTACTGTTATTTTTTATAGTTTCAATTATCTTTATAAAAATATTTATACACACTAAAAAAAAATAAGTTTATAAAAAAAATATTTTTGTTTTTTTTTAACTTGTTGTATTAGCCCATCCTGTGGAACTACCCATTTCTCTCACGTGGTTTTTAACAGCTTCGTCCAAAATCGCCTTTATATCCTTGCAACCTTCCAAAGCCTTGTCTAAAACCTTCGGTAAATGATCTAAATGAAACCTTTGAGACATTTCCATCAAAACTATCTTTCCGGACATGGGTAGGGCTGCTACTGTTAACGTGGGACCCCCTATAACCTCTTCTTGATGGGATACATCCAACATAGGTATGTCGTTATTGCCCAAACTCGCTGTACAAGCACATACATATTCTTTTATCGGTATACCTGCATCTATAATGGCTAGTGTGGCTGCATTTACGCAGGCTGGATAAATACCTATTAAAAAACAAGCAGAATTATCAATATATGACGAGATTTAAGAACATTTACCTCCATCACCGTGTAGCACTTCTACATATACGTCTATCTGAGACCAGGGATACAATTCAGTCTTAATGACAGCCAAAAGGGCTTGCTGTAAGTGCATGGAGAGCTCCGTAGACTTTCTATCGCCCCTAGGTCGCTTTTTTCTCTCGTTAGTAGAGAAAACAGCCATGCTAAACTGGGTGTTGATAATACAAGTGTCGTGCTGAGCTTTTTGTTTACTTCTAACCTATTAAATTTTAATTTATCCAATAAAGCAGTTGGTTTAAAGTATAGAAAGTAGGACTTACTTGATGGGGACCGTATACAGCGGCCAGTACTTTTGTGAGGCCCTGTTCGATGTAAGCACTTCCATCAGGTTGTGTAAAAACGCCTAGTTTACACCGTATTCTTCGCAATTCGTCGGCTCTTCTACCGTCTAAGCGGAGCCCTACTCTGGAGAGTAGTTCCTTCTTCCTGCTCATTGTTTTAAATGAATATTTACTTTAAAAAATTGAGCAAGAATGTAAGAAATACAAGTGATGTATCCTCCTGTAAACACACTGAAAAAGTGAGGTTATAAAAAGTTCTAAAAAAGGATAAAATAAAATAATTTCATAGAAATAAAAGGTTTATTCGTAAATATAGATGATATAAACACAGAAATTTTAAAAAATAAGTAATTAAATGTGTTAGTGCACTAAGTGCTAGTTATTATAAAAATGTGTACAGCAAAAATTTAGGTAAGTTTGTATAAATTTTATTTTATCTCGACTCTTTCTGTATGTTTTTAATAAAAATTACGCGGTAACAGAACAAGACAAAAATGCATATTAACATAGAAAAATAAAATAAATTAGGAACATAATCTAAAAAGAATCAATCTGTCGGGTTTTGGACCACGATCAATATGAACTCTTTATCGGGAGCCACCATGATCTCGTGCTTCTTCGATCTGATCCTTAGAAACGTTAAATCGTTTGAGGGGTCCAGATCTCGGACTACGCTTCTAGCTTTGTCAGCTAACGAGCTTATTAGGCCGGCATACTGAACGGTTGTGGTGTTATCTAACGTCGTTTTGATCGGAATACCTTAAAATATGTTATATTTTAGAACAGGCGGAGTTAGAAATCAATAAAATTAATAAATGAGTCATTAATAACGGTGATTTTACCTTCGGAGTTCACCACTATCGTTCCAACGACACCTTTATGGGACTGGATCCGCTTCATTGTTTCTTCAACTTCGTTAGACTAAAATCAGATTAAAATATATAAGAAATAGCACGTTTATACTAAAAAATCTTACCATTTTTGTAGTTTTTTTTTAAATCCTTTATTAAATGAAAAAGACCTTTTAAAAAGTGTCAAAGTCAAAAGTCATAACAAGAATCAGCTGATCAAAGCAATTTCAATTGGAGTTTTAAATATATCTGGTTGCATACCTATTATATATTTGATTGACGTTTATTAGGTAACCAATTTTTGACAGTTTCATAATAGAATTCTCGACAGAAGAAAAGTAAGTTTTTTAATAAATTAACTATATTTCAGACAATTTAAACACGAAAATTATATTGTAGCTTCACGAGGCAACATGGTTGGTCACGGTCATGAACATGACTTTCCTTATAAGATCCCAGATTACAGGATATACAAAGTTTCTGATGCCCCTTTACTGCTGAAGACACAACAGGCTTTGGCGGCGCAAGGCTTGAAGGATCCCTGGCTGCGTAACGAAGTATGGCGCTACGATCCCAAGCATTTCGGTACTGAGAGATCCAGGGTCATTTCTTTAGTGGGTCGCGGCTTCAAGTTGGGCTTCGGTGCCTTCGTACTCACAATCGTGGGAACTGCAGTGTATGATAAGCTTTACCCTAGCGAACATGGCCACGGTCATGGGGGTGATCATTAGTCATATTGTTTTTTTTGGATATTTAGAGAATTACTTGCTTTATAGTTCATGTATATACGATTATTCTACATAAAACACAAAAATTTCACTTAAAAATACTGTTTTATTTGACCTATATTAAGTTAGAATTACATCTAAGTAAAAAAAAATTATTATTCATGTATAAAAACAATAAAAATAAATTAGTTCTCATCCTCTTCAATTTTAGGGGCTAAATAGTACTTTAGGTGTCCCAAGTCTGGGATTTGGTACTCCACAACTAAAGGAACGTTGTCACAAAGTGACAATGTTACTTGATTACTTAAAGGTGTAGCTTTAGTAAAAGAATTAAGATATTCACAAGAAAAGGTCAACGAAACTGGCTCTTGCATGTCAATTATAACAGACTGGTCTTCTTTATCAAAATTGTTGGTTTGCGCCAGTTTTACGTTACCAGTACCAATATCACCTTGAGTAGAGAACTTAACACCTTCCTTCGTGCAGGAAATCACAATAGATTCTCCAAACTGTGACAAATCTCTGACTATTCTTGCAAATTCACCAGAGGGCAACTTGATAATGCAGGAAAATTCAGTTTCAGGGATTCCCAAGTGTTCCTGATCTAGATTCATCAGTTTCATCTCGTAGTCGGAGATTTTTTCTTGCTTTTTTGCTTCGAACATAAAGGTGACTGTATCAGCATCGTCCTGGGCTTTGATTGTTACCGTATCATCTGATCCAGAGCAACGAAATACTTTGGAAAGGCTTTAGGAGGAAAAACAACCATTTTACATCAGGTTTTAACTAAAATATCATGTAATAAACTTACCTAGCCAAATTCATGCCCATTGTTAAGTTCCTATCACACCGGTACTTCTCAAAGCCATCAGATTTGAGATTGAGCGATACCAAAGAGACGTGAGAGTTGTCCATGGCCTGTAGTTGGATTCCTGCATCGGAGCAATCGAAGGAGGCTTCGTTTAATAGGTCTTTGATAGCGTCCAGCACCTTTTTGAATGTTGCACTGCTTGCTAATCTTGCTTCGAACATTTTGGCGGGTTGATTTGATAAAATTCACGCGTAAAAGGGTGAAAGAACTTTAGTTTATATCAAATAAAAGTAGAATATAAAAGGGAGTGCTCAAGTGCTCAAATAGCCCTAACGTTGGGTTAATAATAGAATTTGGCGGTAAAATTGGCGTTTTTCTCAATCTTTCACAAGATTTGGGCGGCAAAAGTGACATTTATCCATAGATTTAACTTGAAGAAAGTTGTACAAATGAACTACTCTAAAAATGTATTTATTTCTTCGTTAAAAAAAAGATAAACGTTGTTTAATTAAATATAATTTTAAATTTCCAAAAATATACTTTAAATTCTATTTAAAACCTAAATAAAAAGAAATAAACATTATAAAACGTGATAAAAGTTTGTTTATAATTGTATTTTTAGTTGCCTATATAATAGAAAGATTCAGCTGATTTTTCTAACCTTATATTTTCATTTGCCAAAAATATTTTGATTAGCTTTTAAAAACTTTATAAAAAAAGTATTTTTAGCTGCAAAACTTTGCACAGCGATGTCGGTAAAAGTGTTTTAAATCTTTGCAAGTATTTTAAGATATGGCTCTTTGTACAAGTGTAAACAGAAGCTTTCCTGTGCTGAAACTAGGGACTGTAGCAGTGCATATACTTCAAAAACAACACAATTATGTTAAATACCAATCTTTTGAAGAACCTGAGGGTCCCGAGAATAAAGAAAGTGCCCTGGATGACTTTACAGATCGATTAATGCAAAGAAAAGTCCACCAATGGGAAAATAACAAAAAGAAACTTCTTGCCCAAAGTAAAAATAAAACTAACATAGTGCTAAAACCTAAACAGTCGATTTTTTATAGTAAGGAACATAGTAACATAGAAAATCTCACTATAAATAGGATTAACTCGCTGTTACAAGAGGCAATCAGGTTTAACGACAATGAAAAACTGATGGACATTACAAGACAGTGTATAAAATACAATAAATGTCCCTCATTATCACAGCTCTCGCCAGCACTCGCGATTTGTTCACAGAACGGTGATAAAGACACTATAGTTCAGATTGTTCAACTCTGTGAGAACACAAGACCAGAAATTTTAGAAGGAAACTCAAATTTTGAGCATTACTTAGCTGAAGCGATTTGGGTTAGAGGAAATATAGTGAAATCTTTAGAAATGTTTGAAAAATTGTACAGGGAAAACAATTTCTTAAGAATTAAAATAAGGTAACAATAAAAATACCGAGGAATATATTTTTCTCAACAATTTCGAATAATGATTTTTAGGTGTATTTTGAAAAATCTTATACCTACGATAATAACAAACCAAAGCCAAGCTAGCATAGTAAAAATAATTAAATTTTCCGAACATTTGGTTGAGATTTATGATGATTATTTTCTCCTGCAGTGTATATGGCAGGCTTGTTTTTTAAGCGAGTGGTTTGCAGGTTTGTGTTTAAAATATTTTTATACAGGATGTCAAAAAAATAGTAGTTTTTTCTTAGACACCCTGTATATTTCTTATCTAACTAATTTAATATTTAGATCAGCAAATGGCTTTCGAAATACTGGAAAACCATCCGAATCTATGGAAAGAAATATCAAATAAAATGTATTATATAGTAAACGTATCGCTGAATAATCATCAGACAGAAGTTATATACAGATTGACAGAACTATTACTTAAGTACGACATGAAAGAGGAACTACCTGGAGTGGTACTAGCTTTGTTTAATTATTTTAGTAAGTTTTTAAAATAAATTAGTATAAAAAAAGTGTGAAAGTGATCAAATTATTTATTAATTTTTTATTTTACGCATATAAAACTGTTTCTTACGCGTAAAAAACTATTTGTTACATATAAAAAACTATTTTTCCGTATAAATGACGTCTGCTAGGGCTTGACCTCGCTAAAATTATCATCGATCGTCATTCCCCAGCCATCCTTGACGTCGTTTTTTTTTCGAACATACGGTATATTTGTAAAATACTTTAATTTGTAGTAAAATTAAGAGACCATAGAAGATGTAGAGAGCTGGCAAAATGGAGTATTAGTAACGAGATTAAGCTGCCGAACTTACTGAAGAACCAGAAATTTTTGCAGTTGACTCAATCGGTCAATGATAACGTCATGAAAACTATCAAAGATTTGATTCCTGAACAACATTCAACGAAGTATAAGTTTTAAACTAAGGTAGGTAAGTTTTAAAAAGAAAGAATTATATCTAAATCATTTTATTATAAAAATATATCACAGAGAAACATTTTTAATAGTACAAAAATTTTTTTTGGTACTATTAGTAAGTTTTATAGAGATGCATTCACAGATGTATGGTCTCTATTATATTATTATTGTCATTTTTTGTACGATCTGAGATATTAACTCCTGTTTCTGCTTTTTTCTGGATATTTTTTGATTTCTTCTTCACTCTGATGTACATTAATCTGAAATATAAACCGGTTAATATATTATTGTATAATACCCTTTATTTATACCGGGTGTTTTTCATAAGTGTCTCATCCCTATAACTTTTTTATTTTTTCAGATAAAAAAAAACAGATTTGGTATGTTAGTATATGACATAAATTAGGATTGATTGACATGTTCAGTTGTTTTTGTTCACTTCCTGTTTCACCGGAAGTGACTACAACTTTTGATTTTTAAAAGACACCCTCGGTATTTTTTTGCATTATTTCATAGAAAATGACACTCTGGATAGAATGACATATCACCAGGGTTCGGAAGTAGTTAATTAAGACGTAATTTACCTGATTAACTACTTGTAGTTTTTCTCTAAAAACTACGTCTTTTCTCGTTCATTAACTACATGAAAACTACGTTAATAAACTACGTATTGATATTATGAATAATTTTCCTTTGTATGAGGGGTCTAAGTAATATGATGTGAATATTATATTTAAAGCCGTATTTCTTCTGTTTTCTTAAATATATTATGTGTTTTCTAAAGCTTCAACTTATTATAACCTCACCTGAAACCGATATTTGTAAGTTACATACATAGGTTACATAAAGTACATCCTCTACATAAACTACATTAACTACATGTAATGTAGTTTATGTAGTTTTTAAAAAAGGTAATTTTCACATGTCAACCTTTGACGTTTTCGCTTAAAAGAACTCTTGTTTTAGAGTACCATGGCTGTGTTAAAAACGCTAATTTTTAATCAAGGAGCCTTGGAAAAATAGATTTCGTCGTCTAATGTTTTTCGTGTATTGTCCTGGCTGGTTAAAAGATGGTCAAATCGTATTTTTAATAATATCTCAGTTTTTTCACATGGAACGAGGGTGGCTCATTAGCATATTTAGAAAAAGCATTTTTCTACGAATAATTTGATACCAAACACTTGATATTTCGAGTCAAATTTTCGTTACAAACAGCATGTTAAAATTTCAAATAAACAATATGCGAAAATGTCAAAAAAGTTGACTTGTAATATGTCATTCTATTCAGAGTGTCATTTTCTATCGAATAAAGTAAAAAAATACCGAGGGTGTCATTTAAAAGTGACATAAAATAAATTTATACGTCAATCAAAAAAGTTATAGGAGTGAGACACTTTTGAGAAACACCCGGTATATTATGCCTCTGCGTTTCCTCATTTATACTTACATTATTAAGAAACAACAAATACTATACAGGATGATGCTAAAAAAGAAAAACAAACCTGGACTGGTTTGTAAAGTGTTGATATAAATTATTTTATTGTATATAGGAACAAAAAATGCGGGCGCCAATACATCGCATATTCCCAAAAGAGACTGGGCCTTGCCTACGTCATTTCTAGTAACTATTTTCGTGGCTAGGGACTTTTTTGCTGTACGGTATACCCTGGTAACTATACTGATTGCCACGCCTGTAAAAAAAAATAAAAGATTGTTCGTAGTTTTGAATTTTTTACGTGTTTTTTATTTGCCTGCGTAAAAAACGGTGATGTTTCGTGCCAGTCCAAATATAACATTTGTTATTATTTTATCGATGATTGATATTAGTAATATTATCAAGTCGCTGAAGTGGAGAATTTTTGTAAATAAGGGAACAGCTAGTAAGTGTCCTGCGAGTGCCACCAATGAGTTCACTGTGATGAAATAGCTGTATTCCAGTGGCGTCCATTCGAAAACGTTCTGGGTGTACAAATATAAGATGCTGCTTTCACCTAAAATACGAAAATAATAGTTAATTTAATATTGAAATACCTATGCATACAAGTCTGAAAAAAAAATCAAGATTTACATTAAAAAAAAAAGACTTGAGTTTTCTGTGAACTTTCAGCTTTGTGTCACCCTGTATAACTTACCGTCGAAGGCAGCTTTGTAAATGAACCCACTGAGCACCATCAACCAAATCAACAACCTATCATTCTCATCCTTCTTCAACACTAAATTAAACGTGTCCTTGGCGTGCTTGGGATCGAAAATATCCACCAAAATACACTTATCCCACTTCTGACACTTGTTTTTTTGGGGCTCTCTGATCCAGAACAGTCCATAGCTCAGCGCTATGACGTTTAACATCAGTGTCACGCTGAGTACTGTGACATATCCGGTGTTCACATAAAAAATACCGCTAAACGATTGAACTAAGGGCAGTGCCACACTGAGGACTATCTGAACGATGCCTAAACGTAACGTTCTCATTTCTACTGAGCTCACGTCAGCTATGTAAGCTGTGCTGGCCATGGCTAACATGGTTTGGCCTCCGAATAATGAGGGGATGACTTTTTGCATGATTCCTTGGAATTCTAGGGGTAGTTGGTGCATAAAAATGGCACATAACATACAACCTGGAATTGAAATAGAATACTTTTTCTTTTGCAAATACAAATTCATGAGCAAGTATTACCATTATTATGATTTCTTCACATATCTTTTTAATTGGTACTCACCAGTAACTCCGAACAATTCACCGACAATAGGCATCAGCAAAAAAGGTTTTCTTAATTTGTGTCTGTCACTGAAAGATCCTAAAAATAGTACTAGTACCAGAGGGGTGAAGCTTTGAACAGGTTGTTGCCAAGAATGCATGGTACTGATCACAGTTTGGACTTGATCATTTTCCAAAACGTAGTTCTCATGATTTCCTGATAAAATATTATCACACACTGTATCATTAAAGCCCAAGTTTACCCTAAAAATGTAAAATTTCATTGAAGAAGTCACCAAATCAAAGAAAATTATGTGAAAAATATAATTTTCTACACTTATTTTTCACACATATTTGTTAACGTACTGTACAGGGTGGGTCAAATTCGACGCTTTTAAATGGAATCACCCTTTTCTATAGGAGATAGACAAAAACTAATATCGGTGTCTGGAGCTCAATTTTCATCAAAAACATGATGGTGAAAACCGCACATCAATATCTGTTACCGTTTCGGAGTTACGGGGTGTTTTTCAAAAATGTGCATTTTTAACAAATCGCTGTAACTTTTTTCCTATGGAAAATTTTGTATTTCTCTGAAAACATTTCCAAAGCACCTTTTTATGTAGAATTTAATGGTTTAAGTATAATTTTTTTTAAATTAATAATTTAAGAGTTATCAACAGAAAAATTGATTTTTTTTATTTGGGACACCTTCTATATTTTTAATTAAATGAAGAGAATTTAAAATTACCTTTCCAAAAATATAGCACACTTGATATTTTGTTATAATCCCCTTCGAAATACAGAATTTTTAAAAGTTCGCCACTTTTAACTAGTAGGATTTGGACCCCTTATTGATGATATGCCCTTAATGGAACTCGATAACATATTTTTCCAGCAAGACGACGCACCGCCTCAAAACGCTGAAGTTATGAGCAAATTTTTGCAGCCAATTTCAAGAATAATTGAATAGCTAACCAAGATCCCAGCCGTTGGCCGTCGAGGACGCCTGACTTAGTACCCATGGATCTAATCCTATGGATATATTTGCGGAAGAATAAAGGTTCCTTATTCTTCCGTATAATCTAGATAAGAATTAGAAATACTTAGCAGTTATGAGAGGGTATCTTTCACCGCCACTGAATTAATGAATTCCGCGAGAAATGTTCAAAAACTGCCCCGTCTGTCCATAACAGAAGACGGTCGATATGTCGAACACCTGTAGCAAAATCTCATGTCTTGGTTTGCTATTTCTTTTTATTGTTATTAGATATAGTGTAAATGTGTTGATGTTGGTGAAATATATTTTAAATTGTTATAAAATTCTGCATCTCTCATAGCAAATATTATTTTCGTTTTAATTGATGTTCACAGCTAGAATTTTTTTTGCATTACAGCCGGTGCTGTTCAAAGCCTACTTATTTAAAGCGGGCGAATTTTTATATACTCTATATCTCGAACATTGGAAAGGTAATTTTAAATTATTTTCAATAAATTAAAAATATACAGGGTGTCCCATATAAAAAATCAAATTTTCTGTTGATAATTGTTAAATTATTAGTTTAAAAAAAATTATACTTAAACCATTAAATTCTACGTAAAAAGGTGCTTTGGAAATGTTTTCATAAAAATACATAATTTTCCATAGCAAAAAAGTTACACCGATTTGTTAAAAATGCATATTTTTGAAAAACACCCCGTAACTCCGAAACGGTTACAGATATCGATATGCGGTTTTCACCATCATGTTTTTAATGAAAATTGAGCTCCAGACACCGATATTATATAGAAAAGAGTGTTTCCATTTAACAGCGTCGAATTTGACCCACCCTGTACAGAGTGTCCCATTTTCGTGTGTTTTATCAAACCGTTAAAAATTTTGAAATACTCTAAATACAAAAAATGTTCATTTTTTAATTCTCCATCTATTAAAAAAATAATATACAGGGTGTTCCTTTAAAAAAAACGAAGAAAAATTATTTTACATTTAAGGAAGTTTGGCGTAGAATTTTGAACATCCTGTATGATTCAAGATTACGATATTTATAGCAAAATAAGTACAGAACATGTAAAGTAAATACCTAAAGATTATTTAAAAGACACACTGTATAGTATGGATAAAACAAACCTGCACGATTTTTCGAATTCCAAATTATCTAGGGCCGGTTTTGACAGGAACAACGCCATCTGATAGCAGGCGACCAAAGGCTCGACAGTTATGACATCTTTCATCCGTTTGATGATCTCTTTAAGCGTCTTTCTGCTCTTCCAATCTTCATTTTTCTGTGTTTTTAGTTGTTTAGTCGGACACATGACCTGTGTTCAACAAGTTGTATAGAAAAACAACTGCTTTCTTACTAAACTTTCGTTTGGTCTAACAGTGCATTTTTTTACTGTACTTATTACGGTTTTTCTTGGGTATATAACTGAAGGAAAAAAAAAGGGTGATGGATGAGTCTCAAATTCTTTCTAGTGAAATTAAATCAAGGTCAGGAACGTTTTGTTGTCGATAATTTCACGGTTGCTTGGGCTAGACTTTGATTTAGGTTTTTTAGATTTTATTTCGCGATAATGATGGGGATATTTTAAAAAAAGTATCGATAACTTTGCGTATCGATGTTTAAGAGAAATATCGATTGTGCTAATATGTCGTGGACATAAAACTACTGTTTTTTTGGAATGTAAAAGTGCTTGGTTTGTCCATTAGAGCAATTTTTTTAATATACAGGGTGGTCTGAACTGTATTCCGCAAACTTCGGCAGCATATTTTGCAGATAAAAATAAGTAAAAAAGTTCGTATAAATGGATCTAAAATGCTTGGTTTCTGAGGTACAGGGTGTAGAAGTTTCATTTTTATTTCAGTTTTTTCCAAATAATTTCTGAAGCAACGTCAATATTTTGATGAAAATGAGTGTCTGGGAGTTTTTTGACATGAGAAATTTGATTTTGATGTCAGTATGACTCCTATTTGTCCAACAACTGTTCCAACCTACTGTTCCAACCAACAGTACGCTTTTCACACAGAAAATTCTGATTGTTAGCTCGCAGTCAGACCTGTCCGCGGATCTTTTGCAAGTAGTGTCCGGCGCATGCGTATTGCGACCCGACGTCATTTTTTGCAAATTTAACCTACAAAACGTGTGTTGTTTTTGTTTAGTGTTTTTTTTCTTCCAAAAAATAAAGAAAAGAAATGAGCGATTTTGAATCTTCCGAAGAATCTTAGGCGTCCGAATTTTCGGATACAGACACAGACCTAGAAGAGCTGATGGAGGAACGGGTCAGGCTCAAGAATCAAAATTACAAAATATTAAAAAGAACAGAACCAAAAACATTAAACGATGTCTTTGGTTAATTCTCTGTTCGTTTTCTTCTTTATTCGGTATTACGTAGGAGTTAAAATTAGTGGTATTATTAGATCAAAAAAGAAGAGTAGGGGATTCGCTGTTCGCACAAACAGTTTGAAATTGATCAGAAACTGCATTATTTGAGACTTGCGCATTAACACCGGTTTGGAAGAAGTCACAAACATGTCATAAACATGTTGGGAACACGCTGTGAGAACAAACCTTTTAGTCAACATGTTTAATTTATACCAATGATGACAGGTATTGATATTTTCGATTCCAAATGTCTGTTACATAAAAAATGTCGTAAATGTATATTTTTTCACTCAGTAGTTTTATACAGGTACGGACGATAAAAAAGAAATTATTTGGAAAAAATCGAAATAAAAATGAAACTTCTACACCCTGTATCTCCGAAACTAAGCATTTTAGGATGTACATTTATATGAACTTTTTTATTTATTCTTATCTGTAGAATATGCTGCCGAAATTTCCGGAATATAGTTCGGACCACCCAGTATATTTATTTTTTTATCTTAAACATACTTGAAAAATCATTCAATGTGAAATATCGAAAAGTTATACTTGATTGTGTACTTACCTGGTACAGTTTGATTGTTATTATCTCACATCGTATTGAACCTTCATGGTTAAAAAAATGTTTTTGTGTTGTACCGAGAACAAGTTCGTAATTCTATTATTTAATCATTGTTCAATAAATAGCTATTTCAATATGTACAGTGCTTTTATTCTTATAGAATTTATTGTTTTTTAACTTTTCACTGATATCCAACTATTTTCTACATGAACCATCACGAATTTATAGTTTTTTAGTCACGAACTTGTTTCCTAGGTATACATTTACGTTAAATAAATTTATTTATAATAAACAGAGAGGTGATTCTTGAACTATACAGTGTTATGACTGGTATTTGTTTATAAGTTTTGTTTGTTATCACACACATATTTTTTTATATTTAAATTCTCAACTAGGTCATTAGCTTAAAGAGGTTGATTGAAACAAAATAGGAAATTTCCAATTTTTTCTGGTTTTGATCTTTTGTTGTCAAGTTGATAAATGAAAAAAATAAATTAATCAGTGTAGTCCAATGTCTGTTAGAAGTTCTTCCTTACTCTTTTTATTCAAAGTATTTTTATTAAATTGTACCAGCGTAAGACGCATTGAATAAAAAGATTACAGTATCAAGGACCACTGTGACAGCTTTTTTTCGACGGTTTGGCACTAATTTTATGTTCAGTGTAGTATTAATTAAAATAAAGTCCTGTCTACACTTAAGATTTTACCTGTCAGTCTTTGCTGTTCAGTCAAAACGTACCAGGGACTGTTTTACTTGAAATTCAGAAATAAATTCAAAAAAACACATGAAAAATTCGGTTTTTTATTATTATATGTACAAATAATTATTATATTACATCGTGACTCGTTTTTTTTTAATTTATAAAATTCCATAACAAATAAAAATTATATTTACATATGAGTTACTTGTATATCTTCCATCTGAATTGGTTTTTCGTTTATAACAACTGCCTGGTTGTCTTTACCATTAATTTCTTTATTTTTCTGTTCTTTGGAGGATTTTTGTCTGTCTCTGATGTACATCCATCTGAAAATATAATAAAAAAAACTTTATAAACCAGTGGCGTAACCAAAGGTAATAACAAGGTAACCAAAAAAGAGACTTTTTCTGATTTTCTTGAACTGATTATAGCAAAATATACAGGGTGTCCCACTTAAGATGGATACAAGCCAATATCTTTTGATATAAACTTATTAAAAATTTTTGTATCGTATCTTAATTATTATGGAAGCTATCTAAAAACTTAAATCGATTATTAATTTATAATTGGTTATAATTGGTTATTGATAATAAACCTGTTGTTTATCCAGTGGCGTCGTAAATTCTTAAAAAATAATAATAAAAATAAAAATGTCTTATTTTAATAACACACCCTGTATCAATATTTATCAAAATTAGAACTTAAGTATCTTGGGTAAGGAGGATTCAATATAATTTATCAGTTTGAAATAAATACTGTCCTAAGGGTAGTTTACTCTTGACTCACCAATTTCAAATTGAAATATCAAATCCCATTAAAACGTACGTCTATGAGGTATCGCATTTCTTACCCTGAGCAAAATGTACGTCTTATAGCCATACAGCCTTCTGCCAAAAATGAAAAATATCGCTCAACAAACAATCAAGAAATTGGCTTGTATCCATCTTAAGTCGGACACCCTGTATAAGCAAAAATACCATGTGATCGAAAAATTAGCACCGATTATAAAAACATCAAAAAAGTTTTTTTGCGGTTTTTTTCGACCGTATAAAAATACTTTAAAGGGTGTAAAATTACTAAAGCTAACTTTGCTATTAGTATTTTATTAAAAAATAAGTAGATTACTGTAGGCATTTAATTTGAATTTATCAGAAATGCTAAGATTATTTTTTATGTTTTTTCATATATTTTTTTACTATATGTTTTATGATATTTTTTAATCTCTTTCAGGTGCAAACATTCTACAGTACGATGCGATTTTGGCAGTCAGCAAAGCTAGTAAGTTTTAATTTATTGATATTTTTAAGTATTACAGAGTTGTGAGGAAGTATCCAGAAATAAACTTAAAAGGGCTGTGATATATTAAGCATTTTGATTAGAAGAATTCCCGGTAGAATTTTTTTAAATATTTTTGTATGGATATCGTACAGGGTGATACACAAATCTGAAATTATAATTTTTGCCGAGCGATTTTTAAGCTTGTGTGTGTGTTCTACCTACATAATCACTAAAATGTAAACAGCATAGACTATGGCACTGAAATAAAAGTAGGCTGAAGGTAGACTATCATAGGTTCTTGTGTAAATCCCAGCGTTGTATACAGGTGCTGCCACTGCCGGGCCAATAACTTCGACTATACCAAACAGCGACTGCGCCTTGCCGAGGTCATGCTCTGAAACCACTTTTGTAGCTAATGAGCGTATTCCTATAGCTGTCACACCGGTGATCAGACTGACAGCGGCACCTAGAGGAGAAAATTAGAACCAGATTGACAAGATTTTTGAGAAAGATTGAAATCTTTTTGTTATTATTGAATTTGACAATTATTTTTTTGATATTATATGTACTTGATATGTGCTATAAGTCGATACTTGTTTTGTACATTTTGTTAACATTTTAATACGTTTTTTTGTAATTAATAAGTATGATAACACCTAAATAAGCGGCATACACCATAGGCGTAGTCAAAACGTTTGTCTATACTAATATATAAAATCCTTAAGTGACTGACTCACTGATTAATCACGATCCTGCTCAAACCACTCAACGTAAGAAGCTCAATTTTGGCGTACAGGTTGATTCTAGGGTGTAGAGGTTCGATAAGAAGGGATTTTTCGAAATTCCAGTTCCAAGGGGGTGAAACCACCCCTCAAATATTCCAATATTTTTTATTTAAAAAACGATCAAGTTTCCGAAAAAACGCTTAAACACGTATATTTTATTTTATTTTTTAAAATATTTTAAGATTTTTTAAAAATAAATACAGGGTAGATTTTTCGAAAAATCTGGTCATTGATTAATCACGATCCTGCTTAAAGCGCTTGACGTAAAAAGCTGATTTTTGGAAAACGGATTGACTTTAGGGTGTAGAGGTTCGATAAGAAGGGATTTTTTGAAACTCGAATTCTAAGGGGGTGAAACCACCCCTCAAATATTAGAATATTTTTTATTAAAAACTAGTGGCTTTAGTCATTTGATGGGAATAAGAGTAAAACACTTACCTACATACATAAGTACACTATCCTTGGCTATACCAAAAATAATGTTACATACAATTTTGTCCAAAAACGTTAGAAATAGTATTACCAAATCGTGTAGTTTTAGAATTTTGGTGAATAACGGCACTGCTATAATTGTTCCTGAAAGAAATTACTAATTTTACAGGGTGTCACTATACAGGGTATTTTTACATGCTCATTTCTTGGAAATATTTTTTATTCAAATTTTATTATGATTATATTACCGGTTTCGGTTTTGTTTGTGTTTTAAATTAAGCATTTTTTATAGTGTAATATTCCAGAGATGTTATAATAAAAAAAAACATTATTATCATTGATATTATTCATGAGATTTTTTAATAGGAATTCATAATAATTTACATACTACACCTGTTTAGTGTTATGGCATTTAAACTGGAATTATTAATCATTTTTAAAATCCAACAAAACCGGAAATTATTTATTATTATTAGAATATTAAGTTGTTTTCGTCTGGCCCCGTTTCCAGAGAAATACGTAAACCGAGAAGAATCAGTAGAGGTATATTATTTTTAATATAAAATTTTAATCGACACAAAATCGATCCTTTTAGATAAAACCACTATAACTTTTTTATTTTTTCAGATAAAAAAACGAGATATGGTACGTTAGTATATGACATAAATTAGGATTGATTGACGTATTCAATTGTTTTCGGTCACTTCCTGTTTTACCGGAATCTACTACAACTTTTGATGGCACCCTCGGTATTTTTGCTTTATTCGATAGAAAATGTCACTCTGAATAGAATGACATATCATATGTCAACTTTTGACATTTCCGCATATGGTTTATTTGAAATTGTAATGTGCGGTTAGGTTAGGACGAAAATATCAAGGGTGTGGTATCAAATTATTCGTAAAAAAATGCTTTTTCCCAATATGCTAATGAGCCACCCTCGTTCCTTTTGAAAAAAATTGAGATATAACACGAAAAACATTAGACGATAAAATCTATTTTTCCAAGGCTCCTTTATTAAAAATTAGTGTTTTTATCACAGCCATGAGTGAAACACTAGATTGAAATTTAAAATAAGGTTATTTTTCAAGCGAAAATGTCAAAAGTTGACATGTGATATGTCATTCTATTCATAATACGTCAATCAATCCTAATTTATGTCATAGTATACTCACATACCAAATCTCGTTTTGGTAATTATTGGGAAAACTGGAAATCGCGTCCGATTTTCACCAAAATTGCTATACACCCTATTTTGAGGTCGTAGATTACGAATCTGAACTTTTTTCTTGACGGTCTCTTACCGTTTTTTCAGAAAAACCGAAAATAATTTCACACATTGAATTTTTCTTTATTTCGGCCCTATAAAATAATAATTTCACTATATTTTCATTATATTATAGTTTATCTAAAAGCCACACTTGATTGGGACTTTGATTGAAAAAAGCCACACTTGATTGAAAATCGGACGATTTCCAGTTTTCCCTATAATTACCCTCGTTTTTTTTTATCTGAAAAAATAAAAAAAGATATTGGAGTGAGAGACTTTTGAGAAACATCCAGTATATTGACAAATAATAATTAATATACTTACCAACTAAGTGAATAAGGGTATTGGCAGTCAGAAACGAAATATACTCCACTATATTCCAGTTCAAAAAGGCCTGAGTGTATAGAAAAAACACAGATTCTTCTCCAACATTCACCAAAGAGTACACAAACAATCCCAACAAAAGCAGCACAATAAAAACTCGATCGTTCATCGGATTTTTCGTTAAAATCAGCTTAAAAGTATCCACAGCATGTCTAGTGTCAAAAATATCAGCCAACAGCCCTTTTTTACTGTCTTTGATCGGTCTTTTCGGTTCCTTGATCCAGAACACTCCGTATATTATTCCTATCAAGTACAAAAACCCCGCTATTAAAAGACAGGGAATGTAACCAATCCGTACGTAAAGTACGGCACTGAAAGATTGTACTGTAGGCACACAGGCGTTCATAACTATTTGTACTACTCCTATTCGCAATGTGCGCATGTCCAGACTGCTGACGTCAGCGATGTAGGCGAACACGGCCATGACCAGCATGGTTTGGCCGCCGAAAAACGACGGGATGATCGTTTGAAGGACTCCGTGTAGTTCTAGAGGCCAGGATGACATGAAAATGACGGATAGGATACAGCCTAGGACTGCAAAAAGTTCGCCGATTAGGGGTAGAAGAAGGAAGGGTTTGCGCCATTGATGTCGGTCGCTGTACGAACCTAAAAAACGAACACCCTGTATATATATTGAGGTTAATTTAGTCCGTAGAATAAGACTAGAAACTTTTCCAGGTTCAGTTTTTTTGTGTTTTTTTTATTTTCTCTAAAACGGTGATGAAATAAAATTTTGGCAGCATATATAGGTTAACTGAAAGCGTTTTATAAAAATATAGAATAATACAGGGTGTCCCCCAAAAAAGTTACACATCGAAGTTGTGTTTTTTCTAATGGAACACTTTACTAAAGAAACATATACCTAAAATCTAAGGATTTCGACATATTTCACATTTTGTGAAAATGAAGAGTAAATTTTAAATTTCGATAACGGCTACCTAAATTTCAGTTGACCTTGTATATAGTTTGATATTTAATTACAGTAACCATCGTATGTTAAACCAAATTGAAATTTGACCCGAAAAGTTATACAGGGTGAGACAAAATTAATATGGAATATTAGTCACTTTTAAAAGCAAGTTACTCCTTTATTTTAAATGGAACACCCGGTATATTTTCCCGGTGTTCAATAGGGAATTTATATATCTTCAAAATAGTATTAAGGTTGCCTACCCCTCACACAAAGATTTTCCTAGGTATTTTAATTTTTATGATTTTGCGTCGGTAGATCTCTATTATTTGAAAAAATCTAGGGGGGTTTGGTTTGGTAATTGGCTGTAATATACCTTTTGTTAATTTAACAAAAATTAAAAATTGTAGATACTCATCGGTCATAAAAAAAAGATACACGTTTAAAATATATTTTAATTATTACAGAATTAAAACTAGATATAAACTTATAATTATGTGACAAAAATTAGCTAGATGAAATCGAATGCTCAAAATGCTTCCTTTACTGTTAACTGCATTAAAAATGATTATCTTTTCAAAAGGATCTGTTTATTTTAAAAGGCATATTTATGTGGAGTTCTACCTCGAAAAGCAGCTACAATAATTTCTCTCATGTTGTCGACAATAATAGTTGGTCGAGTTTTGTATAAACACTGTCTTTAACATATCCCCATAAAAAACTATGCGTATGAGAGGCGCCACCCTGTATTTTATGTTTTATTTTTACATATTTTATTACATTTTCATATTTTTACATTTTAAATATTCTTTTATTCTTGCATTTTCGTGTTTATTTACTACACCTGTCAAAAATAACAAAAATACGTCAATTTTATGAATTTTACTTAGTAATTTCATTAGCGTACCTGTATTTTCGCTATTAAATAATAATAAAAACTTATCTACCGTCTACCCTACTATATGTATGTATATTTAAAACGTTTAAAAAATTAGAACATCAGTGATAAACCGGAATTTAAAAAGTCCCTCCTTGGTATTTTTGTTCTGTGACATTTTTCAAAATTGAAATATTAAAAATACAGTTTTTACCGTCTTATTATTAAAAGAACTTCTATAAATAACATTCTTTTTGTATTAAAAACATTTCAGGATTGAGATTTTATGTACATGTGCCATAAAATTAAATACAGACGCGCAATAAAAATAGGATTTTGTAAATAACAAGTTATAATTAAGATTTTTTTTATAATTGTCTTGATGCAATAATTATATATATGTGCGCACATTTGTATAATGATCCTGTATTTTACCGGGTGTATCGAAAAATACAAAAAAAACTCCTTTAAAGTTTATGGGTCCGGATATGTGTAGTTTTCAAGATACAGGCTGTTAAACTCTTTTAAAAAATATTTTTTTTTGTAATTATTTTAAATACCCCTATAGCTGATTTTCTTGAAACTTGCTAGTGTTATTTCTAGTAATATTAGCCGAATTTAGTTTAAATTAAATTAAAATTATTAACTTCAGTGGCGTACCAGTGCCAGAGAGGACGCCTGTTCGAAAATAATTGAGAAAATACTGTACGCCACTGACTTTTTTTTGAAATTTTTATGGTTTAACATAAAACAACGAAAAATACCACTTTTTTTCTCTTGTGTCATATGCTTGTCTAGAAATGTATTTTATAAAAAAAAATAAAACCAGTTTATTGCATATTTTTTAAGGCCGTTAAAAAAATTAAAAAACAAAATTAACTCTAAAAACACTAAAAGTCTTGATAACACAATAAAAAGAAGAATTAGAATTTTTCGAAGGGGTGGAACAATATGAAAAAAATTAAAAACTCATTTTTTTTCTAAAAAATTCCCGAATGTAAAGGAGTATAACAGACATTTTCTGACGATTTTTAGTGAGTCACATATTTCACACAGGTTTGGTTTGGATGGTATGGTATACAGGATGTTTAATTGAAATGATATTTTATCTATAGATAAAAAAAATATTTTTTTACCTAAAAACAGCACTAAAATTAACGGCATCACACTCTGTATCGGATACTGCCAGGAATGAACGTTGCTAATCAAAATCTGGATTTTTTCATTTTCTCTAGGATAAATATCCTGTTCACTAGCAACTATCCCATCACAAATCGTATCATTTAACCCCAAATTCGCCTTACAAGCCTTCTCGAACTCCAAAACAGTCAAAGCAGGCTTCACAAGTATAGCGGACATGATATAAGTAGCAATTAAAGGTTCCACAGTGATCACTTCCTTGACGTAGGCTATTTTTTCCTTGGTTGTCATTTGTTTAAAGGATTTGGCGGTCAAGTCCACCGCGGATTGGGTCACTAGATCGGCCGTCGACTGCATTTTGTTTTTTTATTCACTAGTTTCACTATAAAACACACTTTCGATAGTTTTTTGAACGGATTGGTTGTTCACCGAGCATTTTGAACCCAGTGTGGGTACAAACAGGCGGAAGATGAAGAAAGAAATGAAGAACCTGTTCGGCATTGACCTTGAGGCGCGAAGAAAGAATGCGTCGCGCCGGTGGTACTATCGTGTAATAAGAGATGATGATGATGATGGTACTGCCGAGGTATAATCGGTGTTCACAAGATCGATTCAAAGCGTGGTTCCTTGATTGGATGGTGTACACTGAGAGAACAGAGCGCTCTCAAAAAAGTACCGAAATAAGCGTTTGGCATTTAACGTTTCATGTAAAACTGGCTAGGTATTTTTACACAAATGAAGAAGAAAATTAAAGATAAAGGATTATCCTACACTTCTCCAATAAATTAACGCACCACAAAAAAATAACCAAAAGTTTAAATTAAGTTTTTTTCAAAACGACTTGGACGATTTTTTTTGAATGATAGGTTATTCTTTCCACAATGTTGCTATACTAACTGTATTTTGATAGGAACCCTTTTTATACTAATACCGGGTGTAGCAATTATAACGTCTTTTTTTAATAAAATTTGTGACACCCATGTATTGACTGTTTCCATTCTAAATATCTTGAGAACGGTTGCTCGTAGAGACATTTTTTACGTAAAAAATCACGGAAATGTATATTTTTTTACTCAATAGTTTTATACAGGTACGGACGAAAAATTATTATACTTCAAACCAGTTAAAAAATATGTAGGTGGCGCCCTCTACAAGTAGACTCCAATTTTTATCCAAATATTGACGTTACTTCAAAAATTATTTGAAAAAAATCGTAATAAAAATGAAATTTCTACACCCTGTATCTCCGAAACTAAGCATTTTAGGACATACATTTATACGAACTTTTTTACTTATTTTTATCTGCAGAATACGCTGCCAGGTTCTGGAATACAGTTCGGACCACTCTGTATATATTTTTGTAGTATTTCCAGGGTTGTGTAATTTATTATTTCATAGATTTAATGAACATAATGGTGATTAAATAGAGGCATTACACCTTCAGAAACATTTATTTTCTTTCAGTGTAGATGTGTATTCGGGTTTTTGTCATCAAAAATAATTATTTATGCTTATAATTGTCATTTTTTCGTACTATATCCTCCTTTTTTGTTCCTTTATATTTTTTGGGGAAACTACTGTATATTTTTTTAGTTCTAATATCAATTTTACATGTCTTAAAGCAGTTTTTCCCGTTTATAGTTGTTAAAATATCCTGTAATAATTAGGTTTTTCCTATAGCCTGGAGACTTGACTTGTATAAAAAAATATAATTGGTTTATTTTTGTAGAAAAAAATTGGCGCCGGGAGGCACGTATATCCGCCCATACTAAAATATGTTAATATCTCAAAAACTGCGACTTTGACCGATTTTGATGTTATTACAAATTTTGTTGCAAATATTATTCCTAATCTTAATTTGAAAACCGCGTTTCGCTAGCTACTGTAATTTTGGCGTTACGATTTTTTAAAATTTTTAACCCCCTCCCATACCCCCTTACCAACCCCCCACCCCCACCAAAAACGAATGGCCAGATTCTCGGGAGCCGCAGTATTTTTGTGCCAAATTTGGTTAAAATCGGTTCAGCGGTTTTTGTGTTATCGTGTTACAGACGGACAGACAGACAGACAGACGCCATGAAAATATTTTGTATTTAGGTCATTTATGACCCAAAGAAAACTCATTTTGAGTGAAATTACCCATACCTATTGGTATGGTCGGCTAAAAAACAGAGGAGCAACCTGGTAAGGAGACATAATTGACGCCCCCTAAGGGGAAGGATAGGAAATTCGATGAATAAAATATACACATCGTTCCAGATCACCAAATTTATTTTTTTTTCTTAAATCAGACAAAATACAAAAAAAAATAACACTAATTTAACACAATTTTATTAAAAATTGTCACTGCTTGAAAGAAAGAGAGTATAATATCAAACAAAATATACAGATAATAATAATTAAAATTACATTTCTTCAGTTCAGATTAATACTAAAGATATTAAGATTAATAAATGATATAATAAATAGAATTTTTATTAATAGTAATAATATAAATATATACAGCTTTTTTTAAAAAATCTACAGAATTTTTTAGCACCCCTACTTAAACCATGTTTTTTTTTAAATAAAAAGTCAAAATAATCTATGAAAGGGTTTGACTTTTTTAATATATTAATTGATAAAAATTTTGGTCTAAAATAATTGATATATTACACCGCTAAAAACTATAAAAAAAGTTATAAGAATATTTAATTCAGTTCACAACAGGAAAAAAAATAAAATTAGAGTCCCAAATTATACCGGGTGGTGCAACCCAGTATATAAAAATGTGTGAAAAAGTACTGAATCTTTTTTTTAAGTTCTACAGGGTAGTCGAAAAATACACGGCCTAATTTTAGGGGGTTAATTTTCATTTCTGTAAACATGTGTCCTGAAATGTGAAGTTTTAAACATACAGGATGTTAAATCTTTAAAAAGAAGCATTAATGTTCAGTGGTACCTACCTACAGAAAAGTAAAAAAAAAATAATAATGGTATTTTTTAAAAATTAAGCTTTAATTACAAAAAAAAATATTTTTTAAAAGTTCTAACACCCTGTATATTTAAAACTATGCGTTTCCGAACTCGTGTTTATAGGAACTTACTTTCATATTTTCGTATTCACATTTGTACGTGCATTTACCGAATACCCTGTACTAAAACTGAATTCAAATGTGAATACTCTGTTAGAAATTATTTATAACAATTTAATTATTATTTTTTACAGTAAAAAAAAACAAGTATAGGTATTTTTCGTCTATACAATAGTCGTTAAAAATATTTAAGGCACAGATTTTCCTTTATATATACAGGGTAAAAACGAATTAAGTGATTTTTTTCTCAGTTATTTATTCACACCCCGTATAATAATCCATCATCACAAAGATTTGAAAACTGAATATTTGGATAGAGTTAACGTTATATACAGTGCGGATACATAAAAATTCAATATAATGAAAAATATATATTTTTTCTTTTTTTTTCAACACCCTGTGTGTATTATTTTTATGTAATTTGAATTCAGTTTGAGACCAAAATCTACTAGGAATATTTGAAAAAATCTAACTATATAGGCTTGCGTTTTTTTTTGTTTAATTATAATTACTGGAAAGTAATTCCATATTAAAAATATATCTATATTTGTTTAACTATGTATAAAATATATCTGATATTTTCTAACCATCCTGGTACTTGGTACTTCCCCCGGAAATGCTGTTTTTTTTCTATGACAGCTGTCATTCTCGACGTTATTCTGTTTTCTCATTGTCCCCGTAGAAGGTAGGCTACAAATAAAAAAAATAAACAATAAATACAAATAAAAATAATTAAAGTATTCAACAAGAAGCCAAACGAAGACAAAAAACAAACAATTATAGATTTAAATATTATTTTATTTAAACGGGCTTCTTGTTCAACCGGTCGCAAGTTTTTCTAAAAGACAGAATAATATAAAGGGTGTCCATTATAATTATATAATAATAATACTTAATTACTTAAATATGTCGAAATCTGACATAATTTTAATGGAAACCCCCCTTTTGTACGTGTCTGTGAATATAAACAAGCAAAAAAGCCAAGATATAGATTTTAAATTAGCAGTAAAACTCAACAAAAAACTCTAAAAAATGAGACAAACACTTCTCTAAAAAAATGAAGAGTTTTCTATAACATCGTATTGAGGTATTGGAGAAAAAAATGCTATTAATGCTTTTTTAATTCAAGCCAACAACTTACAGATGTAATGTCAGCAAGTATACCCCAAGCAATGGCTCTTGAACTAGATGGCAGTAGAAAAAATAAGTACAAAATTTTATTAGATAGGAAGATAAGATATAAATTGTTAGTGTAGATTTTTGGCGCTAGAGGAACAACACGTAATAAGATTTTTTTTGTAAAAACTTACACTTATTTAAGGGATACCCTGTATACTGAAGGAAAATAAAAACACGTCAGAATAACTTTAAAAAGTTTATTTAAAATATATTTTTATATTTGATATTTTCAATATAATTTTAATTTATAATACACAGATTTTATAAGTGCATAATATTCAATAAAAACAATATGTAACAACAACAGTAAAAAGAATAATAATACAACTAGAGAGTAAAAATTCAACTAATTCAAGTAAGTACATGGTTATAAATTAAAAAAAACTAAACTAAAATGTAGACAACTTTCTAATGTTTTTTAATCTGATAGCTAAGTATTTTTTGGTATGCTTCGTATTTTTAGATATATTGTGGTTAAAATATGTAGTTTTCTGTCTATAACATCAAATTTTTCAAACTATAAATTAAACAAAAGGAAATTAAAATTCAGGAAGATTCAGTCTTAATAAAATATGAAAAACGATCTAAAATTACTAAAAACAAAATGTAAAACATTATTTTCTTACGTAACTAATATCACAGTTATTATTCATATTAATGTACAGGGCGTATAAATGAATTAAGTGTGAAAAAATATACGTGATTACGTTATTTAAAAAAATCAAAAGTTTTGTGGGAACGCCGCGTTATTTCATTTACACCCTCTATACTAGCCTAATTGATATTATATTCTAAGTTATAGAGAAATCCACACTTTTCAAAATCAAAGTAAAATTAGTAGTTGTGTCAAATATTTTTGTTTTTTTATATCTAATAAGAAAAAATGCATTTTTTTAAGTACACTTAGTTAAGTATAGTGCTTGGTGCTATGATTAAAAACTAAGGTTCAAACAGCTGATGCTATTTGACGTTGTTTTTTCTTCTTCTGTCTTTCTGTACCTGGTACCCCACTGGTATCTAAGTGGTACTTCGGTTACAACGAACTGAAATAAGAAGTACTCATAGAAAACAATGAAAAAAAATAGCGCAAAAGAAAAATTATTGACATATAGAAGACAGACTAAAGAAAGCAAATAAAAAACATGCATAGAATACATTAAATAGAATTAGTAGTAACTATATAGTTCATCTAGTGAGAGAATATACAGTATGTCCCTGGATTGACTTTACAGGAGGAAAAACTTTTTTATTATTGACATTTCGAGAAAAATGTATACTTCATAAAATTTTTTGCTTGTTCTAAAATGGTTAATCCCGTTTATACTTTTCCAATGATTTATACCGTTTTAGAGAAAATGAAATAACCTAAACCTATTTTAGTTCATGCCATTATTATTTTTTTGTAACAGACAGGTGTAAAAACATGCAAAAATTTAGAAGCAAGCGAAAACAAAGAGACAAACACATAGTGAATTTGCTTTAACTTACCTTCATCTTTGGTTAATCACAAGGAAGAAAAAAAAGAACACTATTATTCTATATAATCCGGGGAAAAATTTTGTTTAATTATTTTTTTCAAACGCTGATAGAAATAATTATTTTTTTTAAAAAAAGAATATTTTTTCTCTAGCGCCAAAATGAAAGAAACACACAAATCTAATTATACAAGAAAGTGTAAGGACCATAGACATTAAAACTTATAGAATACCAGTCAAAAGATAAGCTAACCCTCATTTTCGTTGCAGATAGATTCACTAACAAAAAAGAAAAGACAAGAAACTAATAAAAATATATTTTGGGTATAGCAAGTTCTTAAAAATAATATTATTGCATAAATCCTATAGCAGATAAAAAAAGATCTACTTTTGGCTCACCCGGTATATTTATTTTATACGCTGATTTATGTGAAAAAGTTTTAGCTAAAACGTGTATTAAGCTGCCAACGAAAAAAATAGCAGGTGTCATTTTTTTTAGTTTTATATATGTATTTGATCTATAGTTTTTAATATCTATGGTGAAGGTAGTTCAAATGTCCAAAGCAGGCAGTGGCGCACCCTAAGGAAACACATCTTTGGTAAACAAGAAAAATACATAGTTTTTTTTAGGTATCCCCAATTTTTTTCCTAAAAGCTTACTAAACAAAAATCTCAATGATTCATAGTATAGGTATTGAAGCCCCACCATAGTTAATATTTGCATAATATAGTTATATTTCGGTAGATTAAAGAATTTAATGGAAACATTTAAAATATTACGTGAAATACAACTTTTTTGCCAAGCTCTTTACGTAAGTTTACAATAAATGACGTCTACAGACGTATTGTATTGACATCTACAGACCTAGAATAAATGACAATGAAAAAATATTATTAATCGTTTTTTAACAGGCTAATAAGACACCTTTTTTTCGATCGCACGAATGCTTGTTAGAAAATTATACTTTTTTAATACAAATATTTATTAACTAACTTTCATAGTATAACTTATACTTTAAAATGAATTAAGATTAAAACAGTAAGTTATATTGTTGATTTTTGGTGCGCTACTGAGCCTAGGGTGTCTATTTTCAGTAAAAACATTTTTTTGTTGTTTTTATATATTATTTTAATGTGTGTTATTGTAAAAAAAAACATAAACTATTTTTAGTACTCACCAGATCATGCGTTTCTGGCTGGCCTTTCTGTGTCTCATCATCATCATCTGAGTCTTCTTCACCAGAAGAATCTTGACTGTTTACTGCAAAAAAAAATCACAATAATAAAATAAATTTACCAGAAAAATAATAAAATATAATTTTTTTATATATATTTGAAAAAAAAACGATGTTTTTAAGCTTACTTTTGTGAGCATCATTCGAATTGTTTGATCTGACCGATGTCAGGACTTCGTAACACTGCAAACACACCCTCAGAGGCTTTGAGCTCTGATTGGGCAGCAAAAATCGCTTGTTGGAACAGGGACCGCACACCACTGAGCCGCATTTGCGACAATGGTGCTGAAATAGTCCAAAAATTAGCGTCGTATAAGGGTGTAAATGGTTTTAAGTTAAAAGAATACTCACCCTTCTGTTGATTAGGGTGAACTGAGTCTTTTTGCAGTGCATACAGACCGGGGCTTCTACATCCGGTACCCATACGGCTGCGTGTTCCGCCACTGCCTTTTTACCACCTGTTTACGTGAGAAATACAGCTATAGTATGTCCAGCAAGAGAATAGTACAATAGAATACGTTATCAGTTGTTTTAATTCAATTTTTTCTATAATTTTTATTTTTTATACAAGTTTTTTAATGTTATTTTATAGTTTTGGCCTAGCCTGGTATTCAGAAACGAAATAAACAAAAAATATGCACATCCTACACCCACTCAGACAATAAACAATATTTTTTAGCGATAAAAGTGTACAAAAACCCCCATTTTCAAAGCTTATCAGTACAACTAATTTTATAAAACAATGAGTAAATTTTCTTATCTCACACAGTGGTTTTTTGTCGGGTCAAAACTGATGTAAATCGGGCAAAAATTACTTTTACTTACTTTTTCTGAGCAGATCATCTATGCATTTGTTTATGTGAGCCATCCACTCTTTTTTTTCGTGCGATGTTGCCGCATAGACTGCAAAGGACTTCGAAGCTGTCCGTATTAACCAACCATTTTTGTATTCTGAAATAAAAATATACAGCTTTTAACACCCTGTATCATCTCAAAAATTAAGCATTTTAGATACACATCTTTATATGAGCTTTTCATCTTAAAGATACTTCAAAATTCACCCTGTATAAATCTATCTATAAATTATAAATATATTTTCAATTACAGTGTTTATTTTAAATGTTGTCGCCTTATCTGTTTTTTAATAGATAATTAAAATAACATTAATGATGTTACAGATTAATTTATTACATTATAGGAAAGTGCAGGTTATTTAATAATTATTCTTCCTTCATTAGTGAAAGTTAGGAAAATTAATATTCAATTAAAACACATTAAAATCTACTTACGAGCATCTTCTTCTAAACTTTCTAACTTCACTTCTTCCAAAGGAATGATATGCTGTTTGTTGTACTTTTTCTTGTTGATTATTATGTTGCCATACACCAAGATATCGTTAAACAGATAAAACTGTCGGGTTTTTGGTTTCTTTCGACACATTTTTGTTAGAACACCTTCCCCAACTAGTACACGTCCAGGAACAGCAAGAGGCTGGAAACAGTTCAAACAAATATGATAATAATGAGTCATTAGTAATGTTATTAATCTTTAAATACAATAGTAATAAAAATAATATGACTAAAGAGTGTTGAGTCACATAAATGTGATTTATTTTGTTAAATAATGAAGATTTACCTGTCCTGAGCTGCCAAAACAACTTTCTACCATAGCAATACGCCTTGCATTGGCTTCACTGTTAACTAGAACAGACATTTTAGCAAAATTACTATAGATGTTCGGGTCAAAAAAATGGCTTAGATTTCTCTGAGGAGTCTGGGCACAAAAGAACTGTTTGAAGACGTAATGCACTTTCATAAAATTAAAATAGAATGGGGATTAACAAACAGACCATGAAACAACATTACAGTAATAATAAATTAACCTTATAAGGATGATAGGCGTAACGTCTTCAAGCCGTGATTTCGGTAGGAAATAGTTTGGAAAAATTCCAGATATTTGTGTTAGGGGTAGTTGATAATAAGTATTTGGTGTAGAGAATGTTTCTTACCCAATTTATCTACCATGACGATTAATTTTCGCTTTAAAATATCACTTTAAACTTCTTTAAACCTCAATAATTTTCCTGAAGTTGTCACTGTCACTGTCATTAAGTCGCAAACGTCAATGATATAATGCTGTACTTGTTTATTTTTATTGTTATCTTTGTCTATTAATTGACCATAGATCATAATTCGATCACTCTCCTTTTGATTATTTTTTCAGGATACTTCAGACCGGATAGTCCTAGTAGCTTGCGCTTTTAAATTAATTAAAAAAAGAAGAAGAAAATCTACATCAAATCTGTGGTTATCCGTGTTTCAGATCATAAATATTGAAAAGAAGAAGAATATTATTTTTATTCTGTGGTTACAGATCATTTAATGCCTGAAATACGAAAAAGAAGAAGAGCGCTGGTGGCGCCATTGTGGAAAAAGTGAGAGAATTTTGAACTAAAATTTTTCCAAGGTTGCCAAGACATTAGCAAAATCCTGAAACTAACTTAAATCTATTTTTTGTAAGTATAAAACGAATTGAACCGTTACAAAATAGTGATAAATCTAATAAACACAGAATATAAACATTATTTCAGTAGAATAAATAGTATTTTTGAAGACACGGCGTTTTATACGTACAAAAATATTATTAATTTTATTTACTTCTGCTCAATTTGACAACGTTGACAGAGCAACATTTTCTTTTGTTTTTCGTTATGTCGTTCTTATAATATTTTGGATTTTTTGATAAAAAAATTAATTTTTCTGTACAGTATTTGAGTGTATTCTGTTCCTTAAGACTTCTTGAACCTCTTGAAAATGTAAGTACTCATTATTATGCATGTTTTCCATAGTTTTTTCACTTCTAAATATTTCAGTTACATCATCATCAAAAGCTGAAATATTTTTCTTATTTTCACAATTTTCTTATTCAAAATCGAGTGTATGGGAATATAAATACTTTCCTTCATGTCCCTATTGTGCATTAAAAATATAGTTACATAGAATAATGCTCCATATTTAAAAATATTTGGTATATTTTTGGCCATTTTTTTAGGTAGAGTTTTAAGATGTTTTTTATTCCTAAAGGACTTTTTAGGTATTTATTCGTATAGACAAGTATTTTCTACGTCTTTAGAATGAGTCAGTGTTGGTATACCTAAAGGGGGCTCCTATTTTCAATAATTATATAATATTTTCAGATAAAATAAAATACTTTTTTTGCTCGTTTGTAATATAAGTTTGTTTGTTGTAATATAAGGTGTTAATAATTATAATTTTCTTTTTTTAGGAGCGTTTTTAGTAATACACCAGCACCTAAAGAACATCTAAAAGAAGAGACTTGTGGCACCCCTTGTATAATCCTGATGTTTGGTCATCATTCTGGTTTACGAGTTGCTCTTCCATTATCTGATTTAAAGTAAGTTTAGTTCAGTGTTTAAAGATAATTTTAATGCATTATTAACAATTTATTAACAGACTAAACATTTTTTTTATCTTAATATGAAAGAAAAAAAAATACAATTATTATAGCATAATAAAATTAATGATATGTACTACCGTATGATCGAATAAAAACGGCGTCAGCGATGGCTATGAAATGAAGATCGCTGTCATTTTATATGTAAATTTATATAGGAAATGCCATCGATCCTCATTTCCAAGCCAACTGGACGCCGTTTTTATTCGATCATACGGTATTATTTATTTCTTTTTTTACAGATTTTCTACAACAAATCCATGAATGTATACAGTTCCAGGGTAGTACATTTATCCTTTAGATGAATATTACCATCAACAATGCATCGAGATTAATAAGTATATCTAAAATTTAATTTTTTTGAGTAAACACATATATTTGTACTGGTCTTTAATGTTCATCAGTGGATTTCATCATTTTTAAATATAATTATGTGGGAAAAAAATCTAATGAGTCCTTGAGCAATCTTTTTATTGTTTATTCTTAACACAGATAAATTCTGACCATCTATTCTTAATTTGTGCCAATTTTTGGCTATTTGTCATTTCTTTTTTCGCATATTGTTTTTCTAGTTTGACTCCCATATTTTATTCATTGTGGGAAAAATATCACCATTTATTGATTCTATAATATATTTCATTGACTGTATTTCTGTAAGTATTATTTTATTTGTATTAATATTCTTATGGTGTCATTCTTCTAATGCTTTTTACTTGTGTAATATCGTGCACAAAATTCTAGTTTTGATGGATTCATTTTCATGTCATTTATTCCAGATCATTTGTCATGAATTGCTGTAATTTTACAGATTCTTTTGGTTTCGTTTGCCCGTGTTTATATATAATTTAAACACACTTTAAAAACTTAAAATAAGGACTAATTTCTTATCAATTCCTGGCGCGTTCGCCATTTATTCAAAAAACTGACTCGTCCACATAATTCACTTCTAATTTTTCTAGCATTTTTTCCAATGAATTTTCCTGAGTAACATCGACTCCAGAGCATTATAACTAGCCTCCCCGAAGAAGAGGAGACCTGGGTCACCCCCTAACCCTGATGTTTGGGCATCGATGACCTGTGTAGCATGCAGAGGTACCCAAGGGAGTCACCACCCTCTGGTTTACGAGCTAGGTGTTCTAACGCTAGAGGCTTCGGCCGGATACGACCTGGCACCCAAGCTCCGAGACTTCTTCGTGCACGTATTCCGTGACCCTCGAAGAGGCAGGGGGCGGGATATCGGACACATTGAAGATGATGAGGGTGGTCCGCCTGTAGGGGGTCCCGGTGGATGTCCGCTCGATGGGTGACGAGGGTGACCCGAGACGAGGCTGCTTAGCTGGGATGGGAACTGACTGGCGAGGCTTAATCGTCGGAAAAGGGTTAAATCTGATGCAGGGTGGCGAACTTATATGCTCTGGAGAATTTTTCCTTATGTGCTTGATGTCATATTTTGACTAGATATTTTTTAGATGAGGCTAAGCATAATATTTGGTCAATTTTCCAGTTCTTAAAGACCATATACTTCTTTATTTTTTTCTCTTACTTATGGCCTACCTCTATTTCATTATTTTTGTATCCTACATTTTCTTTATTATTGGAATATATATTCATCAATTCTATAAACTCTTTTACTATATGTCTCCCATATTTTCTTCCTTGTGGGAATGTCATCATTTTATCTATTCTATAAACTCTTCCATTGATTGTATTTTTTGTGTCATTCTTCTGAGACTTTTTTTAAGTTCATCGCACATTTTTATACAATTTTTTTCAATGCCACATAGCTCTATTTCTTAATTTGTTTCTTCCATGAACTCTTCTATTGATATTTGTATTTCTGAGTTATCAGCCATTATTTTCTTGTATTATTTTTAAAATAAAAATACTGTATCATTCCGTGTCAAGTCTTATCTATGACATTTTTTCAAATCATCATACCCATACAGAGTAAAACAATTTAATTTTTCTTAAATGGAATTTCTTATTTTTCTTCTATATTGCTTGTATTTCTAAATATCTTCTTTTATGTGTATTATTGTTTATATTACTGCTATTCTCCTGACTTATAACTCTTTATTTCATTTCTATTGATGCCTACATAGAATTATCTAGTTTTGGATTTATTTTCTAATAAATTTTCATTTCATTCCTTTTAAAATTGAGTTTTTGAATGGGATATTGTCCTGCTTTGGAACAAGGATTTTTCGGGACAGCTGCACTTCAACAGCCTCCTTCAAAATGCCATTAGGATGATTAAATTCCACATTCAACAGTGGATTGAGAATGAAATTCATCATTGAAGAGGAAGCTAAATAATATGGGTAAATTATACTAAAAGATTTTTTTTAAATGAAACATATTTAATAAATACCTAATATTGTGTTTTGTAATATATGTAGATATAAATGATTAATTTCAAAGAAAATATTTTGGCGCCTAATTTAGGCAACTATCAATACACTTAAGGTGTATATAGAGTTGCCCTTACAAGGAGTTTAAGTTTTTAATTAATAGTTTTTAACACTTTTAATTAGTATAATTAAAACACTAATTCCCCACAATACACCAAAATACTTTTTTGTGTATTGTGGTGACGTAGGATTTTATTTGGTGTTGTAACACCAAAGGCTCCAACTCCCAACTGTAATATTTCTCAATTATAGAGACAGCTAACTTACCTATGTTTTTTTTTCTTGTAGTACTATTTAAAAAAGTTCTCATCGTATGATCGAAAAAAAAACGGCGTCCAGTTGGCTTGGAAATAAACATCGATGACATTCCCCATGTAATTTTACATGAAAAATGACAGCGATCTTTATTTTTCAACAGCCATCGCTGACGCCGTTTTTTTTTCGATCATACTGTAGAAGTACTAGTTTTTAATGAAGCTTGTTAGTGAACAATTAATTAATTATTTCTTTATATTTTTTTACAGAACCAAGACTTTCCAGAAGGATAGTCAGAAGATTTATTTACCTCAACATACACATGAGCATGTCCATCGCCACCTTGGATTATATTTTTTAAGTTACCCTTTGTTAATAAGATATAATATTAAAATAAATAATACTTAATAATAAATGAGTTTTATTCAACCAAAATATACTGTCTAATCCTGAACAAAGAGAAAAAGTCATTTAACTATCACAAAAATAATATATTTTAATACTTACACTTGTTCTGGAATAGCCCCCCCAGTATTTTATATAAAAAAAATACCCTACAATAATTACCTCTTCGCTCTTATGTACTCCTGATACAAATCGAGAAAATTCAGCTTTTAATAAAAATTAAACGAAAATTTTTAATCCTTGTCCAAAATCACCGATTTCTATCAGGAACACATAAGTGCAAAGAGGTAAGGATTAAATTCAGTACCAATATTTACCTCTTCGCTTCTATGTACTCCTGATACATATCCGAGAAAATTCGATTTTTGTCAGACTGCACGAAAATTTTTAAACCGCGTCAAAAATCGCCGATTTCTATCAGGAACACATAAGGGCGAAGAGGTAAGTATTAAATTTAGTAACACATATAAATAAAGCATTAAATAACGATATTTCTGCTATCTCTAGCACTTCGAACTCGTTTTCAAACTTCAACCCTTAATATCTCGGAAACTATAAGGGTTAGAGAGGAACGAAACTCGGCATTCGATTCGCCTTTCAACCCTCTATAAGGGTGCATAATTAGGGCGCGATCGGAGACAAAAAAAATTTTTGGCGAAAAATGAGGTAAGGGGTTAACCTTCCTTCATTTTCGCCGAAAATTTTTTTTTGTCTCCGATCGCGCCCTAATTTTGCACCCTTATAGAGGGTTGAAAGGCGAATCGAATGCCGACTTCCGTTCCTCGATAGCTCTTTTAGTTTAGAAGTTATGGCCGTTTTTCGAAAAAATCTAACTCATTCTAACTCGTTGGTCAGGTACTCCAATTTTTGCCAGGTCGAAATTATTTTTGGTCGGTTTTGTCAAAAGCGGAGAAATTTTGAATTTGTATCAGGAACATATGAGTGCGAGGAGGTATTTTTCGATGCCAGGAGCAGTCAGTTATATTCATCATTTTGTCAAGAATTTATTTCGTTTATTTTTACCTCTTTACTCTTATGTTCTCCTGATACAAATTCTCAATTTTTCTGCCTTTACTGAAAATTGGAGTTAGATTTAATATTCATTTTCAACAAAATTTCCGATTAATATCAGGAGAATATAAAAGCAAGAAGATGAACTGTATCCCTTGGAGTAACTATAAAATTGTCAAATAAAACAACAATTAATTTTAATAGTTTTATTTATTCAAGATAAACTTATAGACACATATACATATATTTGACAAAGATAGACCTAAATCTAAATAGGAATAAATTTATTCTGGATGCAGATTACTCTAATTTGTTAAACTAATATACAGTACAAAAGATCTAAGTTTTATGATCAAGTGGGCTTTGACTTTGATCCTTAAAATATAAAGGTACTGCTACCGTATGATCGAAAAAAAAACGGCGTCCAGTTGGCTTGGAAATGAACATCGATGATATTTCCCATATAAAATGATTGCGATCTTCATTTCATAGCCATCGCTGACGCTGTTTTTTTTGATTATACAAAGCTTGGTCATAAAACTTTTTTATCAGGGATGGTATGGCGAAAAATACACGTAAAAAACTGTAAAAAACTTAGGTGAAATGAGAAAAAATACATTTATCTTAATTTTAAACATACATTTTATACCGTATGATCGAATAAAAACGGCGTCAGAGATGGCTATGAAATAACAATCGATGACATTTCCCATATAATTTTACATATAAAATGACAGCGATATTCATTTCATAGCCATCGTATTTTATTCGATCATATGGTATTATTTCTGCTTGAATATGATCGAAAAAAAAACGGCGACGTCGATGGCTATGAAATAAAGATCGCTGTCATGTTAGATGTAAAATTATATGGGGAATGTCATCGACCGTCATTTTCAAGCAAACTGGTCGCCGTTCTTTTTCGATCATATGGTATTTAGATTTTTAACAAAATAGAAAATATATTAACAATAATATGACTAAACATTAATAAATTATACCGTGTGATCGAAAAAAATGACATCCAGTTGACTTTGAAATAACACTTGATGAAATTCCCATATAAATTTACATATAAAATGACAGTTATCTTAATTTCTAAGCCATCTCTGACGGTATTATTTCTGCTTATACAATATGACAAAAAAAAACAGCGTCAGCGATGGCTATGAAATGAAGATCACTGTCATTTAGACGCCGTTTTTTTCGATCATATGGTATGTAGATTCCTGCACAAAATAGAAAATATATCAACAATAAAATGTCTAAACATAAATCAACTATACCGTATGATCGAAAAAAAAATGGCATCCGGTAGGATTTGAAATAACACTTGATGAAATTCTCTATATAAATTGACAATGATCTTAATTTCCAAGCCATCTTTGACGCCGTTTTTTTCTCGATCGTATTGTATTATTTCTGCTTATACAATATGGCAAAAAAACAGCGTCAGCGATGGCTATGAAATGAAGATCGCTGTCATTCTATATGCAAAATTATATGGGGAATGTCATCGATCGTCATTTCCCAGCCAACTAGACGCCGTTTTTTTCAATCATATGGTATGTAGAGTCCTGCACAAAATAGAAAATATATCAACAATAAAATGCCTAAACATAAATCAATTATACCGTATGATCGAAAAAAAAATGAATTGAAATAACACTTGATGAAATTCTCGGTATAAATTTACATATAAAATGACAGTGATCTTAATTTCCAAGCCTCTCCGACGCCGTTTTTTTCTCGATCGTATTGTATTATTTCTGCTTATATAATATGGCAAAAAAACAGCGTCAGCGATGGCTATGAAATGAAGATCGCTGTCATTCTATATGCAAAATTATATGGGGAATGTCATCGATCGTCATTTCCCAGCCAACTAGACGCCTTTTTTTTGGATCATATGGTATGTAGATTACTGCACAAAATAGAAAATATATCAACAATAAAATGCCTAAACATAAATCAATTATACCAAAAAAATGGCATCCGGTAGGCTTTGAAATAACACTTGATGAAATTCCCAACATAAATTTACATATAAAATGACAGCGATCTTAATTTCCAAGCTATCTCCGACGCTGTTTTTTTTCGATTGTATTGTATCTTTTGTATATCATAATAACAGTTAACAGCGTGTTCAAAGAAGCTTTTTATAAAACGTAAAAAATACCTTGTATAAAACTAGGAATTTTGTACGTAAGAAACTAATTTTTTTACATAAAGAGCTATGTAGACTGTTTATGATTGTAACAAAAATATTTTTTTGTGTAAAAAAATGTTTGTGCTCATTTCTTTTGCACATTTGTCATCGGAAAAAAAACGGCGTCCAGTTGGCTTGAAAATGAACATGACGATATTCTCCGTATAATTTTACATGACCCCATATAAGATAACAGAGATCTTCATTTCATAGCTTTCGCTGACGCCATTTTTTTATTATGTTGTATTACAACTTAACTAAAACATTAAATTTAATAAATATCTTATCTATAACCAAAATAATTATAAATGGTACTCTAATTATTGAATGTAACATAATATTCCTTGGAATATAAAAATTTATATTATTTTTAATGCTATTTCTGATAGAAAATGATTATTTATCAATGCTCAAAGCCTGCTTGATCAGGAAACTTTATGATTGTACAGTATAAAGTTTAAAATTCCAAGAAACTATTTAAGAATAAAATTAAAATTTTGATTGTCTTGAATTCTGTGTTTTTATACATCTGGAATCTACTAAAATATATTCTTGATGATATAAGATTTTTTTTAACTCAAATATTTAAAAATTTTATGTATAAATACAGAATTCAACACTTCAAAATTTTACTTTTACAATTTCCAAAAAAGTAAAGACCAGTTTACATAAAATAAAATTCATAAATATTTTAAAACAGTTTCGGTGTTTCTACAAGTCTTCTTGAGATGTGTCTTCTGGAGTGTCCAATGGAGGAAAAATAGAAGTACCAGTACCAGCTGCAGCTTTTGTAGAATGAGTTCCAAAAATTCAATGATCTGAAAATAAAAATAAATTTATTTAGACTTATACACATATAACAAAGAATATTTTACATTGTTTATTAATAATAAACACTTTAGTGTAATTTACCTAAAATTATTTAGTTCCTCTTCAATGATGAATTTTATTCTTAATCCACTGTTGAATGTTGAATTTAATCAAGCTAAAGGCATCTTGAAGAAGGTGGTTGAATTGAAGTGCAGCTGTCCCAAAAAATCCTTGTTCCAAAGCAGTACTATATCCGAATCAAAAACTCAATTTTAAAAAGAATTAGAATATGATTGAAAAGAAAATCAATTAGAAAATGTATCCAAAACTATACAATTCTATGTAGACAATAGAAAGACCTAGAAGTCTTAGTAGAATAGTAGTAAAATAAATATTTCAAATACAATAGGAGACTTGAAATCAATGAAAAAGAGAAATAATAAATTATACTTAACAAAAATAAAATTTAATTTTACCATGTTAAGTTATGACGAATTGAAAGTCATGAAAACGATTCCAAAACTACAACTCCCCTCATAAAGAAACAATAGAAATAAATGCACGAAAATGAGTGATGAACTAAGAAAAGTATCAGAAGAATGACACAAAAAATTATACACACAATTATATACATATAAGAAGACTTTTAGGAAAATCTCAGAAAAATGACAGTTCAATATTAATTATTATATAGTTATTTCATTTCAAACTGACAAATATTAAAAACCATTAGAAATATATTTACCCGAAGGAAATAAAATTTTAGATATACAGAAAGTCCTGATGCATTTGTTGGTAATATTCATGAAAAGGATAAATAATACTGCCCTGGAGCTGTAGACATCTATTGATTTGTTGTGGAAAATCTGTAAAAAAGAAATAAATAATATTACATTTTATTACTTATGCTATAATTGTGTTGATTTTTTTTTGTTTCATATTATTTATATCTTAAAAAATCGTTACCCTGTTAATAAACTTTTAATAATTTACTAGAATTATTTTTAAAAATAATAAATTAAACTTACTTTTAATCACATAATGGAAGAACAACTCATAAACCAGAATGATGGCCAATCATCAGGATTATATGTATAAGGGGTGATGATCCATGTCTCTTCTTTTAGGTGGTCTTTATGTGCTGAGTGTGTATTATTGATAACGCTCCTAAAAGATAAAATTATAATTATTAAAGCCTTATATTAAAACAATGCAAAATTGTTAACTTAAATATGACGATGGTGTATAGTATTAAACATGTGTGTAAAAGTATTTTATTTTATCTGTGTGAAAGTATTAATTTATATAATTACTGAGCACAAAGGGCTCCTTGAGATATACTAACACCGACTCAAAGACGTAGAAAATACTTGTTTGCCTATAAAAACTACCTTTAAAAACAAAAAACATTTTAACTTGACCAAAAAAAATGGCAGAAAAAATACCAAATATCTCTAAATATAGAGCACTATTCTAAGTAAATTTACTTTTAATGTACGATAGAGACATCAAGGAATGTATCTATATTTCCATATACTCGATTTTGAGAAAGAAAATTATGAAATTTGCAAAAATATTAATACTTTTAATGATGATGTAATTGAAATATTTGCAAGTGAAAAAATCTATAGAAAACAGGCAAAGTAATAAGTACTTACATTTTCAGGAGATTAAACAGGCCTTAAGGAACAAAATAAACTCAAATAATACATCGCAAAATCACTTTTTCTATTAAAAAATCAGAAAAATTGTAAGAACGACATAACACATAACCTCTAGCTGAAAACAACAACTGAAAGTTTCTCACTTCAACGTTGTCAGATTGAACACATGTAAAACAGAGTCGTGTATTTTTTTGCTGCATAAATAATGTCTGTCTAAAAGAAAATGTATTATTTATTTTACTGAAACTAAGTATGTATAATATGTTATTAGATTTATCATGATTTTGTAAAGATTCAATTTGTTTTATACTTACAAAAATATTGATTTGGATTTATTTCAGGATTTCGTTAATATCTTGGCAACCTTGGGATTTTAGTTCAAAATTTTCTCACTTTTTCCAAAATGGCGCCACCGGCGTTCTTCTTCTTTTTCATATCTCAGGGCTTAAAAGAACAGTAACCACAGATTAGAAGTAATATTCTTCTTCTTTATTTTTAAATGGCTTGAACTCACTCAGGACCAGAGTCCTGAAAAACAATTAAAAGAAGAGTGATCGAATTATAATCTATGGTTAATTATTAGACAAAGACAACAATAAAAATAAACAAGAACAGCAATATATTCTTGTGTCCTTGAACATCCCATGACATTTTCCGTCAAAATTATCACATTTTTGTCAATAATCACATGATAGATTTTTAATAACTCCTAAAAAGTCTTAAAATAATTTATAGTCTTTTAAAATGGCCTGTTGTGGACCAAAATTGTCTCTATGCGGCCTGATAATCAGTGCTTGGGGTATTGTGCAATTGGTAACGAAAATATCGCCTTTTAAACTTAACGAAACCTTTTTTGATTCAAGTCTTTTCTAGGCCCTTATGGGAGTCTTCTATTATATAGAAGCCGTAGCCCTGGCTGAGGACCTTCCAGAAGTCCACTCCTACGAGACCCTAGACGATTTTTACAGCCAAATGACCAGAGGCTATCAGCAGGTAAGTGTTTCAAGTTCAAAGAACACACCCATATTTTTAACGAAACATAAACCTTTTCAGAATGCTTATAACTGTTGGATTGCTGCCTTACTTTATCTGATTACCATGGCCATATCAGCACACCAGTTTTGGTTGAACAACAGATCATCTTTGAGCGTTTAAAAAGAAATTTTATCACATATTTGAACTCGACTGCAACATTTGTCTTTTTTTTTATGTACTGTAAATATGAAAGGTTTGTTAAGTGTTTTAATAGTTTTCTGTTAAGTCTAATGCTATAATTAAGTAGATTTTTGCTAAAATTCGGCAGTCGAGGTGGTAGTTCTGTAAAGTATAACAGTATTTTTAAATTCTATCATTCCAAGCTATAAAACAGTTCGAATTGTCCTTAAAAACTTATACAAAGTTATAACAAGTTATATTATATACAGTGGTTTCTCAGTCAATATTATATACTTTACTGTATTGTATAATTTTTTTATTGTTTTTCTTATTAAGCTAAAAATTGTTAAACTTTTTACATTTGGAAATCACTGTTATATGGAAAAAAACATACCAGGTATTTTTATTTAGTATCAAGTGAAATAAAAGCTATTATGTCTATTTATTATGTAAATATAATTTCATTAAACTAAATAAGTATGTTTTTTTTTGATAAAAACTATGTAATGATACAAAAGATGTGAGATTACAAAGTATCTACTGGGTAAAAATATACAGCCAAAAAATGCAACTTCAATGTCAAAATACATTTGAACCCCTCTATATATTTAAGAAAATTTATATTTCTATAACTTTATATCAAAAACAGACTGAAAAACTCAATAGGATATTTGATATGGAGTTTTTTTGGAATACTGACTCACCCTGTATTATATGAATTACCCAGTAAGAAAAAAATGTTTCCAGTTGGCTAGGAATTGACGATCGAGGGTATACCCATATAATTTTACACTTTATCATATAAAACGCTGTCATTTTATAAATCTCTGCAATCTTTACTTCTGTGCCTAGTCTGATGCCGTTTTTTCTCGGTCAAAACAAGGATTATTTTACGAAAAAAAAACATTACCTTATTTTGAAATATTTATTTCCTATTTTTTTTTTGGCAAATTTTTGATTATACAATAGTTGTAAATATACATGACGCTTAGCTAGCTATATAAAGTTTATAAATAAAAAGTCAATGGCTTAGAATATTTAATAGAATGAAATTACAGGAAAAAAAGGTTCTTTTTGCAAAAATATCAGTATTTAAACAGTCTATTAGGAGGCGTCAAATCTCTGAAAAAAAAATATGAACGCCCCCTTACCCCCATGAATACCCCCATTTTTTAAACGTTTATTTTTACTTCGAATAAAATACCATAAATATACTGTATCGGAGAAAAAAACCTAGAAACTATCTAGGGCACTACGAAATTTTACATTTTTACTCCTAATAATCGTTATAAATAACTATCATACAAAAATAAAATAAAATCTAAAGCATAATGAACCGTATATTATTAGTATATACAGGGCGTCCCGAAAAAATAGCGCATCTGGGTGGGGGCAGCCCGTATAATACAACTTATGTATATATTTACAAGTTACAAAAAAACAACGCTCACATGTAAGGCCTGGATAACATTAAAAATTACAAAATAGTCCGTAAAATATTGTTTGGAAAAAATATTTTTATTAATGTATTTTTTTTTGTATTTAATTGGACTTAATGTTAATCGGATGATGGGTCGCTTTCACCAAAAACGTACCATTTATTATGTTCTCTTCTAAATACCAGGGGCAAGGACTTACTAGTACTCGGTCCGGGATTTTCGTGTTTCACTTCTCTAGATAATCAATGACATATGTCACTTTTTTTTGTAAATCTAATTCAAATAGTTAAAGCATCGCCACTTTACCTTAGCTATACAGAAGCGACTTTTTTGAAGTATAGAATGTTCAGCCATAGTTCAACGTGACGTCATATTATGTATAGTCGAACTCTCTCAATCACTTGCCAACCAGATGAAACAGATTGGTAACGTCATTACGGCATTCCGTAAATTACTGTTGATTATTGGATCTAAAAAGATCGTAACTGATGAAGGGTTCAAGAAAAAAATAATAAATGCCGAAAAAAATAATATAGGAACATACTTAAAATTTTCTAAACCATATGAACTGATCTCAGACACACCCTCAAACTCATATTTGACAAATAATGATGACGTAACGTTGAACGATGGCTGAACAGTTTTTACGTGTTTAATTTTGTTGATATTGAGAGGAAAATAACAATATATGGAATACCATTTAGTTTTTGTGTTATATAAAAAAAGTATTGTAAATATATTAATTTAGAAAAAATGCTACTGTCGCTTCTGTATAGTTAATCCCTAGATAATATTATCTAGTGACTTAAAATAATGTTTAGGCACCCTAGGCCGTAGATAGTATTATCTAGGGAGTTTAGTTTAAGTAATTCCGTGGATAAGTAAATTTCTGAAAAAAAAATTACCTTATTTCACTCTTGACAGCTGGTTTTGTGTAGTCGTCAGTACTGCTGTCAGACTCCTGAACTTCAGACTTACATCTCGCATTTTTCGGACTATTCCTCCCGTTCCTCACGATCTTGATCTTCGTTCTGGACGATGCCAGATCGTCTGTACAGTCTGTAGAATCAGGGAAAATAAAACCACACAACTCCTTTATAGAGTTGCCAAGTCTACTCACCGGTTGGATCCCTAGAAGTTTCGATTTTTACCGACGTATATGCTCCGTTATCGGTGAGCTCCACCTTGGACCTGGTACTCTTGGGTATTTCCACGTGGTATCTGCTAGTGGAAGGTTCGGATTTGAGCTTTTGCACGGCCGATTGAAAGGTTTTCTTCGATTTTGTCGATTCAGGTGTACCGTTCGAAGATATAGTCGAAGAACCGGAATGTCTAAGAAAAATATATAAAAATGATTTTTTTCAGTCCAATATATGGGAACAAATGAACTACTTTTAATAAATATGTTTTCTTGTCTTTTTAACGTCAAATAATTTGAACAAAAAGATTAAGGAGTATATCAAAAATCCTTATCTAGATCGAACGCGACGGGGTCCTAAAATGGCCGACTGAAATTCCGGTTTATCAGTGCCGTTCTAATTTTATTCAAAACGTGTAAAAAATATGATGCCTGGGTAGACTCAATAATTTGTTGTTTTATTTTACGTTGTCAATAAACGTTGTTGGTTATTAAAACTGTTATAAAAATAGATAAGTTATAGTAATTATTTATCAACACAAACATCCCAATACGCTACTGAAGCCGGTAAGTCAAATTGACGTATCTAAATTCTTTGACATATAGTAAATAAAAGCAAAAATGCAATAAAAAATATGTAATTACTTAATTTTAAATGAATTTCATAAACGATCGGTTTACTACACGTATGTATATTATATAGTTACTTACTAGCGAAAAGTTATTCCATTATTTCCCTCGTTTTTTGTCCGAGATCTACCGCACGCTACACAACCATCTATTATAGTCTTTTTCGATAAATCGCAATAATGTCCTGTTAATTTAAATTCTGTCACAAAAAAAATCCTTCTAAATTTACTACCTCTAAACAACTACTAGTTGTAGAATAAATACTAAATTACACAAAATTAACTCAGTAAAGACAAGACAAATCCACAAAATTTGAAATGTGTCAAATGAACCGTCAAACAGAACTGTCAAGGGTCCGTCTACCATGAATAAATACATGGATAGCATTATATTCCTTCATTAATTTTTTTTCAATCAAAAAAAATAAATTAAAACATGGTACATTTGAACTACTTTTAAAAATTCCACTTACCTCGAACAACTAGGAGTCTCCGTGGACAAATCCATCGGCTTTGCCTTGTACCTGATAAAAATATTAATAATAAACGCATATACTGCTAACTCAAAACGATGACAATACAAAAACGAAATATAAAAAATGTCTATACCTATGTGGCGGATTCATCTCTCCAAAAAACCCTATATTGGTATTTCAAAATACAAAATACACTTAGATCCATTTTCACATACTAAACCAATTAATACAGAACAACAAACAAAAAATGTAATATACCAAATAACATGTGAATGCGATAAATTTTACATTGGTGCGACATCTAGACCCTTAAATGTTAGAATTAAAGAACATAAAGATTATTTAAGAAAGGGAGATTTTCACACATCTAAGATTTATCAGCATTTATGGGACACAGGGCACAGAATAAATTTTAATAACGCCAAAATTATAATGAAAGAAGCGATAGCCTCTAAAAGAAAAATAAAAGAGGCTTTTTTAATACGATCTAATAAAAATAAATGTATTGGTCATGCATCTGTAAATGTTAGTAATGTATAACAATCGCTTCTTTGATTTTAAAGAACATAACATAAATAAACATAACATACGTAAAATTTAAAAATAATCATACAGAAAGTTTGGGGCTTTTTGGTTTTACCTTATTAAGTAATTGTTATCAGGTAGTAATTGTTAATTCTGAACTTTAACTTGATATAATGTCATTTTAACAGTACGTCGGTTTTAAAAAACTAAAGTGTTCTCGAGAAGTTGAATTTAAATATTTTAAATATTTTTTTTTCTTTATTCTTTGTATTTTTTTGCTTCCGACGACGGAAAGAGATAAACTTTCCGAAACGTTAAGTATTTTTTTATTTGTTAGGCAAATTTGTATAACTGTAAACATAACTTTTGACAAGCAGCGTCCGTTTAGGTTTAACGCAGAAGTGTTAAACAAAAAAATAACTATTTTATTTTGTAGATTTTCTTGCACTGCAGTGGCGAAATACCCATACAAGATTTTTGGAAAAACGAAATAACATGTTTAAAAAATTATTACAAAAACTTACCTGGAATTGGATACTGATTCAAATGACAAATCCATCGGCTGTATTTGTGTGGAAGCCTCATTTTTAGGCTGTTCTCTCGACCGGTAACCCTCCTCGCTCTTTGATTTTTTCCTCTTCTCTTTTTTACTGCTCTTCTTACTTTTCTTTTTCTTCAATTTTCTTTTCACTATGTCCATCAACGGTTTGTTGTCATCGTCTTCCGAGTCACTGGTAGTGATATTAACCTGAAAATCACACGAGACGGTACAAATTAACTACTTTCAATAATTAATCTCAATATTCCATGGGTAGTATATTAAGAAATGAGGTCTAAATTACAGAAAATGCATTTATAAGAAAACTTGAAGAGATAGGTAAAAAATGGCATAATACAATTTGATAGACAATTAAATTGTGCACCGGACGGTAGTATTATTTTTATTATTGCAACACAAAATTTAGGTAAATAGAAAAACTTCACTACAATACTTGGTTTTAAAAACTTAAAAGGGCCTAGAGAAATGAAGCATTAAAATTGTCACTGTATTTTCACAAAATCGTGAATATTTCAAAAACGGTAAGATTAAAGTGCGGTAAACCTTAATCGAATTCATCTTTATTTTAATCGTAGAAACTAAAAATGTATTAATATACAGGGTGGTTCGTTTAAAAAATTACAACTTTGATATTTTTTCTTTATTTGGGACACTCTGTACATTTTGAAAATAATTTTAAATTGTAACTTTAGCCGTCCTATAACGATCCCATCGCTCACATTTTCTAAAAATCTAATCGTGTGGTTATAAAAGTGTATTTTTCAGTAAAATATGGGACGGTACAAATGAACTACTTTTAAAAACTGCATTTTCTACAGTTATTTTCCCGTAACTTTTACTTATTTTGACAGTTAAGCATCTTTACAGTTTAAAATCAAAAATACTTTAGAATTTTTTAGTTTTATACAGGGAGTTCAAGTGATAAGAGGTCCAAAATAAACTATTCCGACTTACCTCTGTGTCGCTATCGAAAGCGTTCTGGCTCAAGCAACGTTTTTTATGCTTGCTTTTCATCTTCCTCTTTTTGTAGCGTTTATACGACTCTTTGTCTCGTTCACACGAAGTATCGCTGCTGCTACTAGAGAAACTGATAGACGAGGACCTACGCCTATGCCTTTTTTTCAACCACCTGAAACGAGAATACATATTTTATTCTATGGGACGTATTGTAATCGCAAAACATTTTCCGATGCACGCCATCAATCTTATCGACATTGACATTAAAGTCTATATAAACCTGACTAAATGAAATTTCGGCAAAAATGTTTAAATTTGTTGTATAATTTCAGATACCGAGCGGCTCTTCGTTTTACTTTATAGAGCAAATGATTGTAAGAGATAATTTATTTAGATTAAAGCTGCAAAAATTAGTTTAAACCGAATTTTATTATCGCTAAGTTGGTCACATTGCGTCGTGTTCAGCAAGGTTGTCGTTTATTATTTGACAATTATCCTAGTGTCAGTCATTATTTTGTGTAATATCATGTTGTTTTTGAATCTTTGTGAGCAATTCTCGTTTTTTTGTTGCCTATTTTCGTAGTCTTTTTTTTTAAATTGCACTTTTAAGCACAAGCAGTTGTAAAAGTAATAATTAAAAAAAATATTTTTTTAACACATAAAAAATAGTTTTTTATGTGTAACAAAAAATTTTTTTCACGTAAAATTAGTTTTTTACCAGTAATAAAAAGTTTTATACACGTAAAAAAAGTTTTTTTACGTGTAACAAATAGTTTTTTCACTTCAAAAATGAATTAAAAATACACAAAGGATGATTTGAGGTTTTAATCAAAATAAGAGATAATATTGTGAAAAGCTTACCTTCTTTTATCTTTCTCCAGTATGGCTTCGTGTTTATACCGTAATTTGGGTGGTAAACACACTGAAGGCTGCGGTGACAATTGAGAGACTTCGGGAGAGGGGCTCCTTCTCGATGGCGACAAAATGGGCATCGGTATCTAAAATCAAAATATTTTTTTTAATTTAATTACAAATTTTTAGTTTTCAGATTCAGGGTTGGGTAGGTAGAAAATTTTATATTTCCTACCGTATTTTCTACACGTAGAAAATTGGACATTTTTCATATGTCCAGACGTAGAAAATTAGTTTTATGTATTGTAAACCTTCCTTTGAGTTTATATTTATTTCAAATACTTCAATCACAACGATAAGTACAAGAAATAAACTAATAAAGATATCTCTAATTGTTATTTATTATTATTATATAACAAATGGATAGTATATAGTATCCAACAGGTCCAAATCCACCAGGTCCCTGCAGTGGGTAAATCACCAGGTCCCTGAAGTGGGAAAATCACTAAGTCACTGCAGTGGCAAAAACACCAGGTCCCTGCAGTGGCAAAAACACTAGGACCCTGCAGTGGAAAAATCACCAGATCCCTGCAGTGGCAAAATCACCATGTCCCTGCAGTGGCAAAATCACCAGGTCCCTGCAATGGGAAAAATAACCAGGATCCTGCAGTGGGAAGATCACCATGTCCCTGCAGTGGCAGAGTCGCCAGGACCCTGCAGCGGGAAAATCTCCAGGTACGTGCAGTGGCAAGAACACCAGGACCCTGCAGCGGGAAAATCTCCAGGTACCTGCAGTGCCAATATCACCAGGTCCCTGCAGTGGCAAAATCACCAGGCCAGCCAGGCCTCTGCGGTGAGAAAAATCACCAGGACCCTGCAGTGGGAAAATCTCCAGGTCCCTTCAGTGACAAAATCACCAGGTCCCTGCTGTGAGAAAAACAACAGGACCCTGCAGTGGAAAAACACCAGGTCCTTGCAGTGGCGAAATCACCAGGTCCCTGCAGTTGCAAAATAACCAGGTCCCATAAGTGACAAAATCACTAAGTCCCTGCAGTGGGAAAACACCAGGCCCTGCAGTGGAAAAACACCAGGTCCTTGCAGTGGAAAAACACCAGGTCCTTGCAGTGGCAAAATCACCAGGTCTCTGCAGCGGGAAAATTCACCAGGACCCTGCAGTGGGAAAATAACCAAGACCTTGCAGTGGCAAAATCACCAGGACCCTGCAGCGGGAAAATCTCCAGGTACCTGCAGTGGCGAAATCACCAGGTCCCTGTAGTGGAAAAATCACCAGGCCCTTCAGTGACAAAATCACCAGGTCCCTGCAGTGGAAAAATCACCAGGCCCTTCAGTGACAAAGTCACCAGGTCCATGCAGTAGGAAAAATCACCAGGCCCTTCAGTGACAAAATCACCAGGTCCATGCAGTAGGAAAAAACACCAGGACCCTGCAGCGACAAAATCACCAGGTCCCTGCAGTGGCAAAATCACCAGGACCCTGCATTAGGTCTAACCTAATGAAAGTAAGAACTACAAACTACAATAATTATTACTATACATATAGTTTAAACCACAAGCTTTCTATGGTAAAATTTAAAAAAAGAAACAACAAAAACTTTCAAAGAAAAAAAAATCAGACTTTTCTGTACGATCTTCAGATTAAACAGAAAAAAATGTTCTAATAGTCTTCAGATCAATTACTCTCTCTTATTTTCAGGAAGTTAAAAACTAATTAAACACTTATAGAATTTAAAGAAAATAGAAAAAAAATGGCTTTAAATATATAGAATTAATTTTGCACCTGTTCTCAGATTTTATACATTTTCAACTTAATTTTCTACATTTTCTACGCACTTTTCTACATGCACGTAGAAAATGAATTATCTACGCGTCGTTACCCAACCCTGGTCTTCACAGACAGTCAGACAGACACACTTATGAGGTATGGAACCCTAAAAAGAGCTACAAAAGAGTCAAACTTACCTCATTACACGAAGATATCATCATAGGCTCATCAGAATCGGTATCAACCAAATTAATAGTGACAGGCTCTGCAGGCACTCTGTGGGCTGATTCACCAACAAAAACAACATCACTATCGTTGCTGTTATCATCGAAAACTTCAACAGTGTCCTCTTCAAGAACTGGTGTGGGTGAGGTAGGTCTATAATTAATCAGATTACAACACATTCAACAGAGATGTAGGAAAAGCAATCTCACTCACCTGGATGTATAAATTATACTTCTGTCATATCCAAACATATCGTAAGGCGATCTCATAAAATTATAGAATTCGTGTATAAAATGATCGGTTTTAGTGTCGAGGTAGTCTCTCAGAAGGTTTCTGAACGTTCTGCTGCAAATGTGATATCTGAGCAGGTGGTCTAGGATTAGGTCGACCACATGCATTATTAACTGGGTATTTTCATAAAGGAGGGCGTTCAATTCGCGATTTAACCAGGGAACAAGTCTTTGTCTGGCAGCTGGGTTATTTCTGAACAATAAAAAATATTAACATCACTTAAAAACGAATTAAATTCAAAATATATACCTAAAAAAAGTGGGAGAACACTCCCTATAAGGCGTCGCTATGTCCGGTACCCCGTTTACCCAAAGATTTTGTTCGTATATCGATCTTCTGAAACTAATCCTAGGATGCAATATCCTAGACCTAAAAATAAAAATAAATTTTGTTTAGAACTGCCTAGGCTTTTATCTAAATAACTATATTTTGGCTAGCAGTACTTAAAAAAATACCTTTGAAAACCTGTGTCAACAGTAAGTCTTCCAGAAGTCAACGGATGACTCAACAGCATTTGTTGAATTGCATGTTCGCCTCTCGAATCGACAGTAAATGTAGTTCTAACATATAAAAATATATTTGTTATATTAAAGACTTACTATAGCATTTTATCTATGTTTAACATAGCTTTAAATTTAGAAAAACTGAAAATATTTCTAATTACCTAACATGAAATGTCGTGTCATGTCTCTGAGGAGTAAGAGACAATGGTAGAAATAAAAACTCCTCGTTGGTAAACAACCTAAGGTCCTCGTTCCTTGGTGCTTCCACTACATGCTCATCGTATTCCTCGTTTGATTTCACATTGTGTATTATCGATTTGAAGGCTTGTTTACAGAGTGGGCACTCAGCTTTGATCTGTAAATCGTAGTTGGTAAACTGTATTTTAAAGAAAATTAAATAAAAATTACCTTGGACCACTCCAAGAGGCACTGGAAGCAAAATTGGTGCATGCACGAGTCGGAGAAACATTTGTTGTTGCACGATCCTAAGCATATTGCACAATTTGGGGGAGTACTGGCTGAACTCGGTCTGTTAATAGCAAGTTTACTGTCTGCCATCTTAATATCGTCAAAAATTTCGTTTAGATTTTCGAAGAAAACGATGATAAATCTCACATCCTAGATTTCCCTGTCAAATGTTAGATTTTTGTCATTTACTGCTGGTCGTTAGGATGGGGTCGTACCGGTACGACAAACGCATTATACGGAGATATTACGAAAATACAAGCTAGAATACGAAAGTATACTTTGGAATTGTCTGGATGCGAACGAAAATTGCAAAAATAATATTCGTTCTCCGACGACAACGCTAAAAAAAGTAAATTTTCTTGACGTTTAACATATGGTTTCCTGCAACATCAATGCTGCCAACGTATTGTTCTAGGGTATTTAAGTACATATCAGAGATATAGAGGTAGGAAAAATACGCTTCGATTTCTTATGCTACGGTGTAGAAAAAAGAAAATATTGTTTAGAATCGATTGATGCAAAGAAAAATTGCAAAATAATAATGGTTTTTGCGACGACAACGGTATTTATTGACGTTTAACAATTTCCTTCAACAGTAGTGCTGCCAATGAATAAATCTAGGGTTTTTGGTTACATCTTGCGCCATCGGCAGTATATAAAAAGAAACTAATAATATTCTATACAGCGTCTCAAAAATTTAATGTACACGGTGTCAAAAAAAAAACACGCGCATAACTTTATTTCATTTTTTTCTGATTTTTTATATCTAACTTGTATTTTCAGTGGTTCACCGGCTAAATTTTGATATTTACACGATGTCTAAAGAAACAAACAATATGAATGAAGGGTAAGAGGAAAAAACCAACGATATGTCCACTTTACTGGAATTTTTAAGTAATCGAATATAAAAAACGATGTCCACATAAGCAGTTTTGTGACATTGTCTGTTTTTCCCCCTTATCCTTCAAAAGCATCTGAAGAATACTTTATTGAAAAAATTTTACAATTTAAAATTTAAATAAAAAAACATACACTACACATACAAACTAAATATAGGCAAACCTGTAAAATTAGCAATAAAATATCTATATTTTTCAAAAACAACATATATCTGAAAATTAAAAGTTATTAAATCTATTTAAAAAGTATTTTTAATCATAATTGTAATCGAAAACTTTAGAAGTATTTGTTTTACAAGTATTGTATAATAAACAATAAGTGCAGTTGTTGAAAAATGCGTCATATTTGTTTATAATGAACTTTAACAAGTCATTAAAGAACATTTATATATTTAAACATGTATATTTACACTTTGATACAAGCTAATTTGTACTCAACCACCTAAAACCTCTCTATATTTTTGTTTTAAGTCCTATAAATAATACTTAATAGGCCGTATATAACTCTCTAATTGTAAAATCAACAAATAATTCATTGGATTATTACATAAATCAATAAATTATTCTAGCGACATATATACAAGGTGTTCGAAAAATTCAGGGCCAAATCAGAGGATGTTTTCTTATAAAATAATATGAAAAAAATTCCTATAAACATGGGGTTCGAAAATGCATAGTTAAAGATGACAGGATGTTATTTTTTAAAGTTTAACATCCTGTAGCATTTGCAAACCCATGTTTATAGGAACTTTTTTTCATATTTTTTGATGAATAATCACCCCCCGTATAATTTGGCCCTGCATTTTTTCAATACCCTGTATAGAAAAAGAAACACATGCAAAGAAATCAAATTTTTAAACATACAGAATATTTTTTAAACGACAAAGTTGGGGACTAGCAACTTACTTTTTGCTGAAAGCACTACTTACTATATTCTACCATTAATATTTATAAATTTAAAAAAACAACACGTAGTATATAAGGAATAAAATTTTAAAACAAATAGATTTGCATATATCAAATATTGCAAGACAAATAAAAACTACATACATTTATATTTATGTATATATCACACACCATTTTTTCTTTGTAAACATAAAAATACCGTATCTACTAAGGGCTGGCAAAGGTTAGTCTTGGGTCGAGATTTCCGTATGTAAGAAGAGTACAATGCGTTTATAATGTACTGAACAAAGAGAGGACAGTAAACAAGTTGCCAAACGTATGAAATAAACCGAGAAAATGTGCACATCGCTAAGAGACGTGGAAGGGGATAGAGCAAATTTGTCGCAGTTGAAGTTCTAGGGAAAGGTGTACGTCATGCGTTCAGCTTCACGATTTAAGTACGTCTCGTGATACTTAATTTGTTTATTTACTAACGAGTCGTTGTAATTTTCCCTATAGCTTGAATTTTTTTTAAGTGCAAGCTAGAAACACTTGCATTTTTGGTAAAAATAAGTGGAATTGAGTGGGCGTTCGATAGTGGTCGCGCTATTAGAACTCTGAATTCAAAAATCGATATCTCGAAATCTATTAGAAATAATAGATTGTAGTTTTTTCAAGAACTTTGTTAATATTTCTGCTGTGTTTTCTTTGTAGACAGTATGTGAAAATCTTTATCAATAAAAAAATTACACGATTGCTGAAAATTGCTATGCTCTAAAAGTAAATGGATGGATTGTTTACAATTTTTGAATTGAAAAAACAACCTTATCGAATTTTTCTTATGTAAACATATTGTAAAATATGCGATCTTGAAAATAAAAAAAAGTTTCAATATCTAAAGTGGTTCTTGAGTTATGGCCTGTTATGTGTTAAAAAGTTGAGTTTTAAATTATCGCGATTACTGCCGTTTTCTCGTTATAAAAAAATGACACCCTAACGATATCCTTATAATTCCATTTCAGATGCTCGGAAACATGTCTAATGATTTTATCTAGTTATCTCTTGAAAAAAAAGTTTTTTAAAAATAAGCGGTTTGCGATCGTGATTTTACTTTACTTGAGCGTATCGGCAACGCCGCAACAGCACACCGTAGCGACTTAATAAGATCCCTATGCGATTTACTTCCACACATGTAAATGCCGACCCAAAAGTAACAGTTGCCAGCACGGTATATTACTAGGTTTGTATAGAATTCATACCTCTACGTCAATAGTGTCATTGCAAGGCTCTCAGCTTGCAACACGAACGTTTTTAAGGTTATTGCATCTATGTACCGAGCGATTGAATAAAAACGATGTCACGGTAGTCGTTGAAATCATATTTTACTTTGAGATTTACTATAGCTAGTGTTTACTAGGCTACTGTGACATTGTTTTCATTCAATACCACGGTGTATACCGTGTAAAGTCAGAAAAATAATATAGTTTTAGTACCAGACAGTTACTGGTACATACTTTTTGATCAAACACAGTATATAAGTTTTATAATATATACAGTATGTCCTCGGTTCGTCTTTACAAGATATATTTTTTGCAACAATTAAATTCAACTGTATTTTCATAATATTTTTGTTTATTTTACTCTAAAACGGTAAGAATGCATTTTTTCTCAAAAAAGTTAATAAAAAAGTGTTTCCTTTTCTAAAGACAATCCGGGGACACACTGTACAATAGTCCTATTTTAAATCTACCTGTACAAGATCTTTTAAAAGACCATCGAGAGTAATATTAAATATAATTAAAGAATATTATTAAAGTTTATTTTTTAATTTTCAAAATTTAAAGCTAGCTTATATAGTATCTTATCGATAGGGATATACTAAAAATTAAGGGATCTCGGTTTCAAACCGTTGTTTTTGAGGAATTTGTGAGCCATTTCGGTGAGGTCCAACTGGTCTTGGGTGCGTCCGCAAGCAATAATAGCCCATAAACGATCAATCTGTGAAGTAAAATTCATCAAATAACACCAAAAACTAACATTTTACCAAAAATTCTAAATTTTAGGCACTTTTTCGTTACATATATAGGTCGTTTTTAAATATTTTTAACATTTTAGAACTATATAGTCTGTCCAGCGAAAGAATATATGACATGAACGACAGTTTTCAAGTAATTTTAAATCAAAAACAAGTCTCCAAAAAATCCTATACTTTAAAACAGATACGTCTACAAAAACCATTGACGTTCTGTTAAAATGACATTTTTAACTTGATATTTAAACTTCAAAATTAACAATTACTACCTGATAACAATTACTTAATTAATTTTTCTTTAAGAGGCTATCGCTTCTTTCATTATAATTTTGGCGTTATTAAAATTTATTCTGTGCCCTGTGTCCCATGAATGCTCACAAATCTTAGATTTGTGTATCTGTTTTAAAAAACTAAATTAGCTGAATTTAAATATTTTTAATAGTTTTTTTCTTTATTCTTTGTATTTTAGATAAACGAGATAAACTTTCCGAAACGTTAAGCAACATTTTTTTAAAACAAGTCTGTCGAAATCATATGTTCCCCCGTGCTGTTCTGCTTTTAATTGAAACTTTCAACTTCCAACGTGTTGATATAATTTTTTCTTTTTAACTGACTATCCTGTATACAGGATGTTTAAAATTCGCCTGTCAACTTTAAGGTTCTCGGAAACGGTAAAAGATACAGGGTGGCGTCAAAAATCACTTGAGGCGTATCTTTTTTCTGAGACCGTCAACATTGTTTTTTTTTAGCCACCCTGTCTCTTTTACCCATTGGTGAAAGACGAATTTAAAACACCCGGTATGAACTCTAAGTAATATTATAAAAAAAACTCCTTACATAATATTAAAAAAAAGATAAAGCAATTTTTTGAAAAGAATTCCCATTCACATATGGTTTTTGGGGGCTACTTTTGTTTAGAGTCTCACCTTGGGGGCCCTAGGTCGCGTCTCCTCGAAAGTGATCCGCTTGGCTGCGGTGCTACGGGTTTCCGAGACGTTATTGGCACCCCTTGCTGCAGAAGCGGGCTGGGAAGAGCACAAGGAGATACAATACAAGAGCTACTACGACAGTACACTTTTATAGACTACATCAAGCATAGACAAAACTCTATGTAGATTTAAAGCATTCGTTTGTAAATTAAAATCAAAAATATCCTCTTAAATACGGCAATAACTTGTTTAATTTAAACGGAACACCCTGTCTATTTTAGGAGAATCACGTGCATAATTTAATTGTCTATCAAATTGTATTATACCATTTTTACCTATCCCTTCATGTTTTCGTAGAAAATGCATTTTCTTATAATTTAGACCTCATTTATCAATATACCCATGGAATATTGACATTTTAGATTGTTTTTACAGCAACAAATGTACAAAATATACAGGCGCTAAAAACGATAATATTACTAACCCGTTTGTATACAAAAAGAAAACTATTTAAATCTTTATAAAAGAGTATACCATTAATTAAATATACCACTATTATTTCCGCCCAAATATTAATTAATTACGTACTTAATTGTGTTAGTTAATAAATTATTCGAAATAAATGTAGATATGAATCAGAAATCAACATAATAATAAGTTATGAAAATGAACGTCTCTGTTGTTATAAATAATCATTCGTCAAAAAATGAAATAACATTTTTAAGGTGACACAAACAGCCAATTAATGCAGTTTGAATACTGGAATCATATTAATTGGTCCTCTTTAACAAATATTAAACAGTTTTTATTTTATTTTTTAATTTTCACTCTTTAAAAATTTGTTACATCATTAAAAATAATCTAAAATGTCAATATTCCATGGGTATATTGATAAATGAGATCTAAATTATAAGAAAATGCATTTTCTACGAAAACTTGAAGAGATAGGTAAAAAATGGTATAATACAATTTGATAGACAATTAAATTGTGCATCTGATTCCCCTAAAATATACAGGGTGTTCCATTTAAATTAAACAAGTTATTGCCGATTAAAGCCAGAAATTATTTAAAATAAATTTTTAGACACGCTGTAGGAGGCTATTTTTATTATTGCAACACAATAACTGATCAATATATATAAACTTCAGTAAATATTTAGTATTAAAAACTTCGATACCCTTGGAGAAATGAAGTTTTAAAATGGTTACTGCAATTTAACAAAATTGAAAATATTTCAAAAACGGTAAAGTTTAAGTGTGGTAAACCTTAATCAAATTTACCTTTATTTTAATGGTAGAAATTAAAAATGTAATAATATACAGGGTGTCCCATTTAAAAAAATACAACTTTGATATTTTTAAATTGTGCCTCTAATAGTCGTTCAACGAACCCCCCAAAAAAGCTAATAAATCTTAAACAAATGTCTGGTCACGTAGTCCAAAATATACTGTGTTAATACAGAAAAAAAAACAAACAACAAATAAAATGTGTGAGGAATATAACAAGAGGCGTGGAATAAGGAGGGATAATAAAAACAGGATTAATACGTCAATAATACATAATACAAATCCTAGGTCGCGTAATATCATACAGTCGAAAAAAAACAGCGTCAAAGAAGGCTGCGGAACGATACTCGATGATAATTTTGGCGAGGTCAAGCGCTAGACGTCGCTTACTTTACTCTTCATTATTTTTTAATGGCGTTTACCGCCTTAAGAAGGTTGTAATTTATTATTATATTGAGTTAAAATTATTTTTAAATGTGGAAAACTGTCGCCAATTATTATCATTCCGCAGGTATCTGTGAGGCTATTTTTTTTTTCGATCATACGGTATTTGTGGTCTAGAATTCTAACGTGAGAATTGTGGTGATGAGAGCATGCAAGCAAAGCAGAAAAAAATATAGTAAAGGTTATAACAGAAAATAAAATTATATCACTAATTTTAATGGATTTTTTTTTCAAAAAAATTCTACGGGTCTAAAAGAAAAATATAAACTATCTTCACAAATACTTGTAGTGTTTTTGCTTGGAATATAACGTAATAACTCTTCTCTCTCATTAACCGGTTTTTTTTGTGACACGGTGTATAAGAAACGACGAAAATTTTTTTAAAAATATAACTCATCATTCTCTTGTGTTCTTGACAAAAAAAAATTGTATGTTGTAAAGCCACATCAAGGACCTCGAAATCAGAGAAATAAATGAGTGGTTTCAATTATACTTTATAGGTACTTAAAAACATAAAGAGTGTTCAGCCTTCGTTCAATGCTACGTCATCATTATATTATGTCAAATATGAGTTTTAGAGTGTGTCTGAGATCAGTTCATATTGTTTGTGCGTTCCTATGTTTGTGTGTTCCGTTTTTTTTCGGCATTTATTATTTTTTTATTAATTGTTTATAAACTTCTAAGCTGTCTGAAACCACTAACGTATTCCACTTATTTCGACGTTATGAATGAATAAGCTTAAAGATATTCAAAAAAAAAAACGATGTTAGTAGTTGTTAAAAAGGTAGAGGACTAGTAGAGGGTTAAACTAAAAAATAAAAACAGTACATTCATTTTTGAAATACCTTTATTTTGTATTGTTAAAAAAAACATAAACAATTCTGTCTTACAAAAGGAAGCGTTATACAAGCTAAGACCAAATAAGGAAATAAAATTATACAAAAATGCATGAACCACTAAATTGAGATTACCATTAAAATTAACTTAACTACTTGGTTAATAACTTTTTAGTAATTTCATTTCAATTTGATTATTAATATTATTAGTTTTTTTTAGGTTAAATTTAGTGATTCAGTGTTAACAAACTTACAAAATAATCTACATGCACAAAACTAAAAAAAAAATCATAAAGATACCTTATGATACGAAAAAAAAAAAAAAAATTTTAGTTGGTAACAAAAATATCACCAACTAAAACTGTCAAAGTAAAGTCTACTTAATTTCGATCATAGAAGGCATCGTATTACAAGTTATATTTGTTTAATATAATAAAAAATAATATCATGCATGTATAGGTTAGAGAAAACGTTACAAAATAAAGGTATTTATTATCACGCGGTATAAAAATTTTGAACAAATTGGCACACTGAAAAGAATACTAAGGGCTGGCAAAGGTTAGTCTTGGGTCGAGATTTCCGTATGTCAGAAGAGTACAATGCGTTTATAATGTACTGAACAAAGAGAGAACATTAAACAGTAAACACGTTGCCAAACGTATTAAATAAACCGAGAAACTGTGCACATCGCTAAGAGACGTGGAAGGGGATATAGCAGATTTGTCGCAGTTGACCGGTCGACCCAATCAATACCTCTGTCAGTACTTAAAGTTCTAGTAAAAGGTGAACGTCATAAGTTCAGCTTCACGATTTAATTACGTCTCGTGACACTTAATTTGTTTATTTACTAACGAGTCGTTGTAATTTTCCCTATAGCTTGAATTTTTTTTAAGTGCAAGCTAGAAACACTTGCATTTTTGGTAAAAATAAGTGGAATCGAGAGTGGGTGTTCGATAGTGGTCGCGCTATTAGAACTCTCAATTCAAAAATCGATATCTCGAATAGATTGTAGTTTTTTCAAGAACTTTGTTAATATTTCTGCTGTATTTTCTTTGTAGACAGTATATGAAAATCTTTATCAATAAAAAAATTACACAGTTGCTGAAAATTGCCATGCTCTAAAAGTAAATGGATGGATTGTTTAAAATAATTTTTGAATGGAAAAAACAACCTTATCGAATTTATCTTATGTAAACATATTGTAAAATATCCGATCTTGAAAATAATAAAAAGTTTCAATATCTAAAGTGGTTCTTGAGTTATGGCCTGTTATGTGTTAAAAAGTTCAGTTTTTAAATTATCGCTATTACTAACGTTTTGTCGTTATAAAAAAATGACACCTTAACGATATCCTTATAATTCCATTTCAGATGCTCAGAAACATGTCTAATGATTTTATCTAGTTATCTCTTGAAAAAGTCTTTTAAAAATAAGCGGTTTGCGATGGTGATTTTACTTTACTTAAAGATGTACAGGCAACGCCGCAACAATACACCGTCGCATTTCTCTCACTCCGACTTAATAAGATCCCTATGCGATTTACTTCCACACATGTAAATGCCGACCCAAAAGTAACAGTTGCCAACACGGTATAAACTATTCTCGCTTGCTTCTTCCAAAAAAAAAACGATTAAAATCATTTTAAATTGTACTTAAACCTAATAGAATGATGTGCAATGATTTTTTATCGAAAAAAAAAGAAATAGTATATAGAAAAAAATAAACACGTAGTGCGGTCGATATCTACAGTTGTTGTATAAAACTAAAATTAATTGAAATTAAAAAAAAACATTATATAACAATAATTATACGTTGTGCTCATCTGGTAACACGGGCAGTATTCTAGGTTTCTTTTTACAAGGGTTGTTTTTAAATTTTACAGACAAAAAAAATAACTAAAATAACAGAAAAGAAAATATATTATTTTTTCTAAAATTTATTAAGAATAAGTTAAGAATAAATAGGTTTAATGAATCTTTGATTCAGTGATATTAGTTTTGGCTTAAAATATCTTATTTTGACTTGGTCAAATCAAGTATATACAGGGTGGAACTCAATTGAGTGACTTTTATTACCATTTAATACTAATATTCGTGTAAAAACTGTATGCAACTAAATAATAAGCCCGACTACTATCTTGACGTCATACGTCATTATATCGGGCCTCTATCTTCGCGAAGGCTGTGGTAAAAAAAAACGTCAAGAGAACTCATAGTAAACTATAAAGTTATATTAATAAATTTAGTATAAAACTAAAAAAAAAACTTCACTAGTTTGACGCTAGAAGATTAATTTCGGTGATAAAAAGTAAATTGTAAGTTTTAATAATATGGTTTATGAATTATTTCATATTTATGTCATAAAAAACAATAAATCAATACAAATATTCATGTAAAAGCCATAGACAACTATGCAATAAGTTCGACTATTATCGTGACGTCATTAATCGTTGTATCGGGCCTTACTTTTAAGAAGGTTGTGGTCGCATAGTGAACTTTAAAGTTATATTGATAAATTCACGTATTTCTTCAAAAGAAATATTCTTCAATGACTGTTGTTTTGACTAATTGTATATTTGGCAATAACTGGTCAATTATAAACAGAATAAAACTAAAAAAAAAACTTCACTAGCCCGAATTTAACAGCTAAGTACATATAACGCTTATTCTAATTAAGAAAAATTAAATATAACCCTTTAATATACCTAGAATACGCCCAACATCTTAAATTTAACAACACAAATAACAAAACAAATTAAAAATATAAAGTAATAATAAAAAAGGAGGCGCTTCACTTTTTTGGCTTGCCCGATAAAAAACGAAAAAATACAGAAAAATAAACAAATTATCAAGTCAAAAAAAATTAAATAATACTTGCGGTTTAATTATTCTTTCTTGAGAGAAGTTAGACAAGGAAAGGCGCATGTACAGGGTGAGAGAAAAGAAAAACTATAAGGTTTTTTTGGTGAAAGGAATGCTTTGGTCAATCTTAATGCTACAAGATGGCAGCACAGACTAGACAGAGACCACAGAATATACCAGGAGTGTACTAAAGCGACATCTGTCAGCTGTTTTTTGCGATGTATTTATGTTAAAATCTCAGAAAAATAAGTAAAAATGGTTGCTAATATGCATGTAAAACCATATGAAAACATATAATAAGGTCGACTAATGTCGTGACGTCACAAAACCTTGACTCCGGCCCCTATTTTTACGGAAGTCGTGGTCACGTTTCTGTTTAGACGTGTGCAATGTTGCCGTATTGACAGAAACATCAGTTAAAATAAAGAAGAAAAAATAGTGTGTATAAAAATATGATTTTTAGAATATCAATACAATCTATACTAATATATAAAATCCTTAAGTGACTGACATACTGATTAATCACGATCCTGCTCAAACCACTCAACGTAAGAAGCTCAAGGGATTTTTCGAAATTCCAGTTCCAAGAGGGTGAAACCACCCCTCAAATATTACAATATTTTTTATTTAAAAAACGGTCAAGTTTCCGAAAAAACGCTTAAGCAGGTATATTTTATTTCGTTTTTTACATATTTTAAGATTTTTCAAAAATGTATACAGGGTGTTTCGAAAAATCTGGTCATTGATTAATCACGATCCTGCTTAAAGCGCTTGACGTAAAAAGCTGATTTTTGGAAAACAGATTGACTTTAGGGTGTAGAGGTTCGATATGAAGGGATTTTTCGAAACTCGAATTCTAAGGGGGTGAAACTATCCCTCAACTATCCCTCTATACTGGGTGTTTCATAAAATCTGACCACTGAGTAATCGCGATTCTGCTTAAACTGCTTGACGTTTAAAGCTGATTTTTGGCAAACGGATTGACTGTGGGGTGTAGAGGTTCGATAAGGAGGGGTTTCTCGAATCTCAAATTCCAAGAGGGTGAAAACGCTCCTCAAATATTACAATATTTGTTATTTAAAAAACGGTTAGTCTTTCGGGAAAACGCTTGGACACGCATAATTTATTTTGTTTTTTTACATAGTTTGAGATTTTTTAAAAAATCATCAGGATGTTCCAAAAAGTTGGGTAATTTCTTAACCACGATTGTGCTTAAACTGCTCGACGTAAAAAGCTTATTTTTGGCAAACGGATTTTCCGAAAGTCAAATTCCAACGAGATGAAACTACCCCTCAAATATTACCAAGTTATATTAATATCACCATATTGTTTTTTCTCATGCTAATATAAATGTGAGAAAATTTTATCCAGTTTGTATGTTAATGGAAATTCTTGCTTTGCTTTATCATCACCGTTACAAATGATTAATTCGACGCGAACGAAGTCGCTGGTACACGCTAGTATAATTATAAAATAATAATAATTGATGACGACGGTTCTATGTGTACTTATTTTTCTGAGAGTAAAATACTTATCAAATATCCCTGGTATATTTTGCGAATAGAGAGACAAAACTTACATAAGAAATCATGCAGTTTGCAAGATTGAAAATAAATGGTATATTATGTATGTGTTTATGATATAGAGAGATATATTATAGTGATATGATTATTTATATTCTTATGTCGTTTAGGCACAATTATTGTCAGTCTAATTTAATTCATCATCTATGGCACAGAAAATTTATGGTAATTATACAGGGTGTCCCAGAAATAAGTGCAAGTATTTTAAAGGGTGGTAGATCTCGATAAAGGAAACATATTTTCTCTTTATCGTTTTTCAAATAAGTCCAAAATAACGGAGTTATTTTACTTTGAAAATTTCCAAAAAAAAAATGATTTTTTGCTAAAATTTTGAGAACTAGTGGATCTTTTCTGGATTTTCTTTCTTGTAAATTTAATTTAATACCTATGTTACCATATTATCAAGAAATTATGTTTTTTAACTAAAAAAATTTCTCAAAAAATTTCGAATTTTAAAAACATTTTTTTCGCGAAAAAAACTTCATAGACGTGTTTCCGGGGTTGAAGTATACTACCAGTTAAACTTGCACTTTTTTCTGGGACACCCTGTATATAAGGCGTCCCTTAAATAAGTACAAATATTCCTAAAAATGGCAGATATAGATTGAATAAATATTAATTTTCTATTCTAAAAAAAATCTCCGTTTTGAGAACCACAGATTTACTCCACTCCCCATGTTGCCACATTTAAAAAAAATGTAAGGAACCTACATCTCTAAAGTTTTGTAGAATTTCTGGAAATTTTATAAAAAAAATTATTTCCAACATTTTTTTTTCGCGAAAAATAAAACTACCTCTACCAGTTAAAACATCTGCACTTTTTTCAAGAAACACCCTATATAATTTAGCGTTTTGCTATGTCAACTGAATTATATAAGCTAAACTTTGAAACTAAAACATTATTTCTAGTCCTACTATGACAGACGTTTTTTTAATACGAATTAAAAAATATATACTTTTAAATTAGACCAAACATAATCAATCTATGCCTCATAAAATATACGGTTATTGTGCTTTAGTAAATCTAGTTAGTATGTCTTCTTAAAATATATGTAAGTACTAGTGCCATTTACGCACAACAGGTACGGAAAATTTATAAAAATAAAAAGGCGTCGTGGTAGGAGATTGGGGGAGATTAATTTTGGGAGGTTAGGAGGGAAAATAGTCACCAAATTGAAACCAGCTGTTCGGTACCTTTGAGGACGACGTGGGAGGCACGTAATCCAGAGCCGTCACCCCTAGGGAGTCCTTCATTATGGACGGGGGCGTGGAAAACAAGATGGAGGTATCGTCTCCTAAAGACTTGCTCTGTAATTAACAGTAAAATATGTCAAAAGAGAGATCAACGCCATAAAAAAAGTCAAAGACATCTAACTAAGAAGGAGACACAACACTCCATTTGTTTAAAATCATACATATAGGCAATACCAATTAAAGTTTTAGTGACGTAAAAGGGCGCAATTTTTAAATTAATCGTTGCCAACCACTGGAATTTAAATTTCCCTCTGCGGATTCAGGTGGTAGCTCTGCTGCAAAAAACGCCAAGTTGCCTCATATTTTTTTTATTTCCTGACGTTGTCATTCGTTTTGAAACTTTAGTTTTGTATTACGAGTTTTTGGTTTAAATGAATTGTTGTTGTGATACTTGTGTCTGTGATATTGTTCTTTTTAGAACCTCTTTTAGTGCGAATTGTACAAGATTAAGTCTAACGAAAAAAAGAATAGAAATATGATTGCACAAACTTAAAATTAATTTCTCACTGAACACACTTGCTTCCTTGGCTATATAAAAGCCGCCGATAAAAGAGTAATTAATACAATTTTTAAATTAAAAAACGCAAAAAACAAGCGTCGTTACACAATGGGAATAAGATTATGACCAATTATGACAATATGATGACAATGAAAAGTAGGTTTCCATAACAATGTATAATAAAACTGTGATTATTTTGGAAATACGTGCAACTTTTAATGCGCCTGCGCAAAGTAAGGTCCTAGAGAAAGACAACCCTATTGAACGTTTCATAGGTGCAATAAAGAAGGTTTGAAAATGGCATGTCGTGATGTTGGAGACGTATTTTTTAATGCTAAACTTATGGCGTTGATTTATCCACGTAAATATATATGATCTAGGGTTTTGTCTTGTTTAAGTTAGAGGTCTTTGACTTTATTTTAATGCTTAATTATTTTATGACACTTACCGGCGTTTCTACGGCAAATGACATATCGGACGACACGCACGACGACATCGACGTGGAGGCCCAAGATGGCGCCAACGCCTTCCGCACCCTCTTGTTCGGGAGGACGTTTTCTTTGTCTGCTGCATTTCCCACCACTTTTCGTTTGCCTGTCAGATAGCCGCTGTCGTTCTGAAAAACGCAAACCAGACCTCAAGTCAATCCAAAAAAGAGAAAAAACGCGCTTTAAAAAAGATAAATAACGCTTGTAAAGCATGAAGCCGGTAGGTATGCAACCAGTAATACACCTAATCCTGAAAGAAGCAGGTGACAGCGTTCATCGATGAAGTAGACGAATCAGATTGTTTTATTTGGCGCGTGCTGTTCAACGAAAAGGATAGACGTATGCAAGATTGATATTTCTATTTCTTTTCTTTGGCTTCACTTTCCACTCATTGTGCAAATGCGGTACTAGAAATATATTCTTATAATATATTTGATTGAGACACGCTCATTCGAGGCCGGATGAGATCGGATATCACGTGAGTAAGAGATGCGACTCACAGTCACGAAATGCAAAAGACTGACAAAAATGACAGGCTTACGTTTGTCGGGACCCAGGCTCGAGACGCGACTGTAAGGCCGAAGACCGCGGTTCGTATTCCTCGTAAGCAGAGTAGGTCCCATCCAGATTAGCCTTAACAGCAAAGAGGAGACGCTAACTTAAATTACAATACAATCAAGGGGCAAATTTTTAGGACTAGGTGTAATGTTGGTTGCATATTATATAACTTCACCAAAAATCCGGCAAATTTTGATGGGGTTCGTGTGAAACGAAATGACAAGCTAAACGAAAAAATGTTGAGAATTTGCAGAATGTATTAGTCAACGAAAAAAGAATACACCATCAAGAATTTAAAAATTAAATAATTTCACAGAATGATATATCCTTTTTATCGTTGAATACAATAAGAAAAATCCTTTCAACCACACTAATATCACTGTATTATACCGTACGATCGAAAAAAAAACGGCGATCGATGACATTCACCATATAATTTTACATATAAAACAGACAGCGATCTTCATTTCGAAGCCATCGCTGACGCCGGTTTTTTTCCGATCAGATTATATTATTTCATTGTTTTTTTTTAAAGTAAGGTTACGAAAGTTCACGAAAATACCCGAAAGAGTTATTACATATCCAAACAAACACAAAGCATAGAAAGGCACAAAAGGTTATTCTATATTATAAAATAGTGTCTCTGAATAAGTGTTCGGTATTTCACTGGGTGATTTCGACACTTACTCAGAAACACCCAGTATTTATCATATCAGCCAAATTTATCTTAGTTTTTCAAAAAATTCAATTAAAATAAAAACAAAATCCCAAGTGTTTTTCAAAAATGACTCGCCTGTATGTCAGTATATACCAAATCCCGTATTTTTTTTAACCGAAAAAAATTAAAAAATTACAGGGGTGAGCCTTTTTTGAAAAACACTTTGTATATTTTACAGAACCTGGTCGATATACTTACCGTCGCAGTGGTCACCATACTCGTATCGGTCTCATATTGCGAGCTGTCCTGATCTTTCTTCATTATCTCCGTGATGTCCTCCAGCCTGGACGGCGTGTCCGGCATGTTCGAAACAGGGCCGGACTTCCTTTCCAGATCTGCCAAAGCCTTCTTGAACGGTGTAGGCGTGCGAGGCGTGTCCTCGTTCAAAAATAACCTCTTGTTAGGCGTTGAAGATGCATCAGAGGTTGAAGGTCCGACGTCTGGTTTGATACAAGGCCCGTGAGGGGTACTAAGAGGACTATAATCCCGATCCTTGACAGATAAACAAAGAAACATGATCATTTTCCATAGTACCAGCTTTAGAACGGTCAAAATCGGTCCAAAAATAACGTTAAATCCCTCTAGAACCATTTTTAGAACCGCTAACTGCATTACAACCTCTAAAAATGTTTTAGAATCGATCCAAAAACAAGTAAAATGAGTTCGTAAACGCTAAGACCCTCTTCGAAGCGGCTCTAAAGGAATAAAATCTAGTTAGAACCGCTAATGTCACTCTAGAACCGCTAAAAATAGTTTAGCGGTTGTATTAGCGATTCAAAAGCGGTTTTAATCGTACTAGAGAAGTTTCTAAACAGTTTCAATAGTTTTATACGAATTTTAGCGGTTCCTAAAACAATTTTAGCGGTTCTAATGTAGCTTTAGCAGTTCTAAAATGTTTTAATTCTTTCATAACATTTGTTTTTTGTGGTTATTTACAATATAACTTAGAGTCACTAAAGATGTTTAATTTAGCAACTCTAAAACATCTAAAGAACTTTTAGAACTGCTACAGAACTGCTACTGGTACCCTAGAACCGCGAAAGGTGCTTTAGCGCTTCTAGAAAAGCTTCTAAAACGCTTTGGCGGTCCTATGGTAGGTTTTATTTTGACACTATCTATTTCAAAGCAGTTTTAATCATTCCAGAGGCGTATCAAAACAAATCTTCAAAAATTCTTGTCTAATTTTAGCGGTTCTATACAACTTTAGCAATTCTGTAGTGAATTTTATTATGAGATTAGCGATTTTAAAGCCACTTTCCTCATTCTAGAAGAGTTTCTAGCGGTTCCAGGCTAACTTTACCACTTCAAAAAAGCTCTAAAACAACTTTAGCGGTTCTAAAAATTTGTTTTGACGTTTTCACAAAAATTATATTTTACTCTACTAATTCTAGGAAAGGTTCTAAAATATTTTAAGGATTCTATATTAATTTTAAAACAAATTATCGCTTTTAGCGAAAAGTTAGCGGGTCTAAAGTAGTTCTAACAATGCTAGTGAGGCTTCTAAAATGATTTTAGCTGTTTTATAGTGAAGATAAAGGTTTCATGGAGAACTGCAATAGGTTTTGTCGGTTTCATATAGGTATTATTGATATTAGAGGAGTTTTTGTGAATCTAAATAGTCTTAGCAGTTATAAACAGATATTATAGTTCAATTGTGGTTTTAGCAGTTCTAAAAAAGTTTTTTCAGTTTCAAAAAAAAGAGAGGTTTTTAGTCGTTAAACGTGATTTGATGATCACAGGAAAAAATTTAGAACGCTTAAAAATGTATCCAGGGCAATTTTTTTAGTACAAAAAAGTATGAAATATATCTAAGACCAAAAAACTTACCGGTTTTTTTCGAACGTCCTTCTTGGGTGTCATAACCCCTCCTTTCTTCACAGGGGTCGAACTGAGTGTGACATCAAAGGTGATATGCGACATATTAGGACTGTTAAGGAACTGGGAAGGACTGAACGGCAACTGTTCAATCGGGGAAGCCCCGTTATTGCCCATACGGATCGGACTAAAGATTGTGGGTTTACCACCTTCAAACATCGAGGTCACGTCTTGCGTCAGACGCCTGTCGTGGTGAGAGGCTTCTTCCTTGTCAATTTCATCACTGTCTCTTCGTTTACGTGACCTGGGACCCCTTCTTAGAATGGGAGGGGTAGATGACCTGGTTGAAGGTGCAGCAAGGATAGCTATAGATTGTGCGTACGTCGGAAGTTCAACACGGGATTTCATAAAGTGTTTCGCTCCTTTCAAGGGACTGTAGAGGGCCAAATCAAAGTCAGGGATGGGATCGTCACTCATGGGGGTGAGTTTCACTGGGGAGGGTTGACTGGGGTAAGACAGGGCGTAGTTGTGAGTCTCCGCGATGTTGGAGTGTGCCGGAGAAGGATGGATTCTGTCAAAAGCCGTGGAAGCTCCCGGTGATGGAGTGGGTGCCCCATTTGATAGGCCTCCTATGCTGGACTGGTTGCTGCCTTGGTCGTACATCTCCACCCAATCCTGAAGGAAACAAGAGTTTGACGAAACTGACTTAACTTTAAATCAGTTAACGTATATGTTGAGAACTATTACCAAAATCTATTTTCATAAATAATATTTATTGAAAGAAAAAGCTGTTATTTGTATATATCTGTTACTTTCGAGTAACTAGTATTTTTTACAGGAAAAGTGTTTACACTGTTATTTTTTATACCTGTTATTTACTAAATGTAGTTGTTATTTCGAAACATCAATTACTTTCTAGTAATTGTTATTTAGAAATAACAGTTACTGAAGTATCTGTTATTCAGTAAATAGCCAGAGCAAAAAAATCTTATTCTAAGTCATTGCACTGTTATTCTTTCGTATTATTTCTTAAAAGTTACAACTATTGCAAACTGTTACTTCTAAACAACAGATCCTTAAATAGTAACACTATTTAAAATCGCAAGTTTTTGTACTGTTATTTGTAAATCTCGGTCACTTTCTAGAAACTGTCATTAACGATTAACAGTTACTGGCGTATCTGTTATTTATAAATAACAGAGCAAACTGATATTTTTTCAATCACTGATCGTTAAATACCAACCAGTCTTTTTGTCCCGAGCCATTGCACTGTTATTCTTTAGTGTATTTCTTAAAACTAACAACCGTTGCAATCTGTTACTTCTAAATAACAGATCACGATGCTAAATAGCAACTCTACTTTACATCGCGAGTTATTTCCAACCCAGTTATTTATCGAAAGCAAATTTTCAGTAACTGTTATTTACAAATAACTGTTATTTCCCAAATAACAGACACGGGATGGTGAAATAACAGACCCGTTAAATAATACTCACCTCGTTGTAGAAACTGCTGGTGATCTCCGGCTTTCTGAGTTCGGCATTTTGAGCCGCCATCGCCCTGAGTTGCTCCATGACTTTGTAGTCGGGTTTACGTTGGTTCTTCCTGTTTTTACCCCTGCGACTATCACCCTCCGCTTGTTCGTACCGTCTTCGCATAGTCGAGTTCCAGTGGTTCTTGATAGCGTTGTCCGTTCTTCCTGAAATAAGCCAGAAACGCGTTATAGTTATTTGGAGTGGTCAGAATTAAAATGAATTAAGTCCAATTTCCTACTATTTTAAGATAATGGTCTTTATTAGTTTATAAAATATTGTTTTTTTCCTCTTCACGCATTTTCCAATCTTCACGCATTATAAGCAGTTATAGCCTGTTTCTGTTTGGTTTCTGAATATTCTGTTGATTCTTTTCAGTAGTGAAATGGATCAAGTCCATAAAATTTAACGCTGTGCGCGATTTTAACAGACGTGCTAAAGTTTAGAGCTAATTTTTTTTTTGATAAAATGGATGACAATGAAACAAAGTCTGAACCATTTGTACCAAGCGAATCAGATTATCAGCCATCTCAGAAGTCTGATTCTATCGATTCTGAAAGGATAGTTTGATTTATCATTATTTTCACTATTACTACATCAATAAGTTAGCCTGTTTTTCTTACAACTACTTAGATATCTGGCATGTTTTTAATCTGAATAAAACTGCACGAGGAAGAAAAATCTTATCATTTTATATAGGCGTAAAGTAACACACTCTAAAAGGCAACACATGAAAGATCTTCTTCCCTTTATCCAGCCTATATACCATAATTTTTATAAAAATCCAGAAAACACTATTAATAGACAATGTGAAGTCAACAAATCCCTTAACGACGAAGAAGAATGTACCGATGAACCAATTTATATCTAAAATTTCAAATATTTTCGATAAAATGGTTCAAGTCCAAAAAAGTATAAACAAACGTTCTTAAAAATGACCACAGTGGTATTTTGAGTTACTTTGGTTTGCGATTATACAATTTAAAATATAATAAAGCATTATTGTGTCCATTCCAAGTTTTCTTCTCCAGCTTGTTTTATTTTTATTAAATAACATTGTAATATATTATTACTACAACCTATTAATTCAGTAAGAAAAAAATCCTGTATGTAGTTAATTTTTGACATACCCGGTAACATTTTAGCTATCCTGGCCCACTGGTTGCCCAGCATCTGATGGGCCTGGTAAATGATCTCATCTTCTTGTTCCGTCCAGGCCGATTTTTTTATTTTGGGATTGAGATGGTTGTGCCATCTTTCCCGGCATTGTTTCCCTATCCTGCCCTTCAAATGTCGAGCTATAAGGGTCCATTTCTTCGCCCCGTATACGTTGACCAGTTTCACAACTTTTTCATCCTCCTGTAAATAATAATATAGCTATTTATGTAACAAGTTGCAAAATGAATTTAGGCACTTTTAGATATTAGTGCCTAAAAGAATGTTTGAATGAAACCAAAAACTGTCAATTTCGAAACGCTTTCACAAAAAAAAACATGCCGTTGCTTATTTTGATTTTTTGAACAAGTTTGTTGTTTTGTTTTGCAAAAAGGAACACCCTGTATACGGCCAATGGCCTGAGACTAAAAAAACATCGTCACCATGGGAACCGGACCATCCCCACGGGCTAGGGTACGCTTCCTTTGTTCTTCCTTCACGGTCTGGGGCCTGTATGATAGCCCCAGGCATATAGAAACTACCATTAGGGCTTTCAGATGACTCTACATGTCTATACTCGTTTTAAACATTATTGTATAATAATTCTGTGTTTAAATTTTAAGTAGAAAAAAATAAAACGTAAAAATTGTTGAAATTTACCCTTATTTTTCAGGCCACATTAAATAATATATAAACTAATCAAATTTTTGAAGTACTTTTAATGCAAATGTTAATTATTTAAAAAAAAAAATTAAAAATTTAAAAAATTTTTTTTAATTTTTTTTTATTTTTTTTTTTTTTTTTAATTATTTTCTTTTAATAAAAACTAAAAAAAATCCAAAAAAGTTTTCAAAAAATTCCGAATTTTCAAAATTTTTTTTGGCGTGTTTCTGGGGTTGAACTATACTACAAGTTAAAATACTTGCACTTATTTCTGGGACACCCTGTATAACCTATACCGTGACCTACGCGGCAATAGAGGCCTGAGACAATGATTAGTGACGTCACAAAGGTAGTCCTAATTAGGGACAGTTTTTAAATTTCACGTATTTTTGTCAAAAAAGCCCCAAAACATCTCACGAATTTTTAAGAAACCCATATTAAGTATTGTACAAAATGTTGAATTTAAACCACCTAGAAAATGTTTAATATAAAAAGACACTTAAAATATATTAGACAATATTCGGTAATCTGTGACGTTTAGTGTTGGCTTCAAGTTGCCGACGAAAAAAACGTGTCTAGCGATTTTATGCTCATATGATAAAATATCTCACGAATTTTTAAGAGACCCATATTAAATATTGTACAGAATGTTGAATTTAAACCACCTATAGAAAATGTTTAATATAAATTAAATTAGACTACGTAAAAAGGGGTATCGTTATTTGAATATTCGGTAATCTGTGACGTCAGATAATTAGGTTTAGTGTTGGCTTCAAGTTGCCGACGAAAAAAACGTGTCTAGCGATTTTACGCTCTAAAGTTACGTATAAATATTAGCGCCAGAAAAATATTCCAAACATTCTGCCTTTTTATTTTATTTTCAATTCGCTCTCAGTTGTTTACCGAAAGTAAACTTCCGCTGATTCCTAGCGGCAGACACCAATCACATAAATTTCAACTAATCTACTCCCTGTGTTGATTGGAATAATTTTATTGCTATTTACTGATGAGAAAGGAAATGTACAGTATAATTTAATCTCAGTTTCGCTCTGTAATACGCTCTAAACAATGAGATAAATGATTTTACCCTGCTTAGACTTTTTCCGTATTTCCCTAGCGTTATATGAATATACACATACAGGGTGGCGCACGTCATTCGCCTCGGTTGATTATACGAAAACGGAAAGATGTAGAAACAAAATATTTTATGGGTATATGTGAGTGAAATTATTTTGAAATAAACAGGGTGTCTCAGAACTAAGATCCATACCAAAGTTATATTTTTTCTTACGAAACACCCGGTATTTTATTTCATTTTTGGATTCTTGGGCCCAAAAAAAGACATTTATTATAAAGGTTAAATATGTTTCAACTCATTGGTTTTTGAGATATTTAAAGATATTTAAATATGCATGCTACAAGAGAATTGATTATTAAGACCCTGTACATTACTTTTCAGAATTAATTCTTGTGCTGAGTTTAAAGGCAAAGAAATAAACTTTACTGAAAAATGTTATTGCTTCCTTAAATTTATACAGGGGTAACCATTTATTTTACATAAAAACTTTGTTATTTCAAATGCAACACCCTGTATCTCCGAAACTGAGAATTTTAGGACATACATTTATACGAACTTTTTTACATATTTTTATCTGCAGAATATGCTGCCGAAGTTTCCGGAAAGTTTTTACGGACCATCCTGTATAATAGAAATAACTAATTCATATTGAAATATATGGAACAAACAACTTCCCACACTCAAAAAAAAGCCAAATGTGGCTCCAAATACGCCGGAAGTGCAAATTATTACAGTGTGACATCCAAATATGTGGTCAAGTGACGCCATATGCCAGTAGAAAAAACTCAAACACAGGTGGCGTAGCTATCGGTATAGCACCGTCCTTTTAGAATATTTGTTACACTTGAATAATAAGAGTGAGAATTGTATATTTTAAACCATTCAACCCTCTCTATATTTTCCATAAAATTCACATAGTAAAAATATACAAAAAATCCTATTTTTATACGTTATTTTACTTAATATACTGGCTGAAATAAATAAAACTGTTTGTACATCAAAAAACATATCTTGGTGCATAGAAAACACCCTGTATAACCTTCTTGTTCATACACAAATTGCTACTTCTGAAGCTATAATGAGATATGTCGAAATACGTTTAAAAAACACCTACTTCCACATGGTACAATTGAAAAAATAGCCAATGGGCAGATCTAGCGAAGTAGGGGAATGAGTAATAATAGATAATCATCGAATTGGGGCATCCTGTCTACAGACGTTAAAATTTTCTCTTTAAATAACATACCTATCTTCTCGAGCACTAAAAAATACTTTTGAATAGTCTGTTTATTTAAACTAACCTTATATCATGATTGTTTTTTAAAAATATTACAAAAAAAACAACTTAAGGTTTAATTTGATACGTTTTGACTGAACAGCTACAACGTTAAGTGTAGACGGTGCTTTACACAGAATATTTGTTATTCTTTGAGCATTATCCATGGCCCTTGCGAAATTTCATCATACCTTACTTATTCTAAATCACAATGTAACCTCTGTTGTTAATTTCATTCAAGATTATTCAACAATGCCAAGGTCAAAACCTCTACGTAATGGCTCATCGTGTTTAACAATGATTAGATCACCGGTCCAACTAGTTTTCGAAGAACAAACATGATCCTAAATAATATCTCCATTTTTTTTCATCTTTTAAAATTTCAATTCGTTGATTTAATTGTTTTAGTAAGTCCCATTATTTCAGAGAATACATATACCTATAGATCACACCAAATAATCTTTACTCCTTATAGAAATTCATTATTGTAATTTTAGTACCATGGACATTAGCTTACCTCTTTGGTCCACGGTCCTTTGACCAACTCCGGATTGACCACTTTGGTCCATCTTTGCTGACACTGAATGTCAGACCTGTCAGGAAAATGCTCAGCAATCAGATCCCATTTTTCGTCGTACTCCTCAACGTAATGCTTCAATTTGGCATCCTGCAGACAAAAGAAAAACATCAGAAATTCAGGAAAGTCTATGTACAAGTATCATCAACACCCTGTATATATGACTATTTTAATTTTCATGTTCTTCTGAAAGCGGTATTATACCGTATCTACTATCGAAAAAAAAATGGCGTCCAAGACGCAGAAGAATCGATGATAATTTTGGCGAGGTCGAGCTCTAGACGTCTAGAAAAAAACGGTATCTATAATAATTAGATTTCTAATCAGATTTTAATTTTTATTTATTTATGATTAATCATCTTGGATGACTGATATATACAGGATGTCCTAAAAACGATAGAAGTTTATACAGACCTCCTCTTTACTCCAGCGACCCTTGTTACATTGTTTCTTTGACTTGCTGTTATGTTGTAGGTCTTCTCCTGCTAGAGATTCGTCTGTATCTTCGTTATCACTGTTATCTACATCCGAATCTATGTCTTTCTTAATCCTGGAACAATAATAACAAATATTACATTGAAGAAAAGATGTTATATCCATTTAAACCGGTCAGCATTAATTTTTAGGTTATCAAATTCATTTGAGATTTTACTCAAAACATTAAACTAATAAAACTAATAAAAATAGGCAAATGTAAGGTAGGACTGGAAAAATACTTTTATTATTTGTGTATATATGTATCAATTATTTTGTTGTTTATGTGTTCTGTGAAATAAATAAATAGTACTTTCCGTGCCAAATACACTTAAAATGGCATATGTTTTGTTTGAAACACCCTGTATAAACATGGATAATTATACCGATGTTATTTATTTATTGGTGTGTCCTGCCAAGGTATACCGAGACACCCTGTGTATTTATTAAACCTACTGATGACCTATATAATGGGTAATTTAACTTTCTTCAGATGGCAGGTATGAAGAATGATGTACAGGTGCATATTGTCACGGTTTTATAGACAGATCATTATAATTTTTTTCTTCTTGTTAATTCAGAGAACAGCTTGTACAGGGTGTTGCGTGTTCCAATTATTATTACCTAATTACATATTAATTGTTCTAGAGCAAAAAAAATGTTTAATATTACAAAAAAAGAAAGATACATATAATTGAACAAAATATACAGGGTGGTCCGAACTGTATTCCGGAAACTTCGGCGGCATATTCTGCAGATATAAGTAAAAAAAGGTCATATAAATGTATATCCTAAAATGCTTAGTTTCGGAGATACAGGGTGTAGAAGTTTCATTTTTATTTCGATTTTTTTCCAAATAATTTATGAAGTAACGTCAATATTTGGATGAAAATTGGTGTCTGGAAGTTTTTTGACGTGATAAATTTGATTTTGATGTCAATACGACTGCTACTTGTAGAGGGCGCCACCTACATATTTTTAACTGGTTTAAAGAGTAATAACTTTTTGTCCGTACCTGTATAAAACTGCTGACTAAAAAATATACATTTACGAAGTTTTTTACGTAAAAAAGGTCTCTTGGAAAAAATCGCTACGAGTAATGGTTCTCGAGATATTTGGAATCGAAATTATCATTGACATAAATTGAACATAGTTATTAGAAATGATAAATTTGAAATGTTTTTGTGCCAAAAGTTCAACAGAAACTCTTTTATCATCATTTTTTTGCAGAAAAATTTATGATTAATTTAAACAGTTTAAAATTAGTTTAAAAAATCAAAATAAAAATGAAACTTCTACACCCTGTATCTCCGAAACATATGAACTTTTTTACTTATTTTTATCTGCAGAATATGCTGCCGAAGTTTCAGGAATACAGTTCGAACCACCCTGTATAATAAAGTATAAACGGGATAAACCATTCTAGAACAAGCAATTTTTTTTTATAAAGAATGCGTTTTTCACAAAATGTCAATAATAAAAAAGTTTTCCTCTTGTAAAGACCAATCCGGGGACATACTGTATAATATCTCTTCTCAGTCATATACAGTAAAACATGAGTAATGAGACCCTGTATAAAGTAAGTGCAAATATTTTGTAAATCTAAAAAAAACTGTCAAAGATATAGTAGCTTATCTGACTAAATTCGCAAAATTCTGAAAAAAGGGCACGTTCAAATAAAAAAAAACGTCTTGGTAATCTTTATTTCCCCCTTTTCATGTCCAATTTGTCGTGTAGTTAGCCATGGGAATCGAACCCTGCACCTTTTTACATGGAATCCCACAAAATTGCGTGAGAAAAACCTTGAGCAAAAGACCTTTTTCCTTCACGATGAGAACACAACTCAACATTACGCAATCACATTACTAAAATTAATGATTTTGATTTCTGATATAGACAAAAATACATAGTTATTTATTTATTTATCAAGGGTGTTAAAAAATAATCTAAATATTTACATACATAGATGCCACGTTTATCCTTAATTCCCTGCACGATTTGACAACGTTGCGCAAATCTAACGCAAGTGTCCTGTCTGAAAAATGAAAATAGGACCAAACAAAGATTTGTAGGATATAAAGATCTGAATAGCAGCGTATTTCTACAACCCTTTTCTCTTTTAGTTGTGTAAGATGCAAAAAGGGGGTCGAGGCACTATTTTCAACCCTTTTATACATCCCCCGGGTGGTACATGGGAATAGTAATGGCCTAGATAAGCGAGAGTGTCCTAAAATACGAGGAACAGTTGAAAACATAGTTAGATCTTTTTTTTTAAACTTTGAATAAAAATATCACACGAAAAATATCATCAGAAATTTGGCTAAAATTCAAGCTTATCCTACATCAGAGAGAATTGATATGATTCTATTAGTTGGTGAATGCAGTGTGCATTCACCAATTAATAGAATACTGAAATGATCCTGATTTTATCTAGTCTCGTTTTCTTTTGTGAGGATATGTTAAAAGAATGTTTTACAAAACTCGATCAACTATTGTCGACAACATGAGAAAAATTATTGTAGCTGCTTTTCGAGGTAGAACTCCACATAATGCCTTTTGAAATGAAAAGATCCTTTTGAAAAGACAATCATTTTATGCAGTTAACAGGAAAGGAAGCATTTTGAGCATTTGATTTCATTTTAGCTAATTTTTGTCACATAATTATAGGTTTATATCTAGTTTTAATTCTGTAATAATTAAAATATGTTTTAAACGTGTATCTTTTTATTACCATTGAGTATTTTACTCAACAATCTTTAATTTTTGTTAAATTAACAAAAGGTATATCACAGCCACCCTAGATTTTTTCAAATAATAAAAATCTACTGACGCAAAATCATAAAAATTAAAATATCTAGGAAAATCTTTGACTGAGGGGTAGGCAACCTTAATAATATTTTGAAGATATATAAATTCCCCATTGAACGCCGCAAAATATACTGGATGTTCCATTTAAAATAACGGAGTAACTTGCTTTTAAAAGTGACTAATGTTCCATATTAATTTTGTCACACCCTGTATAACTTTTCGGGTCAAATTTCAATTCGGTTTAACATACGATGATTAGTGTAATTAAATATCAGGCTATACAAGGTCAACTAAAATTTAGGTAGCTTGTTATCGAAATTTAAAATTTACTCTTCATTTTCACAAAATGTGAAATATCTCAAAATCCTTAGATTTTGGGTATATGCTTCTTTAATAAAACTCACCTTTATTTTTTTCCTAGAATCCGAAAATCAATTAATATATAGGGTGTTCCATTAGAAAAAACACAACTTTGATGTGTAATTTTTTTTGGGGACACCCTGTATAATTCTATATATTTTTATAAAATCCTTTCAGTTAACCTATATATGCTGCCAAAATTTTATTTCGTTCACTACCGTTCTCGTTGGAGCTGCCGCGGCGTATGAGAGGCGCCACCCTGTATAAACAAAAAAGTTAATTTTTGACAATTTTTATGCCAATTCCTAGTAAATAGCGTCGAGAGAGATTGACCTCTCTAAAATTATCATCGAGTGAAATTCCCCAGCCTCTTTGACACCGTTTTTTTTTCGATTACAAGGTATAATTTTGAACGTGCCCCGGTATATTTAACCTATATAAAAGCACCCTAAATTTTCACTATCAAAAAAGGGATGTAAATCTAGCTTGATAATGGCAAGAAGGGTTCAAAATAGAAAAGAAGAATTTTATTCAATATAATCCACCTGGTTGTGTATATTACAGCAGATTTTTTTTAAATCCTTTCATTCATAATGCTAATATATGATCGATTTTTTTTTATTAAAGAATAATTAATATATTTGTACGATAATAAATAATATCATTAATGATATATGTACTTTGTGAACTTATTTTTTAATTATACTAAAATAGTTATCAAATCACTTGCTTTAAAATTATTAAATGTTAAAAAAAATTATATTCAATAATTTATTTAGAACTAGCGTTTTGCTAGCGTGTACCAGCGATTTCGTTCGCGTCGAATTAATCATTTGTAATGGTGATGATAAAGCAAAGCAAGAATTTCCATTAACATACAAACTGGATAAAATTTTCTCACATTTATGTCAGCATGAGAAAAAACAATATGGCGATATTATTATATAACTCGGTAATATTTGAGGGTTAGTTTCATCTCGTTGGAATTTGACTTTCGAAAAATCCGTTTGCCAAAAATAAGCTTTTTACGTCAAGCAGTTTAAGCAGAATCGTGGTTAAGAAATCGCCCAACTTTTTGGAACACCCTGAATGATTTTTTAAAAAATGTCAAAATATGTAAAAAAGAACAAATAAATTATGCTTGTCCAAGCGTTTTTTCCGAAAGACTAACCGTTTTTTAAATAACAAAAAATATTGTAATATTTGAGGGGCGTTTTCACCCTCTTGGAATTTGAGATTCGAGAAACCCCTTCTTATCGAACCTCTACACCCCCACAGTCAATCCGTTTGCCAAAAATCAGCTTTAAACGTCAAGCAGTTTAAGCAGGATCGTGATTACTCAATGGTCATATTTTATGAAACACCCTGTATAAATTTATAAAAAATCTTAAAATATGTAAAACAACAAAATAAAATATACGTGTTTAAGAGTTTTTTCGAAAAACTCACCGGTTTTTAAATAAAAAATATTTTAATATTTGAGGGATAGTTTCACCCCCTTAGAATTCGAGTTTCGAAAAAACCCTTCTTATCGAACCTCTACACTCAATCTGTTTTCCAAAAATCAGCTTTTTACGTCAAGCGCTTTAAGCAGGATCGTGATTAATCAATGACCAGATTTTTCGAAACACCCTGTATACATTTTTAAAAAATCTTAAAATAATGTAAAAAAAACAAAATAAAATATACGTGTTTGAGCGTTTTTTCGGAAACTTGACCGTTTTTTAAATTAAAAATATTGTAATATTTGATGGGTGGTTTCACCCTCTTGGAACTGGAATTTCGAAAAATCCCTTCTTATCGAACCTCTACACCCTAGAATCAACCTGTATGCCAAAATTGAGCTTCTTACGTTGAGTGGTTTGAGCAGGATCGTGATTAATCAGTGTGTCAGTCACTTAAGGATTTTATACATTAGTATAGATATAATGGGAAATGTCATCGATCGTCATTTCCAAGCCAACTGGACGCCATTTTTTTTCGATCATACGGTAGATATATTAAGAAATGTTTATTGTGCAAAACTGCAAAAACGTTCATATTGCCTTCATTTTTTTACTAATTCTGGTCAAACATAACCGCAGCCTTAAAAAAGGAAACAGTAAGCTTTTAATTCATGTCATAACTAGCTAAACAATACATTTCCTGTAATTATACACCGCAAATACCCCTTGAAATGAAAGGAAAGAAGGTCTTATTAGACCAGAGTTCCTTGCCTCTAAACCTAGTCTTTTAATGTAGCAAAAATAATAATAAAGAAAGGGTTACAAAGGAAGCCCTTTGTTTCAAAGAAGGGACAAAAGACTCAACTTCATCGATTATTTCCGCTGAACAAAGGCTAATCTTTTTAGCCCTTAAGAAACGAATGTATAGGAATTATGGGTGGATGATTTTGAAAAATATAGTTATTTTAAAATCTTTGAATCAAAATAAAAACACACTACCAGGCATGGTCAGTTTATATACACAGGATGTCCCTTAAATGTGCACACCGTCAGGACATTTCAATAGAGTGAATCTGCGACACTAAAAGTGATTATAAAAATTTCCCAGAAAATGTTAACAAAAATGAGAAATTTTCAACAAATTTTTGGCAAACAAATAATAACAAAACACTGACAGTTATTAAGAAAACGCCTTGTGTATTCGGAAAGAACAAACTTACATACAGTTCATGTCAAATAAACTTTTAGCCATGTGATTAAGCTTGACCGGTACAGCGTTGTAAAATATTTTAGAAAACAAAAATAAATTAATTATAAATATATAAACAGTTATTATTCACATCAAGAAAACTCACCTTTTTACCAGCACTTAAGGGATATAAAGGCCCATTACCTTCGCTTTTTCGTTCAAAATATTCTAATAATGTTGCGATGAGTTTTTTACGGCTATTAAGCTATCTTGTTCGCTTCGCACTAAAAGAGGTTCTAAAAAGAACAATGTTCGACCGTAAAGTCTGCTAGCTAGTAAACACTTTCAAGCTAAAATATCACAACACTATTTATTGAAAAGTTTAATTGATATGAAATATAAGTGTAGTAATTACACAGTTTCGAAAAATACGCATAACAATGAGGATAACATCATTAAAAGTAAGACACAAAAAATGGCAGCTGAAAGTTACTTTTATCAAAGGGGCATCAAATATAAAAAAAATTACACCGAAATATTCTTCGATCTTTAAATTATAAGTAAATTTAATAAAATTCCAAAAAATTGGGTTACAGTATATTTTATTTGATTGACTGGCTTTAACAAAGTTGTTGTAAAATTTAATTTGTGTTTGGCGTTAAAGTAACCTTGATCTGGTTCCAAATTAAAACAAAATTATCAGTCAAAGGTCAAATACAATTAATACAATTTCATATTATTTAAAAAAAAATGGCGCCGGGAGGCACGTATAGCCGCCCATACTAAAATATGTTAATAATCATTTATCTCAAAAACTGCGACTTATTTGATGTTATTACAAATTTTGTTGCAAATATTATTCTTAATCTTAAATTGAAAACCGCGTTTCGCTAGCTACTGTAATTTTGGAGTTACGGTTTTTTAAAAATTTTAACCCCCTCCCATACCCCCTTAACAACCCCCCACCCCACCAAAAACTAATGGCCAGCTTCTTGGGTGCCACAGTATTTTTGTACCAAATTTGGTTAAAATCGGTGTAGCGGTTTTTGAGTTATCGTGTTACAAACGGACAGACAGACACCATGAAAATATTTTTTATTTAGGTCATTTATGATCCAAATAACACATTTTGAGTGAAATTAATAGCCTACCATACCTAAAAATAATTTTAACTTGCTTTAAAATCAATAATTATTGATGCATCTAAGTTGAGGTTAATTCTCATCACTAGAACGGCTGGACCGGAAAAAAAGACACATATGTCCTTGTGGTAAGGGCTGACATGCTCTATAGAGTCAACTACGTCCCCCAAATTCTATTGTATTTACTTCTTGAGCTTAATATATACTTAAAAATACTTTCTGTGTTCTTTAACCATTTGATTCTAATCTTATTTGAACGAAATCGTAATCGAAAGGGTGGAAGAAACAAGGGTTTCCTGCATGGCTGACCACGCACAAAGGGTGAGTACAACGTCGATATAAAATTAGATAAAATACACATTTAAAGGTACTATCTTTAATCGTTCTAGCAACCAGAAGATCCATATTTAATGCGGTTTAAAAAACAGTCTTGTCTGTTTAACTCCGCGGTTAAAACGAAAGTGTATGGAAGCCTTTAAAGTTTAAAAAACTACAACAAATCTCTTTGATACCGCCGTCTAAATTAAAGTAAACATTTGCTTTGCGTGTGGGGAATTCTCGAGACGCCATATGGTAAAGGTAGCCTAACTGGAGTGTCTCTTCAAGAAGTGTTTTTATCTCTGTCTTTACGTGCTGTTTTATAAGCTATTGTCCTTGTCTGGGTACATTATTTGTAGTACTCATTTAGAAATGAACATGACCTTATATTTTGGCGGGATTTTTTGAAAAAAAACGCCTCCTACCTTATACAGAGCATTCTGAAAGTGTGTTTTTATTAATTTTACAACACTGTATTTGTTTCAACTGGATTGTTAACATACCCAAAGACATCCTTATTGTTATAAACGCTGAATATTCAGTGTGGTACCTTTCTTCAAGGCATGGGGGTAATATAAATGTATTTCCTGTAAATAGGAAGAGGGCACCGCCCACTTAGTTCACCCCATAATAAATTTTTAATAGTCCATCTACCAACTGTTCCATTAAAAAGAGTGTCTTGCGAGTATCCACAAGGAAAGGCCACTATCAGGCACGTGACTACAATTTAAAAAAAAACTAATTATATCAGTGGCGTAGGGTTACTGTGTTAAATGTGTTTACCACATAGAAAGTACTGTAAAATTTAGCTAGAATACGAAGTGTTCTGGGAGTAGCTACAATTAAACATTTTAAATAGTTTTTCGATATTTATTTTTTTTATAATATACAGGGTGGTCCGAACTGTATTTCGGAAACTTCGGCAGCATATTCTACAGATAAAAATAAGTAAAAAAGTTCGTATAAAATGCTTAGTTTCGAAAATACAGGGTGTAAAAGTATCATTTTTACTTCGATTTTTTCCAAATAATTTCTAAAGTAATGTTTCAAATTTATGATCTCAGTTTAATAACTATTTAGTCAACATGTTTAATGTATGTCAATGATGACAGATATTGATAATTTCGATTCGAAATATCTCGAGAACCATTACTCGTAGCGGTTTTTACCAAGAGATCTTTTTTACGTAAAAAACTCCATAAATGTATATTTTTACTCAGTAGTTTTATACAGGTATGGACAAAAAGTTATTACTCTTCAAACCAGTAAAAAATACGTAGGTATCGCCCTCTAAAAGTAGGAGTCATATTGATATCAAAATCAAATTTCTCATATCAAAAAACTCCTAGACACCAATTTTCATCCAAATATTGATGTTACTTCAAAAATTATTTGGAAAAAACGAAATCAAAATGAAACTTCTACACCTTCGAAACTAAGCATTTTAGGACATACATTTATACGAACTTTTTTACATATTTTTATCTGCAGAATATGATGCCGAAGTTTCCGAAATACAGTTCAGATCGCCCTGTATATTAAATTATTAAATTTATATTTATATACTAAATTTATATTACTTTACTTTATATTAGAATTTTGTTTCGGCGACCATATATATACCGGGTGCGTCTCAAAAGTGGCTCTAACTTTATTTTTTCTGTTAAAAAAACGAGATTTGGTATGGGAGTATATGACATAAATTAGGATTGATTGACGTATTCAAATGTTTTCTGGCACATCCTGTTTCACCGGAAATAACTACAACTTTTGATTTTTAAATGGCACCCTCGGTATTTTTTTACTTTATTCGATAGAAAATAAAACTCATATGGTTTATTTGAAATTATAACTAGCGGTTCGTAACGAAAATTTGACTTGAAATACCAAGTGTGTGGTATCAAATTATTCGTAAAAAAATGCTTTTCCCAAATATGCTAATGAGCCACCCTCGTTCCATTTGAAAAAAATGAGATATGATTAAAAATACGATTTGAGTACTTTTTAACCGCAGCCAGGACAAGACACTAAAAACATTAGACGATCAAATCTATTTTTCCAAAGCTTCAATAAAGTAAAAAAATAGCAAGGGTGCCATTTAAAAATAAAAAGTTGTAGTTATTTCCGGTGAAACAGGAAGTGACCAAAAACAATTGTATACGTCAATCAATCTTAGTTTATGTCATATATACTAACATACCAAATCTCGTTTTTTTATCTGAAAAAATAAAAAAGTTATAGGGGTGAGCCACTTTTGAGACGCACCCGGTATATACCTAAGGTTTTTTTTCCAAAAAATAACATTACATATATTAAATAGTAAGATTATGATCCAAAGCCAACACATCAAAAACTTACTTGAATTATTCTATGCTGGAATATCAAGTAAACAAATAATCTGATATGATAAAGTCCCCCTATTAGTAATTTCTACTAAAGTACGAAAATAACTCTAGTTTACAACTATATTTTTATTTGCTTATAACATTAATATTACACATAAAAAATAATTTTTATAATTAAATAGTAGAAATTTAATAGTAACGTATATTTCAGTAAATTTCATTAACCTACGTCAATGAAAGCTATTTTATCGAAATGGCCACACTTCCTAGATGCATTTATATCCCACCTGTCTTTGATAGACCTGGGGTTAGAAACCTTTCTACATATACCCTATGTCTCGTACCTTAACCCTGGGATACAGTTAACCTCAAGTTTGTTGAACTACATACACCTTTTTTTTCTTATCAGAAAAAACGCGTATTTTTTTGGCACTCTTTAGATTCCATTGATTTATCTTTATAAGTAGGTAGACCGAAAGTATGTAGCCGAAAGTAAAAAAAAACGGCGTCAAGAGGAAAAACTTCTTTATTATTGACATTTTCAGAAAAATGCATTCTTTATGGTACACTTTAAAGCTTAAAAATGTTCTTTTTTAGTGCGCAGTGTACAAGATAGCTTAATAGCCGTAAAAAACTCATCGCAACTTATATATTTATAATTAATTTATTTTTATTTCCTAAATTATTTTGATTAAAAGAATATATATATTATGCAACCAAAGGCAATTTTTCTGCTTTCAAAAAACTATTCTCATAAACCTGTCAAAGTTATACAGGGTCATACAACATGCAGTCTGTGTGAACAAATAAAAAATAAATTTACTCAGTGCGTATCTAGACAACACCCCTTCCCCCCACACCCCTAAATATATTTATCTATCTTTCTCTTTCGCTCACACTAAAGGTAAACGTGAAAGATATGTTCTTCCCTCTCTCTCTCTCGATGACGTTTCCCCCGTATATATCGATCTACGAGGGGTCACGAAATGCCATCTGCTTGATCGTAGGGACTTCACCCCGCCATATATGGGACCACCTGCACTAAAAGTACGACAGAACCAGCCCTCCTGGTTGGCTTACGTGTATTTTTTATATACGGGGTGTCAAAAAAAAATATAGTAGTGATAGATAAAAATAAAACAAAAACAGGTCATTTAAAACAACAGTAACCTCAGGTAACCTAGCAACAAAGAAAGTGTCTACCAGCAGCGTTAATACAAATATACCGGAAGATTAATAAATAATGCAACATTTGTGACGTTTTAACTTGCTCTTATTTATGAGACACTCTGTATAAGGCCATTGGTCCAGGCCGCTTGCATCTTCGTGTCGATTCAATGCTAAATAACCTCCCAGATTGCGGGGCGTGTAATTTCAAACCAAGCTGTAAAATTAGTACGCTATGCATAGGTACACGTATTATGCAGTCACATGACACCCACATGCCACATGTGCATACGAGAAAACCCACAAGCACTGAAGGGGACGTATTATGCACAAAGTGCATCTTTTTTAAGACAACTTTCCTCAATAGCTACACACATTTTTCCCCCTGCCTTCTTTGACGCCGTTTTTTTTCGATCGTACGGTGTTATTTATGAAAAAAAATGATATTTTTTGTTTTTTATTTTCTTTCAAAAAAAAAAGAAGAGAGAAGAAGAGTATACAATACTAGCACTGTAGTTGTAATTATACAAGTTTTTCTAGTTTGTAATTTTCCCACGCTTGTCCTATGCGTTCCCCTTCCTAAAACTATTCCCTACGTGTCCAATCTAGGGGGATGGGAACACAAGGTAAGCCCTATACGCAATGTTGCACTAGCTATTACTTTATTTTTGTATGGTGTTGTCCTCAGAGCGACATAGTGTAGTAAATCATAGTAAACATTTGAAAGCGTACAAAACAATTAAAAAAAAACATTTATAAACATATAAGTTTACTTATTGATATAAGGTTTTTTTTAATAAAGTTCTTCATCGTGGGCAAAATAAATTGATGTACTATATATAATAATTATAAAAATAACAAAAATGAAGATAAATAACTAGATATAAAGGAACGAAGCTAAATCGAAAAATGTGAAGGAATAATATTCTTCAATCCTTCTTACCTAACAGATAAAACTTTGGGCCTAAAACGGAAGACAGATTTGACAGACTGAACAGAACGTGTAGACGGACCTTTAGGACTGATTCCTAATTAATCGAAACTTAAAAGAAGCTTGTTTCAAACCCAGAATTCTAATACAAAATGACAAGAGCTACTACTGTACTAACATTATTTTTATGGTAAAGGTGTAGATTTTTTTGGGACTACTTTATAAGAGCTGAAGGGTTTGTTATTTCAGCTGCCACCTACAATAAAATGTAAATAGATCTAGTGTCATGTTTGAGCCCTCTGAATCGGCACGTGTTACTGTCAACACTGTCAAAAAAGGTGTTGTACATCTCTACATTTATGTGGGTGTTGATTACAAAAAAAATCTGATAAGGATTTTATGTAATAGCTATTTATGTAACAAGTTGCAAAAAGAATGTGTTTTAAGCACGGGACAAAGCCGAGTTGGACAATGCCTGGAGTGCTTAAAACACTCTTCGAAAAGAATTTCATACATAAAATTTTTTGTGAAAGCGGATAATTTGAGATTTTCATGCTATTATTATTATTTATTTTTAAACATTTTTTAAAATGTTCTGGTAATCGGTTTCTAAAGCATTGTTTATGCATTGTTAATGACAAAGTTCTGTCAAATTCAAACGTCGCCGTATTTCCTACAAAGTTTCGTGAAAAAATGAGTGATAATGACGAGTCTTTGGATATTCAACAAGCTTTTTGGGCTATCGAAAACAAAAACATTGCAGCTTCTCAAAGGTGCAAATGAGAGCACAAACCAAACAATCGAACGTCTCCAGCCAGCTGTCATGAAAAATCGTCTTCGAGACAATATTCTCGTCTCAATGGTGTTTCTATACCATTAAAAACAACAGTACCGATATGCGGAAGGCACGCTTCTATGTGACAGCTGCTCGGGGCCCTCAGTACAATATTTCTTCCTTTCTTTGCGGCGTCTTGAAGGAAGAATGCGAGATCGGGGGCAAGCCTGTGACGTCTCGTGCTAGGGGTGGTGACCTAGCAGCTGTCACTCGGCGCGTACTGCGACGGCTTTTCTTTTTCTTCCGTAGTATGCAAAATCGATTTCGATGTGAAATTACCTCTTTTATGAAAAAAAAAGTAGTGTCTTAAATGAGTACCATAATTTTCAAAGTAAAATAGGTCGGTTATTTTGGACTTATTCTAGATCTACCAGCCTTAAATAATATCTTAGGATTATGCAAAATGATCAAAAAAGGAAGCCAAAAATGCGATAATATACAGGGTGTTTTAAAAAAATACGTTTTTAAGGACCTAATTTTGCAAATAATTTAAAAACGTCTCAGCGAAAGAGTTCCAAAGTGGCCCCATTAAAGTTTCATCTAAAATCAATAAAGGTACCAATAAACGACACCCTTAAAATCTACAGGGTCTACAATATATCCTGAGTCGATCTGTAACCCGGTAAATCAATCTTTTACCGCCTTGAATTAATTTTTCATACTTTTTTCCGGTTATATAATTCCATAGATCCTACTGGGCCCCAAAGACAAAAAAAAATGATGAATTAAGTAGGTAAACAATTCATAAAAGCCTGGTTCGAGTGCCTAAAACGTAATTTGCTATTCAAATGTTTAAACTAATAATAATAATCTTGTTCCACACACATACTAACACACAAAATACTGATGATGATGTCATTTTGTAACCGAAAACGTGAGGCCGCTAAATGTACCGCATGTAAACAAATTCAAATTGTTAGCTACGTTGCCGTAATTTACAAAAAATCAGGTAAAAATAATAATTTTTTACTCCATGGAAAAATATTGGAAAATTAGGGAAGAAAGCTTTCGAAACTCAATAATTCATGATTTCCACCGTTTTTTACCCCCCGAAAGAGCGATTGGCTCCAAAAAAATCTTAGTTTATTCACTACAAACACTTTTATGCAAAAATTCATACTTCTAGGCTACATACTCTTCATTACAGCTGGAGATTGGAACCTTTGGAGTTACAACAGCAAAATACAAACACTAGTTCACCAAAAAACTTTACATTTATCACTGGTTCTGGTAACAAGTGTTTAAAAGTAGTGTTTTGGTACATTGTGGTGAATCAAGGAATTGAAGAACCTTTGTGCAAGTTCTTATGCTTCTAAAACCAGGGGTTACAATGTTTTATACAAACTAGCACCCCCTAAAGTTTTTTTTTCAAAAATCGCTTCTCAATGCTTAATTACGTCACCAAAGGGAGCTTTGAGCGAAAGTTTGTGCTTATATTGCAATCAATTTTATAGTAGAACGTTACAAGCTTAAATAGATAACTACTTAATGAATTTTATTTAAATATGCTTGCTGAAAACCCGAAGAAATCATACTCCTATATGCTTAAGACACTTGGTATACTACGGAATATTGCCTCCAAGATACTTGAACAGTATAATCATCAAAATCTAGCACTATTATTGCTTAATAACGTTCTTAAAAGTTAATAAAAAGGATTTTGGAGAATCTTTTTATGTTATTATCAGCTCAAAACATGGCTAACGCGCACTTCATAGTTATCTTACGTCATAATTAAAAGTCTAACCTAGCTGAGATTCGTGGCTTATTTACACGTAAAAAACCGAAGTTTTCGCCGATTTCCAGCAAAATAAACACGTCCAAACATAAACAAAACGAAAAACAATACAAACAACCGGACATATTGGCGGGAAGACCACAACAATGCAAGTTAAACGGTCATGCCAGTGGTCTGGGACATGCCACATCCAAGCGCGCCGAAAAAATCGTTAAAACAAAACAATTTACTTACATTGCGAAGTTCTGGTTGGTCTGGTACGCACTGGCCATATCCTAGCACGGAACCCGCAGCAAAAATTGCACTCACAGAGTGTAGCCGTGTTTACAAACGTTAATTTTCCCCTTAAAAAATCTATCGCACTACGCGGAGTCTTCTACCGAACTGACGTACTGACGTCTGTCAACTGGACGGAGCGCGAATGGCATTAAATTAGCCGCGCATGCTTGTTGGCGATTGGCGCAGAGGGTCTGTGATAATAGAAGCCGTAATTTTTATTGTATTCTTAATGCCTTTTGTTGTCGATTTAAATCATTTTTATATTATGGACATGCAGATTCGTCAATGAGCTGTTAATGAGGTGAATAGTGCAGATTTTTTCGATGTTAATGAGGTATTTATGGAACTACGTAAGTCAGCAGCTAGGACCGTTAAAATTTTTGAATATTTGAATCGTACTTAACGTTAAACTTTTGTTTATAAGTGACCTATGATCCTCTTAATGCAAATAAGGTAACTTTTTATGTTTAAAAGTGCCAAACAATAAGTTAGAGTGATAAAGAATAATCCAGTTTAGTAAATTCTTAAATATTAAAGATTTCTTTTCATATCTGGATACCTATACTGTTTTTAATTATTTTTTTCTTACTTATATCACTTCTGTGGAACAATAAAAAATTGAACACCAGCTTAGAGTAATAAAAAATTAGTTTATTATGTGAATTGTTAAGTAAAATGAAAGTCTTTGGTATAGATAACAAAAAATCTTAAATATTTCATATTAAGGTACAGTTTTTTATACAGTTTTCTCGGTATTTATTGAATTTACTTGGTTCCTATCCGATATAAAATCATTCTCAGAAGCGTTCTTTGATTGGTACCTTGTTTTTGGTCTTAAAATCAACCTCCCATCTTTGTCAAACTCTTTGTTAAACTTACTATAGTCCGGAACCTAAAAAAAAATAATGTTTTGACACTTTTAAGACACCTGTTTTGTCTAAAAAGCGTCTTTGAAAAGCCGAGAAAAAGATAGAATAAGGAAAAGTCGCCGAGAGCTAAATCTGGAGAATACGGAGGATACTCTAGCACCTTAAGAAAAATAAGGTTGATAAACCCGCTTTCTGATGTGAAGAATAACTATTTGTAGTACCTTTTCGCACATTTTTCGTTCACAAGAATACTGTCTGCCGCTGGGACTGCAAAAACAAACATTACAATCCACTTTGAACAGGGATAATGGTTTGCACATTGAACATTCTGCAAAAATAATGTATTTTTACCAAAACAAACTCAGGGAACTAAACTTACCTGCCGTAACTATTAAAACTGTAACAAAAGAAAGAATAACTATCAATTTATTAGATATATTCATGATCTTTGTTAATCTCTGCCTACTTAACTACATACACAAAGAACTTAAATGCGTGTAGTGTTAAATTTTTTATTATAACTCTGAAAAATCTAGAGGAAACTACCAATCAGATAGGTACGTTCCAGTTCACTGCGGTTTCTACATAAACAAACCTTATTTAATTACTTAAAAGCTCCGTACGTGTGTGTCATCTTAATTTTAATTTGTCTGGGTTTCCAGAAAAAGCATGTTTATTTTCAATGATTTTTTTTCGACAATTCAACATAATTCGTATGCATCATTTTATATTTAGATAATTCTTGACCTTTGACGTGCAGTATATTATACTTTCTGTCTTATCTCATTACTTTCGTTACATATTTAACTTAATTTTAGTTAAAAAACGTCATTTCAAACAACTAAGATGAATAACTTGATTTTTCTAATACTGTGCATCTTTTTATATGGAGGTAAGATTTTTTTTTCTCTCTACCTGTATTTTTACCTAAATTATTTTAGGAATTCAAGCAAAACCGGATGAAATTCCAGGTAGGACAGCCCTAGATAATTTCCCATTAATTGACGGGTACAGTTATACCTTAAAAAATAAGATTTTCATAATTTATATTCGTAATTTTCTTTTAAGACACAATGATTTACCGTTAAACCTACTGAAATTGTATCACAATAAATTGGAGAAGTATAATTTTCATGAGGATTGGAAAAGTAACCCTTTAGCTGCAAATTGTGGCCATTGTCACACTGATTTCCCCAAATTAAAACAAGGAAAGCTTGGGGCACAGGTAAGTGTAAAAACTATAAACAATTTAAAAACTTTATATTGATGACTTTTACACAGTTATGCAACTAACATTATCACTGATATTACGTCAGTTTCCGCGTATTACTGGTTGCATATCCACATCCCACTAATTTTTGCTTAGTTTTTGTTTATTTCTCATAGTTCTGGTCGGCCTATATAAACTGCCAGCACAGCAAAAATCAAGTTGCGGAGACGATTGATCAAATTGACGTCATAAAACGATTGGTCCACAAATACCGGGATGACCTTCATTTTTCAACCAGAAGCGACGGTAAACCTCCAATCGAAACCGCCTAACGGTTGTGGATTTCCCTCCAAAAAATTTGATTTCAAAACTTTTTAGATATTTTGACAGCGTTTCAACAAAAGAAAATCGCGTCCTTCATAGGGGTCGAGGGTGGTAATTCCATTGACAACAGGCTTTCTGTTTTACGAGCCTACTATGACCTAGGAGTGAGATACCTGACTTTAACGCATTCTTGCAATTTGGACTGGTAAGATCAAAACAGTATCAAAGAAAAGTGATTTTTTATAGTTTTTTTAACACAATAGGGCGGATTCCTCTATCATAGACAATGATGCCTATAGTCCAAAGAAAAATCTGACTGATTTTGGAAAAGTATGTTAAGTATATATGGACAAAAAACATAATAAAAATCAAATTCTAGGCTGTGGTGCTTGAAATGAACAGACTAGGGATGTTGGTAGACTTATCTCACGTATCAAAAAACGTAATGATCGAAGCAATAGGTGTTTCTAGAGCGCCAATAATATTTTCTCATTCATCGTCAAGATTTGTTTATAATCATACCAGAAATGTGGATGACGATGTTCTAAAATTATTGGCAAGTGTACTCTATATGACAGTCTGTCAGAAAATATAATTTTTTTTACTTATGTAGAAAGAAAATGGTGGTATTATTATGGTTAATTTCTTCCCAAGTTTCGTAGGAGACAATGGATCTATTTCCGATGTAGCAGGTAAAACAAATAATAATATGAACCTCCCTTATTTCGAAGGGATCCTCCTTTTATCTCTATAATAACTGAGTTCTTACGAGAACGGTAGTAGACCAAGCTTGGAGAACAGTGCAGTCGTTATCGGTAAATCAGTTCAGCGCTTTTATTAATATTTTATTTATTGTTTTTCTTCGTAGAAATTTTTATAAAGATTATGTCTCATTTACGTGGAAAAACGTTACAAAAAATAAAACTGATTTGGTATTTTTGAAATTTGCCTATAAGTTAGTAATGCTATTTAAAATTGCTCTGAAAGAAAACTATATAATATATAGTTATCTTTAAGTTATTTTTTACTAGTATATTATACTTAGTACTCAAGTAGTGATCTTTCAGATCATATCAACCACATTGTTGATGTTACTGGAGCAGACCACATAGGTATAGGCGCAGATTTTGACGGTATTCCCACTACTCCCACAGGTCTAAAAGACGTCTCAGAATACCCTAATTTATTTGACCTGCTCAGAAAACAAAACCCTGAAAGATGGACCATAGAGAACTTGGAAAAATTGGCGGGAAGAAACTTTGTAAAGGTTTTCAAAAAGGTCGAAGATGTTAGTAAAAATACCATGGTTATTATTTGTATAAATAAATATATTACGTTTGTTTTAGGTAAAGTTGGAGCTTATCAATGAATCTCCTAGAGAAGACGTTATAAATAATTAGTATTTGACAGAAAAGGACAAATTATTTTGCGTGTTTGGCTGAATAGTATTTGACTCCATCGATTTTGGAAGCTCTGGCATGTTTGGCCAGCAAAGCGTTTACGTCTAGTTTGTTTGTTGTTAAAGGCCTAAAAAATAAAGAACATTCTTCATTAAAAGTATTTTATTCACGATATATACCGGGTGTCACAGATATGGCTTTGATTCTCACAATGGTTTAAATTAAAGCAAAGTATATATCCTCGTCACTTATTTTGAAATACCCGGTATATCACGATTTTATCCAACTACTATTGATCTTACTTGATATAAGGTGAAATTTCAGGCACAGTCCACTTGTCTTTAGCCTCAAACAATATCTTAAACCTCTCAATCACATTATCGGGCAATGTATGCTCCTCGAAAGACCAAATAACACTTGGACTTGATTTCCTATTAATTATTGCAACACCGTATAACATATCTTCACTAGGTACCATTCCTTCTGGCACTGAATCCTTCCAGGCCTGCACAAAGTCCTCAAAATTGAATTTACCAGCTTCCTTAAGCAAAACCCTAGCAAAAAACTGACATATGTTATGTTCTTTGTATCGGTACAGTTGTATTCCATCGATAACATGAGATTCTTCAGTGTATTTTTCAAATAAACTCTTAATAACATCTTCAGAAACAAGGTCTTTGAGTGTATCGCAAGTCTCATCAAAATCTATAGTATCCAGACCCCAAGAATTTTCATCTATCAATTTTAACATGTAAGAAAGAACTCTGAAGTGATAATCAAATTCTATTTGTCGAATTTTCCCGTCTATTTCAACTAAATCCATTGTTTTTAGTGCATCGGCCAGTTCTTTATCCGAAGCTTGTACAATATCTTTAAGCTCTTCCAAGGTGTATAACTTTTTGTCACCTAATTCAAACTCATACTCTGGACCTTTGTAAGTTGTTTCACTCAACAGATCGTAGAGTTTGTGTAAATGAGGCCTCCCAGGCACTGCCTCGAGGTACTCTTGAAAAATGCTACAAATTTGAACTGTTTCTACAGTTCTCTCACTGTTTTCTGTAATATCCGAACTAACCTTAAGTGGTCTTACCAGGAGAAGATTGTTAGAAGTCTCTGCTTCAGTTACATGGAATGTGGAGTCTTCGGTACATAAAACAACCTCATCATTGTCTTCTCCTTTAATGTATAACGGTCTGTTTTCTTCGATTACTTTTAGAAGGTCATTGTTTAACTCTAGTAGTCGAAAATCATTGTTATGTATGTTTTCAGGGGCAAAATATAAGGCTTGAGATGTGGGAAGAATTTCCTCCTCTGTAAGCTTGGCAAAATGTAAAATCCGGTTGACATCGCTTAAGTCTCTTCTAAATTATCAAAAAAAACTAATAATTCGCCATAAAAATACTTAATTTTCAATACTTACTCGCTCATAGTTTACGAAATGAAAAAGAAATTCACTTTGTTTACTTTTATAAACACAATTTCCCGCGCTTTTATCTATTAGGTTAAAGAGTTTTCCATTGAATTGAGCAACTACAACCCTGGTCGAATTATTACGTCATACTTGTCATTTAAAGGGAAATTATTTTATTTGATCAATGGAAAATTTTAATTTGTTTTGAAAGGATGTCAGAAACGTCAAAATAGTTGACTTCAAAACGAATATATTTCGTAATTCTCGTCATTCTCGTTTTACAATAAAACGAAAATATACATTCTTGAAGTGGTTTTATAAAACAAAGTGCAATGTCCAGTGTGTTCGCCGTGCACGTATACCTAAACACCTTTATTACCCGATGAGGTCATAAAATAATATTCGTACTGCAGTTTAGTGCATTTAAATACCCCAGTACATCGATTTTCAACTATATTCGAGCGATTTTCGATTAAAATGACGTCGTCTAAGCCTTGGGACGCATCTCTATATCTACAAAACGCACAGTTTGGACGAAATCCAAACCCACCCCTTCCTATAGGGAGATCAGCCCCAGTTTTGCCCCCCAGGCCTCTAAGTTCAGGAATAAACTCCTATAATACTCCGTATAGCACGCCTTATTCTCTAAACAGTAAGTATACGCTTTATTTCCTTTTATTAATTCAACAAAAGGAGATTAATTCAAAGAAATGCATTATTAGGCATTGAGCATACTATCACATAATTTTATTCTTCTCAGAACACTAAAAATAATCGAAATTTCAATGTTATCGCTGTGAATAATTAAAGGTCAATTGTTACATTATAGTTATTTATTAAAAATTTGTTTTTGTCGACAAGTAATTGATTGTGATTTATCAACATTAACTAATTGTGTTTTTGAAGGTTACAACGCACCATACAGTTCATATGGAGGCTTTGGAGCTCCTTACAGGCCTTCTTACAATAGTTACGGATCGTATGGAGGTGGATTTAATAACTATGGCCCCTTTGACTACTCCAGAGACGACCACGAAAGAAGATTTATACAATACGCTGAAGAAAGTTCCCAAAGAACATTTGCCAGTGTCGAAAGTGTAGTTCGGGCTTTTAACAGTTTTGCCATGATGCTAGACAATACTTTCTTCGCCATGACCAGCTCGTTCAGAGCTATACTGGGTGTAGCAGAGAATTTTGGCCGGTTAAGAACAATGTTCGGTCATATCTGGTATTCGGTTAACATATTCAGATTTATTAGTTGGTTGGTGAGGAAGTTTAGGCAGATGTTAGGTCTGAAAGTATCAAGAAGCCAGAATTCTTTGGCCTGGAACGAAGCAGCGAAAGGTATAGCCGGTTCAGCTTCAGGGGGCTCAGTCCCTGGATCTAGCTGGCCTACGCTGGCGTTTTTGGGGGTTATAGTGTCTGCGCCGTACATTATTAGTAGATTTCTGCCAAAATATGAGGGTAAGTTATATTTTTAATACTTAATTAATTTTAAATTGATTCTCTCATAAAAAATTAAGGTTTTCAGTGTCAAATCAGGAGTTTAAATTAATTCATTACGTCTAAAAGTTAATTTAAATAATTTTACTGTGTTTTACTGATTTTATTGTCCAAATAAAAATACTATTTGTATTTTAAAAGATTAAAGGTATGACGTAAATGACTTGAATTCATTTGAATATTGTTATTTAAGATTTTTGAATACTAAATATTTTTATTTAAATTTCAAATATATTTAAATTAAAATGTTTATTTAAAGGTTCTCTATACATCATGTTTATCAAAAAATATGTTCTTTCTGAGCAGTTAAATAGATTTATATTATTTATGCATAAATGTAAAAACAACATTGATTATAATTTGATTATGATAGGGAATTGCAGAACAGCGAAAATATATGATTAAAACTGATGACATTTTATTTTATTATAGTTATCTAGAGGTAATTAAATGAAATATAATAATAATTGATAATGATTTGCTTCTTGCAATACTGATATATTTTTTGAGTGTGTTGGTATTTCAAATCTATACTAATATATAAAATCCTTAAGTGACTGACATACTGATTAATCACGATCCTGCTCAAACCACTCAACGTAAGAAGCTCAATTTTGGCATACAGGTTGATTCTAGGGTGTAGAGGTTCGATAAGAAGGGATTTTTCGAAATTCCAGTTCCAAGGGGGTGAAACCACCCCTCAAATATTACAATATTTTTTATTTAAAAAAACGATCAAGTTTCCGAAAAAACGCTTAAACACGTATATTTTATTTTGTTGTTTTACATATTTTAAGATTTTTTATAAATTTATACAGGGTGTTTCATAAAGTATGACCATTGAGTAATCACGATTCTGCTTAAACTGCCTGACGTTTAAAGCTGATTTTTGGCAAGTGGATTGACTGTGGGGTGTAGAGGTTCGATAAGGAGGGGTTTCTCTAATCTCAAATTCCAAGAGGGTGAAAACGCCCCTCAAATATTACAATATTTGTTATTTAAAAAACGGTTAGTCTTTCGGGAAAACGCTTGGACGAGCATAATTTATTTGGTTTTTTTACATATTTTGAAATTTTTTTAAAAATCATACAGGGTGTTCCAAAAAATTGGGTAATTTCTTAACTACGATTCTGCTTAAACTGCTTGACGTAAAAAGCTTATTTTTGGCAAACGGATTTTTCGAAAGTCAAATTCCAACGAGATGAAACTACCCCTCAAATATTACCAAGTTATATAATAATATCGCCATATTGTTTTTTCTCATGCTGACATAAATGCGAGAAAATTTTATCGAGTTTTTATGTTAATGGAAATTCTTGCTTTGCTTTATCATCACCATTACAAATGATTAATTCGACGCGAACGAAGTCGCTGGTACACGCTAGCAAAACGCTAGTAACAGCATATTTCAATGTTTTGATTAAGATTTTTATTTTTAAATAATTTTCGGAAAAATATTGTAAATAAATAGAAATATATCTACGGGGTGGTCAATTTTGTTTTTTGTGCTAGAAGCTTTAAAAATTATTACTCCACAAAAAAAATATTTTTCCGTGTCTAGCTAAAGCCTAAAGTCGTACCTACACCTAACATTTTACCGGTCAGTTAAGTCGGAAGACTTAACGGCAGTTCTATAGACGATTTTCCGTCTTAGCCCCATGGATTAAAGACTGCCGTATACACTGGAGAGTTAAAAAAAAGATAAAAATACTAGAGTATCTAGAGATAGAAAAAATGTGTGAAAAAAGATTTAAACACTCTGTGTTTTAAAACGTACCTTTTTTGACCTGAATTTTTTTCTATTTACCCTGTAAAGCCCTTGACTATACAGGGTGCGTCTCAAAAGTGGCTCACGCCTATAACTTTTTTTTTATTTTTATTAAAAAAAAAAAACGAGATTTGGTATGTTAGTATATGACATAAATTAGTATTGATTGACGTATTCATTTGTTTTCAGCCACTTCTTGTTTCACCGGAAATGATTAAAATTTTTGGAAAAAGCATTTTTTACGAATAATTTGGTACTAATACACACTTGATATTTCGCGACAAATTGTCGTTAAAACCTCATGTTACAAATTCAAATAAACCATATGCGAAAATTGACAAATGATATGCCATTTTCTATCGAATAAAGTAAAAAAATACCGAGGGTGCCATTTAAAAATCGAAAGTTGTAGTCATTTCCGGTGAAACAGGAAGTGACCGAAAACAATTGAATACGTCAATCAATCCTAATTTATGTCATATACTAACATACCAAATCTCGTTAGTTTTATCTAAATAAATAAAAAAGTTATAGAGGTGAGCCACTTTTGAGACGCACCCGGTATCATCTACCTCTAATCATTCTTTTTTTTTCGATTTTCACACAGATAAACTGAATCCAGACAACTGGAAATCGGCAGGAATCATGGCCAAGGCCTGTTTCGATTTCGTGGCCACCTCACCAAACGAACTCACAATTCACACAAACGACAACCTAATGCTTGCCCCAGCCTACCTCCAGGAGGAAATGAATTTAAAAAACACTGGTTGGGCCTATGCCATCCACAACGGCAAATCCGGCGTTATACCTCTGAATTACATCGTTATCAGCAAGAAATCCCCAGCCAATGACAAAATTCCCGTTCCTAGTAGAGGTTTGATGAAAGAGGAAGGTTCAAGTCCGGCTAAAACTCATACCAAGAGAGTCAGTTTCGGAGATATACAGATTTTCGATACAGAAGACTGTTCTGTGAGGAACGAGAGGTTACCTCCCGCCGAAGACAGTGTGAGTGTGAGTAAAAAAGAGAAAAATTTGGTCGACGAATGTAATAAGTGAGGTTAGTTTTAATTTTTTTACGTATTGGACGGAGGTATACCGGGTGTTTTGGACACCCTGTAGATCTCTGGTATTAGGGTAAGGAAATTTTAAGTATATTAAAAAAAAGGCTGTTATAATTACCATTGGTTTGTCTCTAGAGTAATAAAAAAAAGGTGGTCCCGACTTTGAGGCTATTTATTAATTATTACTATACAGTCTGTCTCTGCATCGAGTCGGGGAAGATTTTTTGACAGACGACATTCTCAATGGACAGACTATATGTTTTTATTGAGTAAAACGATTGGGTGTATTTATGGATGAGTTTTTTATGAACAACTTAGTAGCTTTAGAAAAAAGATATGTGCCTTATTTTTTTTTAAAAATATGGTTCCCATTTTGAATCTAGAAATATTTTTCTTTGAAATATAATCGATTCTCTCTATCATCCTGTATATAGATATAAAACGATCTTGTATTAATTAGCAGTAAATACCGTGCGATCGAAAAAAAAACGGCGTCAAGTTAGCTTGGAAATGACATTTCCCATAAAATTTACATATAAAATGACACCAATCTTCATTTCCAAGCTACCTCTGACGCGTTTTTTTCGATCGTATGGTACAATCACCGTTTAAAATTATCTGCATTTTTTTTCCTCTGAAGTTTTTTAATATACAGGGTGAACCAAAAGTTTCATATTAAATATGCAGGCAATTTCAGACTTTATAATAATATTTTCGAAGGTATACAGGGCAATTCAAGTGTATTTTTACGCCTAAGTTGCAGTTTTTTAAATGGTATATGTATGAAAATAACATTTTTAACTTCTATAGGGTGGCTCAAAATAGTGTGAGAGGATCGGGATGCTTTTTTTAAATGGAACACCCTGTATATTATTTTTTATTAGTTGGAGAGTTAAAAATGAATGAAAATTTTTTAATTCTCCATCTATTGAAAAAGTAATATACAGGGTGTTCCATTTAAAAAAAAACGAAAAAAAATTATTTGATATTTTACAAAGTTTGGCGTCAAATTTTGAACATCCTGTATGATTTACGATTACCATATTTATAACAGAGTGAGTACAGACCATCTAAAGTAAATACCTAATATAGTTTTGGTTTCAGGACAGTTCTTGTATTTTTAATAATTTTTTAAAGGTTGAAAAAGAAAAATTTTATTTATTTATTAATATTTCTGAAACTATCGAAATATAGTTATTTATATCTTAGGATTATGTAACGTAATGCAATAATATACAGGGTGTTCCATTTAAAAAAATCATCCCGATCCACACGCACTTTTTTGAGCCACCCTATAGAAGTTAAAATATTTTCCTGAACATACTTTAGGTTTGTACTTAAACAAAATTCTCAAGTTTTTTATTTTAAGATCTACAGATGCGCGACGCACTATTGCCGGACCTTGTATTTGAATTACCTTGTGTATATTGAAATTTTTAATTTCAAAAAATGGAACAGTGGTTTACCCTGTATAAAATAAATTATACTGTATGAATTAATGATAATTACTAATACAAAAATTCCCCCAATATTAAAAAAGATGCATTCCTTTTTTTTATATAAATATTTATTACGATTAGTACAGTGTGATTGTGATAATAAACGTTTTCTTTGTGAGTTTTTTGTGTCAACCGCACAAAAACAAGAATATTTATGTGTTATTTTTAGAATCCCCTTATTTTGCGAATCTATGGTGACAAATTTCTTATTGACTCTATTCGAATATAAATATATTTGCTTATCCAACAAGACCATATATTATGTTTCTTAAATTTTTTTATTTTTTTGATGAATCAGTTCACTGAGAAATTTTCCTCTATACAGGCTGTCAAAAAAATACTGTATCTAGCTTTTGGGTGGGTGGCAAAATACTATATAGGGATGTAACTACCACAAGAAGCATTTTATTAGTTATGTTTATAGGAACTTTTTCTTTTTTTTTTATCTGTATAATCACCCACCGAAGTTATATGCGCTCTTTTTTGCCACCCTGTATATTTTTAACCAATTAATTTAATCATAGTATTTAAATACTATTACTACAATCACTCCAATGACTGTATTTATGTATTTTCGATTTTTAAATGTAATTTTTATGGCAAAATAAACAAAACTATTAAACAACATCAAATTAAAATTTATAGATTGTTATTTTTTATTAAAATAGCATAGATTCAAAAATAATTCACTTGCTGTACTGTAAATATGTTATTTTATTACTATTTCATTTAAAATTGTATTAACTTTTCAAAATTCCCTTGTATAGTTTCATTTTATCTAGTTATAAACTTGTATTCACTACAAATACAATATGATCGAAAAAAAAACGGTGTTAGCGATGGCTATGAAACGGAGATCGCTGTCATTTTATATGTAAAATTGTATGAGGAATGTTATCGATGGCGTCGTTTCCTCCAAGCCAACTGGACGTCGTTTTTTTTTCGATCAGACGGTATTAAAATTATATAAATCCCTGTATACTCTCTGCTGCATTTTAAAAATTGTATTTTTCTCTCAAGACTAGTCCAATGGATAAGACTTTTTTAGTGTTAATTTTGTTAGATTTTTTCTCGACATGTGTATGTTTGTATATCTTGAATTTCGCGCTGTCAAATATATAGGTATAAAGATTTTTTAATAATAAATGTTATATAATTAAAGAATTTGTGTTATTTTACAATGTCCGCACTAAAAATCCACATATACAGGGTGTAATTTTATAATAAAAAAATAATAATATTTAAATACAAAATCTTAATAGTTTTGTGTAAAAAACCCAACTTATTTAAAAAGAAATCACTTTTATTCACCGATATTTATTTACGTCCTGTATATTACTTCTTTAAAAATTTATAATTATACAGGGTTCTGTAACAGTTTGTTTTTTCAAAGCCACCTAATGATTTTTTTCTGGTATTTTACCATTAAAACCGCGAATATCTGCGGAACCGTTAAACATTTTGAGATACTTTAAATACAAAAAATGTTCATTTTATAATTCTCCATCTGGCAAAAAAATAATATACAGTATGTTTCGTTTAAAAAAACGAAAAAAAATTAATTTAGAAAGTTTGAAGTAAAATTTTGAAGACCCTGTATAATTTAGGATTACGATATTTATAGCAAAGTAAGTACACACGAACTGTAGTAAATACCTACCTAGGTATAGTTTTAATTTCAGGAGATTTCTTGTATTTCTATTTTTTTTAAAGGCTGAAAAATGTATATATTTTATTTATTAATATCTCTGAAACTATCAAAAAAAAATTTAATAATATCTTAGGATTGTGTAAACTGATCAGAAAGGAAGCCAAAAATGCCATAATATACAGGGTGTTCCATTAAAAAAAAACGAGAAAAGATTATTCTACATTTTAGAAAGTTTGGCGTAAAATTTTGAAGACCATGTATGATTTTAAGATTACGATACTTATAGCAAAATAAGTACAGACCATCTGTAGTAAATACCTACCCAGTATAGATTTTATTTCAGGAAATTTCTTGTATTTTTATTATTTTTTTTTAAAAGACTGAAAAATATAATTTATTTTTTGACTTCTACTCACACTCTTTTGAGACATCCCGTATATTTTCCTTTAGTATAATATGATCGAAAAAAAAAACGGCGTCAGCAACGGCTACGAAATGAGGATCACTATTACATGGGGAACGTCATCTATGTATGTTCATTTCCAAGCGCACTGGACGCCGTTTTTTTTTTGATCATACATAGATACATCCTAATGTATATCCTAAGTTTTTTTATTATAGGAGCTACTATATATATTGTGATTAATAGGTAATTAAAACAAACATGAAAACTATTTTAAAATTATTTTATTAAATAACTCTTCATTTACAAATAAGGTTCGGGAAATTCGAACGTAACCTCCCTACCTGTTAACTTCTTGTAGACAGACGCAAATGTGTCTACCTGTAACCAAAACAACAAAGAACATCAATAAAACCCCGTCTTTAATGTTAAAATAATAAAAAAAAACTTACTTTGTGTTCAATCGTCGTCTGTTGATTCTTATCTAAATGAACTTTCACCAATTGAGCACCATCCAATTTAACTCGAATTCTTTTACCCACAATCTCAGCTGGGTAGACTAAATCCTCTAAGATAGCATCGTAGACAGCGGTTAAAGTCCTAGAGCGAGGACGCTTTTGCTTATTCTTCATGCGGGTCTTCCTTGTCGGTTTGGGTAAAATTTTACGATCACCAACAAAAACTACGTGTTTCCCACTGAATTTCTTCTCCAGTTCGCGTACCAGCCTGGTCTGGACCCTTTGCAGCAGTTTTAGACTGGGAATAGGCACGTAGATGATGATAGACTGGAAAAAAATAATTCAGTTAGCATAACAAAACAAAAAATATATTTTAGCACTTACTTTTCTACTTCCAAGCTCTATTTCCCTCGCTTTCGTAAAGTGCATTTCCCTAAGGTAGGCTCGCAAGTCTGAGTTCAGTTCCAAATCGAGAAGAGCCTGAGACACTTGGGTCTCAAAGGCATCAAGTTCTGAGCCCCCTGCTTTTATTATTTTCGCCGCCATCTAAACACAAAACAAACGTTAATAACTTACCACGAAAGAAACACTTACTGTTAGTATTGTAAAAACATTAATATTCTCTAAGGAAATAGAATATTTCACTGAAATTTCTTCGTAAACGTAAACATTAAGTACACTTTTCGAAAGTTGTATCCTAATAAATTTACGTAACTATCAATCATCGGGCAAATAATATACTATAAGGCCACAAATGATACTTTTAAGAAAATTTTGGGATAAATATTTTTCCGTTTAGGTGTTCAGAAATGTGAAATTTTCGTTAAAATTATAAACAAAACATGTTTGTACCTTTCCGACTCGTAAAAAGAGAGATGGCCAAAGAGTTTGGTTATGTTTTTGACAGAACTGTCATTAACTCTGGGCAAGTTCAATTTGGAAGTGGCAAAAGTTCGATACAATTTATTTTAAACTTTGGAACATTGTTTGAAGCTTCCGGATTAATATTCTCTATTGAATGAGTTTCGTTTTGAATCTACAAAGGAAATTTTGAGTTAAAACTGATTAAATATGTATTTTTTTGAGAAAATAAGATGTAGTTTTTAAAAATTTGCGGGAGTTTAACCACCATATCGCAATTGACGTAAGTCATCTCTCTGTCAAAAATTGTACTTTACGAGAAAAAGTTGACTTGTCCTCTGCTCTGGATCAAAATATATCGTGTTCATCCAGTTTAATTTACTAAAATATGGCTTCACTGTGCGGTAGAGTAGTTGCTTCCACAGCCAGAAAACATATTTTAACATCAAACTATCGCTTCGCCTCAAAAGGTGAGTATTTATTCCCCTTTCAAGTGCCTCGCACGTAGCTTCCTACCTATCAAATCGAAATGACATTACGTAATTTATCGTTATTTCTGTATATTTTCGTAATAAAGCCAGTAAATTCCTTTTGCTGATGCTCATAGGAAACCTACAATAACAGGCAGGTATATTTCTCATTTATTTTCAGTGACCTTTGGTGACCCAGTGGAACATGCGACTGGTCTAGAAAAACGCGAATTACTAGCCAAAGTAGCCGGGAACGAGAACCCCTTCGATATGAGGGTGCAAAAAAGGGGTCCCGGCACCAAAGCCCAGCCCAACGAAATTCCGTCAGCCTTCGATGCCAGAATAGTGGGATGTGTTTGTGAGGAAGATTCCACATCGATCAACTGGATGTGGCTGCACAAGGGCGAGCCCAAACGATGCGAATGCGGCCACTGGTTCAATCTGGTACACAAAGCCCCCGTTTAAATAACATTTTCTCTTTGTAAATTGTTCTTAGACCTCTATCTAATATAATAGTATTTAAATATAATTTTTTTTGTGATTCGCAATGTTTTCTATATACCTCAGTTGAAAAATACATTATAGTCAACTAATTTTTGCTTTTATTTTGGTGTAGGAGGTAATGAAAAGACAGGTAATTCAGTTTACTATAATATATTTTTATTATTAAGACATTACTCAAGATTTAATACCATTTGTGATATGTTTAATCAAACATTTCTGTACAAGAGGTACAATAACTTCACAAGTTTTAGAAAGAACTTCCAAACCACTTTTTAACACTTCTAAAGACACATAACCGTTCTGGTAAAACTGACACAACTGTTCCTGTGTATGAAGTTTAGAAATAATCAATAATCCATGATTATTATCTTGATACTTTTCTGACAAAAATTGTACTTGACACATTTGTTCCTCTAAAGAGTCAGGATCAACAAGTTTCACTCCCTGTTGTATACCCACTGTAACAGAAGTTATTATATCGTACATAGGCACTCCTGCTTCAACCAGAGCTACTCCAGCTGCAGTTATAGCTGCGCTAAGAGCTGAACCGTCATTATGCATCACTAATGCATAAATATCAACTTGGAAGTTGGGTAATTCATGCAAACAAACCGCAGATTCCAGAGCTTTCTTCATTATACAACTATACTGTTTCTCCTCGTTGTCTTGTTGATGCAGTCGTCTTTTAGCACAGCTGAACGGTGCAAACTTAAATTCACAGTATAACTCGCCTTTTAAGCTGTAATCTGATCTATTAGGAATCTCCCTAGGGTCAAAAACAGACACAATAACCTTTGTCTGTCCCATTTCAATGTATGCTGAACCTTTGGCCTGACTGACTGCACCATTTTTCAAAACTAGAAGAAAAGTAATAAATAATACATATTTTCATGAATCTTGTAGTATAAGCTTACATATTTTTCGGTGTTCTTCAAATTCTCGGCCATCAGAACGCTTACCGGCTTTGTAGAGCTGTTCAAAGGCTTTTTCTGATGTTAAACCACTTAATCTAGCGAATAGTTCATAAGGGACACTTTCTTCTGGTCCATTTATACGTTTATGGTCGACAGGCATGGTTATAAAGCGTCTTTAACAGGCAGATAAATTAAAAATATACTTATTTTATCTTAAAACAATGTTATAAGTTATAAACGAGAGTCTTCGAGTCTTCAGTATACAAACAAGCATAGATAACCTTACTTCGCACACGCACAGTGGTAGTAGAAAATAAATAATTAAAGTTATTTAGTATAAAATACGTTCTGAGATATCCATAAATGCTTTTACCTTTAATTTACTGACTATTTGAAGTAATTCCAAACCATAATTTATCTTGTTTTTATAAATTTATTGCAAAAAAAATAAAACTTAGACTTGAACTTAGGCAACCAGTAAAACATTAAGGTTGGTACTTGAAGAGGATTTAAATCACAGAAAATAACCTAACGGATTTAAATCTTTAGTCATTGATTTAAATAAATATATTTTTTAAGTATTTGGGGTGATATTCTGGTGAAAAGTGATACGATGTTTATTAAAATAATAAATATATTAACAAAAACGTTACATTTATAACATAATTTGGTATTTAAGCGATCTCTTAACTCTGGAAATTAGTAATCTACCATCATAACTTAACGATGCAAAGACCCAGGGTTCAGATGGAGACCATTCTGCACAATATACACTGTCTTCGTGTTCACACCATTGCAAGGGACCATCCGACAATCTGTAATAAAGGAAACTGACTAAAATTAAAATTAACAAAGCTTCTAGAGTCATAATAATTACAGTTGCTTGGTTTCTAGTTCTTTTGGATCATCTGCAGCACAAATATCCGAGTTATTTTCTGAGCTCACACTCGCTGCACTAGATAGGAGTACTCTAGCATCAGAACTAGCTGACAAAATCAACTGATCATGGAAATGATTAAATCTAACACACCATACCCTGGAAAAATTACATGTATATCAATTTTTTCATCGTTATTTTCAAACCATACCAATGTGAATGTTCATTTCTAGAATATACAGGCTTATTGGTCTGTCTAAAGTCCCAAATTTTCACAAATCCATCATCCCCACACGTAGCAATGTGGTACTGCTTGTTCATATTGAAATCTATGTCTCTTAACAGCTGGTGGTGAATATTATCAATGTGCCAGGCTAAGTCACCTGTTCGGACATCATAGGTCTTTAAATGTGTCTCTGTAGCTGTAGTAAACTAAAAAAAGATAGTAAAAGTCTCAATATATAATCCTAATATGAATTCAAGTACCTGGTTGCAATTCTGGTGAGGATTCCACTTGCCTGTGGTAAATTTTGGGTTGTGTTTACCTTCCAGCTGGATACTTTTTATACATTTCCCTTCTGAGTCTGATATATCCCACAGAACAACGTTATTATCTATAACACTAGCAGCTCTGGTGGGATCATTAGGATGGAACTCTGTCGTCTTGATATCTGAACCGTATTCAGTTGTATCAAACTTTGTAACAATTTCTAGATTTTCTATGTTATCTGGGTCTTCAGTCTCAGGCAGTTTTAATATTGCTGTTTTAAAAGAACAGGTATTGCCCCCGGATATAACGTTATAGCATGTAGCTAACTTTGAGGCTTCTAAAGGGCTCGTTGTTATTTTCCATATTTCCCCTTCGGAATGATGGAAAACCTAAAACTAGGCAACTCAAAATACATTTTTTGTAATAGAGTGAAATAATTACGGATTTTTTAACTGTGGAGATTTCTTCGTTGAATTCTACCAAGTGGATTTGATTGTTTGTTTGCTTTAAGGACTGAGTTCCGATAATAAAGCAGATTTTTTCAGTTTCTGCCAACTGGGGAGCCAATGCACGAGCCTAAATATACAGATCAATATTTTTTAAATAAAACGATTTCACTGGAATTAATAAGTAGAATACCTACCTGAAACTCAAGTCCGTATATAACAGAATTTTCGTTACTCATTTTACAGTCTATATAACAAAAATAATAAGTAGAAATAATAGGAACAACTTTAGTGTTATAATACTTGGAAATAATAGTGATTATACGTTACTCATAAGTAATATGAGCTTTCTAAATTCAATTTCCGTAATCCTTATATTATTTTATAAAACTTATGATAGAAATTAAAATAATATTTTTTTAGAAATAAATAAATTGAAACTTCAAATAACGACCATAGATTAATTAATCGTAAACAAATAATGACAGGTCAAATGAACTACTATGACCATAGAGCTAAAATTGATTTTTAAAGGTATTTAATTTTGACAGACGTCACTTTTATAATTTCTCAAGGACGTAAGTCGGTGTGTTACCTAACAATTTGTGAATTAATTTATCTAATATTTATTAAATTGTAGAAGTTACATCTAGCAAAAAATGGCAGTGAGTTTGGTCCAGAAACGTTTCATGTCCAGCGCCTTACAGAAATGGGCCTACCAATTGTCCGGTTTCAACAAATACGGACTGCACAGAGATGATCTTTTGCATGAAAATGAAGACGTAAAAGTGGCTCTTAAGAGATTACCCCAAGATGTCGTCGACCAACGTAACTACAGGCTTCTTAGGGCCACCCAATTGTCCATCCAAAAGGACATACTTCCCAAAAACCAATGGACAAAATTGGAAGACGATAAGCTGTACTTAACACCCCTAGTTGAGGATGTTATTCGAGAAAGGGAAGAACAGGAAGAATGGAACAAGAACTACTAAATAATTAAAATAAAGTGAATTTTGATAGCGTTGTTGTAATATAAATTTTGTTTATTGTATTTAATAAATTGTGTAGATGTTAGAATTTTCTTTAATTTAGTTTTAGACAGGTTAAAACTATCCTTTCTTAAATCCCAAATTATTGATGCTTTTTACCAAGAATTTTGTGCCCTTTTCATGACTATACATACTAAAATATGTGAAATTTTTTGAATTATACAGGGTGAAACACTTTTGCACTTGCACAGTAACATAACTAGTAGCAAAGAATTCATTTGAAAAACATTGTTTTATTTATTCTAATACAGAATTATAGTAGCAGTGGCTTAAAGTTATTATATCAGAAATATTTAACTGAGTTATTTAATATAAAGTTTCTTATATACAGGGTGGCGGCTCTCATACGACGTGAAGGCTCCAAGAAGAACAACAGTTTGTATTAAAATTAAATGTTGTGATCATACGTAGGTTTATTTAGAGCATTTTTTAAAAGTATTTAGTTCTACAGGGTGTCCCCAAAAAAGATTACACATCAAAGTTGTGTTTTTTGTAATGGAATACCCTATATATTAATTGATTTTCGGATTCTAGGAAAAAAATAAAGGTGAGTTTCTTTAGAGAAGCATATATGAATAAACTGTAAGGTTTTTGATATGTAACATTTTCTAAAAATGAAGAATACATTTTAAATTTCAATAAAAGCTATATCTAAATTGTAATTTACCCTGTATAGCCTGATATTTAGTTAAAATAACCATTGTATATTAAATGAAATTAAAATTTGACTCAAAAAATTATATATGGTGAGACAAAATTAATATTGAAAATTGGTCTCTTTTAAGACCAAATTACTATTTTATTTGAAATGGAACACCCAGTATATTATTCCGATATTCAATGGAGAATTTATGGCCCTTCAAAATATTATTAAGGTTGCCTACACCTCAGACAAACATTTTTCTAGATATTTTCATTTTTATCATTTAGCGTCAGTAGATTTTTGTTTTATGATAAAATCTGTGTGGCTGTTATATCTTAAAAAACGTTTTTCCTGTTGAAAAGATTAACCCAGAGGCATATACTGTATGACTAAAAACTATGAAGACAAAGACAGCAATCAGCTATAACTACTTATATCTAAAATTTAAATAAAGTAAATCTTACAAAAACTATTTATTTTAATAAAAAATACAGTGTCAATCTTAAAAATAAACTCCTGTTTTTCCGATCGCTAAAAGTCTACAGGGGGTAGCTGGGGAGGTGCGGCTTTTTGGGGTGATTTCAACAGAGGCTCACGTGCCCCACTTTCCAAATCTGCCTGCCGCCTTCTGTTCATTATTCTGTGGCGCAGAGACCCTTCATAAGTCCTGGGTTTCTGAGAATTATCCTTTTTTCCACTCGACCAAACGATAATCACTATAATCATTAAAATGACGAGCCCGAAAGCTACCCCCACGTATATTTTGAACAGCTTGGTGTCCGTGTACTATAAAATAGAAAAAAAGAGACATTTAATATTGTCATAGGTAGTAAAATTTTGACATAAGACCGAAAAACCATAGGCGGCTCGTCAGAATGGTAAAACAACAAAATAATTTAATTAAAATTCTTTTTTTTTTGACTCACCAGCATTCTCAAGCACATTTTATTATCAACGGGGGAACTACACTGCAGACAAGACTTGGAACCAGCCGCTGGTTGGTATTGCCCTGCGGGGCAAGTTCTGCAAAATGCCTCGTTGTCATCGCTGAAAGTGTGTTGGGGACAGAGAACTACACAAATAAAAATAAAAAAATCAAACTTAAATATATGTTTCTATACGGTATTCTTTACTTACCGCATACTCTCTGATGCTCGTTTTCTAGTCCATATCCTCCTTGGCATGAAACAACGATACTTGGTGGTTTGGTATTGACTGGACTGTCAGATTTGGCATTTTTGTTCGGTTCAAGATCGACTATTTGTAAGTGATCGAGTTTCGAGTGGACTATATAAAAATAACAACATTAATTCAAGCTGTTTGATAGTTCTATAACTTTTTTATTTTTTCAGATAAAAAAACGAGATTTGGTATGTTAGTATCTGTCATAAATTAGGATTGATTGACGTATTCAATTGTTTTCGATAACTTCCTGTTTCACCGGAAATAATGACTACAACTTTTGATTTTTAAATGGCACCCTCGGTATTTTTTTTCTTTATTCGATAGAAAATGAAACTTGAGTGCCATGGGTGTGTTTTAAAAACACTAATTTTTAATCAAGAAGCCTGGGAGAAATAGATTTAGTCGTATTTTTAATCATATCTCAATTTTTTCAAATGAAACAAGGATGGCTCATTAGCATATTTGGAAAAAGCATTTTTTACGAATAATATGGTACAATTTACACACTCGGTATTTCCAATGATATGTCATTCTATTCAGACTGTCATTTTCTATCGAATAAAGTAAAAAAATACCGAGGGTGTCATTTAAGAAACAAAAGTTGTAGTCATTTCCGGTGAAACAGGAAGTGACAGAAAACAATTGAATAAGTCAATCAATCCTGATTTATGTCATATACTAGAACATTTTAAACGTTGCCTACCTGGTACATTCTCTAAAATGTCTGCATTTTTGTAAACCATGGCAACAGAGCTTTCGTAGATTTTTAACTTGCAGTTGATGTCGCAAGTTTCAGTGTTAAATGACCGAAGAAAGTGGGGATTCATTTTTGCTGTCATTGATATGTTAAAATAGTTATCATCCGCCTAGGAAAAAAACTCTAGAAATTCTATAATTACTTTGTAAGAATTTTATTTACCCTTTTTAAACACCTGGGTCTCTGTATATCCACTGTACAAATTTCGATTTCTGTGTTGCACAGAATGGGCGCTATCATTTTGGGTAAATGCATCTGGATTGCGTCTGCCGCACCCGGGCTGCAGCTATCGTTCATTTTGTAGAACACGTGCATGTTCACGTCGTATACAGGGAGAGTAATAACTTCCAATTCGTGCCAGTGCACTTTTTCGGTCTCGTTTTCTATACTACACGTATAATTCCCAAAATCTTTGACTGAGACTTCGTGCAAGGTCAGTATTGGTCCTTTTTCAGGCAATTCGGTTTCTGAAATCATCAAAATACTCAACCAATAAGAATTCACTAAAAAAACTGAGTTCTTGTTACCTCCTTCTTTATAAGTTGAATGAAACTTCCAGACTACTTCTTTATCACCCTGTATGAGACTTTGGGCGTGTGATTCACAAGGAATTTTTACAGTGTCGCCAGGCAAACTGAACATACTCACATCTACAAATAACATAACAGTACAGGGTGAGTCAACGATAGAATAAAATCCATTATCTCTTTTGTTTCAAGGTTTACAAAAAAAAAAGTTATAGGGAAGGCTAAGATACACATTTTAAAATTATTATAGAGTGTACAGGGTGTTTTTTTAAATGCAACACCGTGTTTTTTATTTTAATTTTAGATTCTGCGTAAAGTTCTATAACTTTTTTGTATATAATGTTATATACCTAAAATTTATAGTTTTTGGAATATTTTAATTTGTTAATGTTAGATTTCAGTGTGGCAAAAAATTGTCAGTGATGCCATTGTTTCTGAAGTATTGGACTATTAAAATTTGGTAAGAGAGTTTTATAGAGATGAAGTAAAAGATATATGTAAAGGTATTTTAGTTTTAAAATTATATTTATGAATTTCTAATTTTTAAAATTAAAAAATATCAAATTTTTTAAATGACACACCCTATATATTATCATTTTTTCTGATAGATTTTACACAATTCTTCGGTGTATCATTTAAAAAAATTTCAGATTTTTTAATTTTAAATAATTGAAATTCATAAATATATTTTATACGTCCTGTAGCATCTAACTAAAATATCTTTACATATATCTTTTTCTTCGTCTCTGTAAACCGCTCCTTCCGAATTTTAGTAGTCTAACTTCAGAAATAATGGCGTCACTGGCAATCTAACATTTGTTTAAACAAATTGAAATAGCACGAAAACTATTACTTTTAGGGAAATAACATTATATACAAAAAAGTTATAGAATTTTACTCGGATCTAAAAATAAAATAAAAAATAGGGTGTTGCATTTAAAAAAAAACATATGTTATATCCGCCAAACTTTTTTGAAACACAGCCTGTATACTCTATAATGCTTTTAAAGTGTGTATCTTAACCTTCCCTATAACTTTTATATTTAACATTTTTTTGTAAACCTCGAAACAAATGAGATAATGGACTTTACTCTACCCTGAACTCTTCATTTTTTTTTATCAAAATTTAAATTAGGCCAACAAAACTTACCAGTCAAATTCAAGGAATAATCTCCAAAAAGCCCCTCCATATTCTTATGTTCAACTTGGTCCTCTTTCTTCTTTAAGCTGTCCAAATAAAACAAACTTCTTCGATGTCTCAAGGTAGTGGGTTCTGTTGAGTTTTCTAAATTTAGTCCATGAGTAAGCCTCAAGAATTTATTACAATAACTCCCTGAAGGTTTTACAGGCTCTTTCTGATTGACCTTCTTCGATATTTCATCCAGGAAACTCTTTACATCGCAAAAACAATTATTTCCCTCTTCGTAATCAGTTTTTTTGCAAGCCTCGTGAGCTATATCAATGAATTCTTTGTTCTTTTCAGTTGAAGAACTTAAGTTATCTGCGCCGATATCCAGGTATTCTAATTTGAAATCAGAAACAGGTTTCTTTAGGACACTTTCAAGCATAGTTTCATTAAGTTTTGCCAGTTTTTTTCCCGAATTGTTTATTATTATAAGTAAAGGTTTTGCTGTTTCTTCACTAGCAGATTTTTCTTCTTCTTCGATGCTACTTGATAACGGAGGCCCGTGTGTGTAAGGAAACTTTTCAGTAGTTTTAATTTTCTGAACCCCCTCTTCTTCTTCTTCTTCTACTTCTTGAGACATTTCTTCAGCTGTTAACGTAGATTCTTCTTTTTCTTCAGAACCCTCTGTTTCCTCTTCGACTGTGGATGAATGTACAACAGAAGATTTTTCTTCTTCTGATACATTTTCGGTTGTTCTGTGTTCTTCAGGTTCTTCTTCAGACGCATGTTTTGCTTCAGCTGTTTTTTCTTCATGCTCCTTAGTTTCTTTATCACAAAATTCACACGGTGTAGTTTCAGATCCAAAGTCCCCAAGCTCTTCAACTTTTGTCGATATAATTTCTTCTTCGTTTGTATGTTCAATAGGTCTTTCGATATTTGTTGTATGTTCCGGAGCAACGGAAATTTCTTCAGAAGCATGTTCTTCTTCTTCCACTTGTTTATTTGTTTCAGGTTTTAAGTGTTTATGTTCAGAAACTTCTGTTTTTAATTCTTTTTCAATATTCTCTTCTTCTTCTTCATTTATAGACTCTTCACTAACAGTCTTTTCATGTACAATTTCTAAAAAATATAAATAATATTAATAACAAGTAATTTTCATAATATTTATTTGTACCTGTATGGCTTTCTTCAGATTCTGTTTCTTCAGCAATATTTTCTTCATTTGAATGAGGAGTCTCTTCAGGTTCTGTCATTAGTTCATTAGATTCTATATAAAAAATACATTTGTAAAAATGTAGGTATACAAACTTGTCAAAAAAATATAATCATGACAGATATAATTAGTTACCTGTAATTTTAGAACCTTACCTGATTCAATTGTCAACTTCGAAGTTCTACTGGCTGATATTTCTTCTGTGATCGATTTAAGAATTTCTTCATCTGTTGCCTGGGTGATTTCTGTATCAGCTATGCTTGTTGTATCAATGTCTTCATCAAATGTTTCGTTTAGTTGATGACTGATACCTTTTACGTAGTCTGTATGGAGGTGTATTTCGTTTATGGTTTCTAAATGTTCTGTCGGCATTTCTTCAGCGTCTGGTAGTAATGTGTGGCCTTCGAAGAGTTTTCCTAATTTTTCTTTGCTTAAAATTTGCAATTCGACTTCTTCTGTAGATATACCTTCTATTGGTTCTTCAGTTTCTGTTGTGCTAATAGTTTCAATTTCTACACCTACAGATTCAGAAGTTTCTTCTGAAGTTTCTTCAGATTCTGTTTCAACTCTATGCATTCCTTCCTTAGATGTTGTATGTTTCAATTCTTCAGAAATATTTTTTTCTCTTTCTACACTCTCTGCTGTTTCAGTAGTTTCCTTTAAAGGTTCTTCAGGCTCAGTTTCAATTGATTGCTCAGAAATATCTTCCTCTATTGATACATTTTCAGGTGTTTCTTCAACTCCTGTCTCAGGAGCTTCGGATTCAGTGGTTTCGCCTAAGATTTCTTCAGATTCTGTTTCAATTGAATGCTCTTCTTCTTTAGATGCTGTATGTTCTAATTCTTCAAGCTCTGTATGAACTGAATGCTCAAAAATGTGTTCCGTTGATGAAGCTTCAGTTTTTTCTTCAAATTCTGTCTGAGGAGCTTCTGATTCAAGAGATTCACCTAAGGTTTTTTCAAATTCTGGTTCAATTAACTGTTCTTCTTCCCCAGATTCTGTATGTTCTAATTTTTCAGAAATATTTTTTTCTGTTTCTACACTCTCTGCTGTTTGTGTAGTGTTTCCTAAAGTTTCCTCATATTCTGTTTCAACTGAATAGTCAGAGATATATTCTTTTGTCGATAAACCTTCTAATTCTTCTTTAATTTCTGGTTCAGTAGTTTTCTCTAAAGATCCCTGAGATTCTGTTTCTACTGACTCCTCTTTTGTTGGTAAATACTCAAGATTTTCCTCAATTTCTGTCTCACTAGATTCTGAATCAGCAGTTTCCTCTAAAGTTTCTTTAGACTGCGTTTCTTGAGCTTCTGATTCAATAGTTTTTCCTAGAGTTTCTATAGACTCTGTTTCATGAGCTTCCGATTCAGTAGTTTCCTCTAAAATTTTTTTAGACTCTGTTTCATGAGCTTCCAATTCAGTAGTCTCTTCTAAACTTTCTTTAGACTCTGTTTCATGAGCTTCCGATTCAGTAGACTCCTCTAGAATTTCTTTAGACTGTGTTTCATGAGCTTCTGATTCAGTAGTTTCCCCTAAAGTCTCTTTAGACTCTGTTTCAGGCTTTTCCGATTCAGTAGTCTCCTCTAAAATTCCTTTAGACTGTGTTTCATGAGTTTCTGATTCAGTAGTTTTCCTTAAAGTTTCTTTAGACTCTGTTTCATGAGCTTCCGATTCAGTAGTCTCTTCTAAAATTTCTTTAGACTGTGTTTCATGAGCTTCTGATTCAACAGTTTCCCCTAGAGTTTCTTTAGACTCTGTTTCATGAGCTTCCGATTCAGTAGACTCCTCTAGAATTTCTTTAGACTGTGTTTCATGAGCTTCTGATTCAGTAGTTTCCCCTAAAGTCTCTTTAGACTCTGTTTCATGCTTTTCCGATTCAGTAGTTTCCTCTAAAGTTTCTTTAGACTCTGTTTCATGAGCTTCCGATTCAGTAGTCACCTCTAAAATTTCTTTAGACTGTGTTTCATGAGCTTCTGATTCAACAGTTACCCCAAAGGTTTCTTTAGACTCTTTTACGGGACCTTCCAATTCAGTAGTCTCCTCTAAAATTTCTTTAGACTGTGTTTCATGAGCTTCTGATTCAATAATTTCCCCTAAAGTTTCTTTAGACTCTGTTTCAGGAGCTTCCGATTCAGTACTCTCCTTTAGAATTTCCTTAGACTCTGTTTCATGAGCTTCCGATTCAGTAGTCACCTCTAAAATTTCTTTAGACTGTGTTTCATGAGCTTCTGATTCAACAGTTTCGCCAAAGGTTTCTTTAGACTCTTTTACAGGACCTTCCAATTCAGTAGTCTCCTCTAAAATTTCTTTAGACTGTGTTTCATGAGCTTCTGATTGAATAGTTTCCCCTAAAGTTTCTTTAGACTCTGTTTCAGAAGCTTCCGATTCAGTACTCTCCTTTAGAATTTCCTTAGACTCTGTTTCATGAGCTTCCGATTCAGTAGTCTCTTCTAAACTTCCTTTAGACTGTGTTTCATGAGCTTCTGATTCAATAGTTTCCCCTAAAGTTTCTTTAGACTCTGTTTCAGAAGCTTCCGATTCAGTACTCTCCTTTAGAATTTCCTTAGACTCTGTTTCATGAGCTTCCGATTCAGTAGTCTCCTCTAAAATTTCTCTAGACTGTGTTTCATGAGCTTCTGATTCACTAGTTTCCCCTGATGTTTCTTTAGACTCTGTTTCATGAGCTTCCGATTCAGTAGTCTCCTCTAAAATTTCTTTAGACTGAGATTCTGTATGCTCTATTTCTTCAGAAATATTTTCCTCTGTTGTTAACTTTTCTAGTTCGGTTTCAACAGATTCTTTTTCTACGGATATTTCTGTCTCTACACTTTCTTCTATTTCCGTAGTCTCTCCTAAAGATTCTTCAGATTCTGTTTCAATTGAATGCTCAACAATATGTTCTTCTGTTGATAAGCCTTCTGACGACTCCTTAATTTCTGTTTCAAGAGCTCCAGATTCTGTAGTTGTTTCTAAAGTTTCCTCAGATTTTGTTTCTATTGACTCAACTTCTGTATCCATAGCTTCTGATTCAGTAGTCTCCAAATTCTCTGCTTCAGATTCTGTTTCAGCTGATTCAACCATTCCTTCTTCTAACGTTAGTAGTTCAATTTCTATTTCAGGAATTGTTTCTGTAGTTTCTTCTAAAGTTTTCTCAGGTTTCTTGTGTTCGAATTCTTGAGAAATATGTCCTTCTGTTGGAAATTTTCTGAATTGTTCTTCAGGAGTATTTGATTCTGCAGATTCTGCAACTTCAGTTACTGATTCTATTTCTTCGGCTAGTAACTCGCGAGGCTTAGTTTCTTCTTCAACTGATATCTCTGAGCTTGCTTCAGGTTCGTGAGCTATTGTTAGTTCACTCTCTGCAGCCTCTTTTGGTTCGGTTGTCTCTTCTGAAGCTTCTTCAGTTTCTTCAACTTTCGTTGACTGAAATTCTATTTGCTCTTTAGTCTCAGTGTTCAAATTAGCTTCTAAGCTTTGAACCGATAGCCCACTAAATTCTGTAGTCTCCAGTTGCAATTCTAACTCTTCTTCTGATGTTTCTGTTGCTGCTTCCAATTTAGAAGATTCCTCAGATGTTTCTTCAGATTCTTCTTCTGTAAGTAACGAAGAATATTCTTCTGTAAGTGTAGGAGTACTTTCTTCTTCAGCACTTTCCGATTTTGTGGATGCTTCTAAAGTAGCTTCCAGTCCTTGTGTAGATGTTTCAATATTTTCTATATTGGTATTTTCACCTTCAGTGGTTTCTTTGGATTCTTCCTCTGAAGAAGCATAACTATGTTCCTCTATAGTTTCCTCCTCTGTTTCCTCAACCTTTTCTGTTAATTCTTCTCCCTGAGTTACTTCTTCATGCCTCCATGTTCCTTCTTCAGATTCTACTGTAGTAACTGATTCTTCTGCGGCTTCTGTATTATATTCTGTTGATTCTGTAATTGTATTTTCAGTACTTTCAGTAATCTCGGTTTCTGAAATATCTTCAGACTCTGTGGTTTCTGATTCCAATTCAGTTTCTTCCTCTGATGTTGTTTCCTGTAATGATTCCTGTAATTCAGTTTCTGTTTGGTGTATTGCTGGCACTGATTTGTATTGCAATATTTGTTCAGTGTGTTCACTACTTTCCTCTTCCGTTTCTTCTGTTGATGATTTATATGATTCAGTTTCTAATTCATATTCTGCTTTAGTAATCTCTTTTGTAGTGCTCGCATATTCTTTTTGTCCTGTTTTTTTAGAAGTGCCTGTAGTTCCTTTTTCTAATTTTGTGCGTTCTACTGATTCTGATATAGGTTTACTTTTAGTAACAGACTGTATATTTTTAGTATAATGCTTGTTTTTAGGGACAGAAACTTCAGTAGTTCCTGGTAGCTGCTTGTCATCCTTACAGTATTCACATGGAGTTGTTTCTGTTTCAGGCAGCTCTATACCAAACCCAGCTTTTGGAGTTAAATCTTCTGCTGTAGTTGTGTGATGGCTCACTTTTGTATGAGGAGGTTTACTAGGTGTCTGTAGATAACTTGTTAAAGTCGACCTATGATTGGAGATTTGTTTAGACGAGTGTTTAGTTTGAGCGACAGAAGCTTCTGATGTAGTAAAATCACAAAACTCACATGGAGTTGATTGAAAGTCCAGGAATCTATCTGCATTGACTAATAAACTCTCATCTTTTTCTGAAGTTACTCTAGTTTTTGCAGTGGTTTTTGAGTATTTTACTGGTGGAAGTAATTCAATTTTGGCTTCTGGTTTTGATGTTACTAATCCTCCAGCCTTCTCTTCAAATTCTGTCTGAGGAATTTCTGACTCAGAAGTTTGAAATAAGGTTTCTTCAGACTCTGTTTCGACTGAATGCTCTTCTTCCTTAGATACTGTATGTTCCATTTCTTCAGGTACTGTCTGAGGAATTTCTGACTCAGAAGCTAAACTTAAGATTTCTTCAGACTCTGTTTCGACTGAATGCTCTTCTTCCTTAGATACTGTATGTTCTTTTTCTTCAGGTACTGTCTGAGGAATTTCTGACTCAGAAGCTACACTTAAGGTTTCTTCAGTCTCTGTTTCGACTGAATGCTCTACTTCCTTAGATACTGTATGTTCCATTTCTTCAGGCACTGTCTGAGGAATTTCTGACTCAGAAGCTACACTTAAGGTTTCTTCAGTCTCTGTTTCGACTGAATGCTCTTCTTCCCTAGATATTGTATGTTCTATTTCTTCAGGTACTGTCTGAGGAATTTCTGACTCATAAGCTACACTTAAGGTTTCTTCAGTCTCTGTTTCGACTGAATGCTCTTCTTCCTTAGATACTGTATGTTCCATTTCTTCAGGCACTGTCTGAGGAGTTTCTGACTCAGAAGCTACACTTAAGGTTTCTTCAGTTTCTGTTTCGGCTGAATGCTCTTCTTCCTTAGATACTGTATGTTCCATTTCTTCAGGTACTGTCTGAGGAATTTCTGACTCAGAAACTACACTTAAGGTTTCTTTAGTTTCTGTTTCGGCTGAATGCTCTTCTTCCTTAGATACTGTATGTTCCATTTCTTCAGGTACTGTCTGAGGAATTTCTGACTCAGAAGCTACACTTAAGGTTTCTTCAGTCTCTGTTTTGACTGAATGCTCTACTTCCTTAGATACTGTATGTCCCATTTCTTCAGCCACTGTCTGAGGAGTTTCTGACTCAGAAGCTACACTTAAGGTTTCTTCAGTCTCTGTTTCGACTGAATGCTCTTCTTCCTTTGATACTGTATGGTTCATTTCTTCAGGCACTGTCTGAGGAGTTTCTGACTCAGAAGCTACACTTAAGGTTTCTTCAGTTTCTGTTTCGGCTGAATGCTCTTCTTCCTTAGATACTGTATGTTCCATTTCTTCAGGTACTGTCTGAGGAATTTCTGACTCATAAGCTACACTTAAGGTTTCTTCAGTCTCTGTTTCGACTGAATGCTCTTCTTCCTTAGATACTGTATGTTCCATTTCTTCAGGCACTGTCTGAGGAGTTTCTGACTCAGAAGCTACACTTAAGGTTTCTTCAGTTTCTGTTTCGGCTGAATGCTCTTCTTCCTTAGATACTGTATGTTCCATTTCTTCAGGTACTGTCTGAGGAATTTCTGACTCATAAGCTACACTTAAGGTTTCTTCAGTCTCTGTTTCGACTGAATGCTCTTCTTCCTTTGATACTGTATGGTCCATTTCTTCAGGCACTGTCTGAGGAGTTTCTGACTCAGAAGCTACACTTAAGGTTTCTTCAGTTTCTGTTTCGGCTGAATGCTCTTCTTCCTTAGATACTGTATGTTCCATTTCTTCAGGTACTGTCTGAGGAATTTCTGACTCAGAAGCTACACTTAAGGTTTCTTCAGTCTCTGTTTCGACTGAATGCTCTTCTTCCTTAGAGACTGTATGTTCCATTTCTTCAGGCAGTGTCTGAGGAGTTTCTGACTCAGAAGCTACACTTAAGGTTTCTTCAGTCTCTGTTTCGACTGAATGCTCTTCTTCCTTTGATACTGTATGGTCCATTTCTTCAGGCACTGTCTGAGGAGTTTCTGACTCAGAAGCTACACTTAAGGTTTCTTCAGTTTCTGTTTCGGCTGAATGCTCTTCTTCCTTAGATACTGTATGTTCCATTTCTTCAGGTACTGTCTGAGGAATTTCTGACTCAGAAGCTACACTTAAGGTTTCTTCAGTCTCTGTTTTGACTGAATGCTCTACTTCCTTAGATACTGTATGTTCCATTTCTTCAGGCACTGTCTGAGGAGTTTCTGACTCAGAAGCTACACTTAAGGTTTCTTCAGTCTCTGTTTCGACTGAATGCTCTTCTTCCTTTGATACTGTATGGTCCATTTCTTCAGGCACTGTCTGAGGAGTTTCTGACTCAGAAGCTACAGTTAAGGTTTCTTCAGTTTCTGTTTCGGCTGAATGCTCTTCTTCCTTAGATACTGTATGTTCCATTTCTTCAGGTACTGTCTGAGGAATTTCTGACTCAGAAGCTACACTTAAGGTTTCTTCAGTCTCTGTTTCGACTGAATGCTCTTCTTCCTTAGATACTGTATGTTCCATTTCTTCAGGCACTGTCTGAGGAGTTTCTGGCTCAGAAGCTACACTTAAGGTTTCTTCAGTTTCTGTTTCGGCTGAATGCTCTACTTCCTTAGATACTGTATGTTCCATTTCTTCAGCCACTGTCTGAGGAGTTTCTGACTCAGAAGCTACACTTAAGGTTTCTTCAGTCTCTGTTTCGACTGAATGCTCTTCTTCCTTTGATACTGTATGGTCCATTTCTTCAGGCACTGTCTGAGGAGTTTCTGACTCAGAAGCTACACTTAAGGTTTCTTCAGTTTCTGTTTCGGCTGAATGCTCTTCTTCCTTAGATACTCTATGTTCCATTTCTTCAGGTACTGTCTGAGGAATTTCTGACTCATAAGCTACACTTAAGATTTCTTCAGTCTCTGTTTCGACTGAATGCTCTTCTTCCTTAGATACTGTATGTTCCATTTCTTCAGGCACTGTCTGAGGAGTTTCTGACTCAGAAGCTACACTTAAGGTTTCTTCAGTTTCTGTTTCGGCTGAATGCTCTTCTTCCTTAGATACTGTATGTTCCATTTCTTCAGGTACTGTCTGAGGAATTTCTGACTGAGAAGCTACACTTAAGGTTTCTTCAGTCTCTGTTTCGACTGAATGCTCTTCTTCCTTAGATACTGTATGTTCCATTTCTTCAGGCACTGTCTGAGGAGTTTCTGACTCAGAAGCTACACTTAAGGTTTCTTCAGTCTCTGTTTCGACTGAATGCTCTTCTTCCTTTGATACTGTATGTTCCATTTCTTCAGGTACTGTCTGAGGAATTTCTGACTCAGAAGCTACACTTAAGGTTTCTTCAGTCTCTGTTTTGACTGAATGCTCTACTTCCTTAGATACTGTATGTTCCATTTCTCCAGCCACTGTCTGAGGAGTTTCTGACTCAGAAGCTACACTTAAGGTTTCTTCAGTCTCTGTTTCGACTGAATGCTCTTCTTCCTTTGATACTGTATGGTCCATTTCTTCAGGCTCTGTCTGAGGAGTTTCTGACTCAGAAGCTACACTTAAGGTTTCTTCAGTTTCTGTTTCGGCTGAATGCTCTTCTTCCTTAGATACTCTTTGTTCCATTTCTTCAGGTACTGTCTGAGGAATTTCTGACTCATAAGCTACACTTAAGATTTCTTTAGTCTCTGTTTCGACTGAATGCTCTTCTTCCTTAGATACTGTATGTTCCATTTCTTCAGGCACTGTCTGAGGAGTTTCTGACTCAGAAGCTACACTTAAGGTTTCTTCAGTTTCTGTTTCGGCTGAATGCTCTTCTTCCTTAGATACTGTATGTTCCATTTCTTCAGGTACTGTCTGAGGAATTTCTGACTGAGAAGCTACACTTAAGGTTTCTTCAGTCTCTGTTTCGACTGAATGCTCTTCTTCCTTAGATACTGTATGTTCCATTTCTTCAGGCACTGTCTGAGGAGTTTCTGACTCAGAAGCTACACTTAAGGTTTCTTCAGTCTCTGTTTCGACTGAATGCTCTTCTTCCTTAGATACTGTATGTTCCATTTCTTCAGGCACTGTCTGAGGAGTTTCTGACTCAGAAGTTACACTTAAGGTTTCTTCAGTCTCTGTTTCGACTGAATGCTCTTCTTCCTTAGATACTGTATGTTCTATTACTTCCGGTACTGTCTGTGGAATTTCTGACTCAGAAGCTACACTTATGGTTTCTTCAGTCTCTGTTTCGACTGAATGCTCTTCTTCCTTAGATACTGTATGTTCTATTTCTTCCGGTACTGTCTGAGGAATTTCTGACTCAGAAGCTACACTTAAGGTTTCTTCAGTCTCTGTTTCGACTGAATGTTCTTCTTCCTTAGATACTGTATGTTCTATTTCTTCCGGTACTGTCTGAGGAATTTTTGTCTCAGAAGCTTCACTTAAAGTTTCTTCAGACTCTGTTTCGACTGAATGCTCTTCTTCCTTAGATACTGTATGCTCTATTTCTTCCGGTACTGTCTGGGGAATTTCTGTCTCAGAAGCTTCACTTAAAGTTTCTTCAGACTCTGTTTCGACTGAATGCTCTTCTTCCTTAGATACTGTATGTTCTATTTCTTCCGGTACTGTCTGAGGAATTTCTAACTCAGAAGCTACACTTAAGGTTTCTTCAGTCTCTGTTTCGACTGAATGTTCTTCTTCCTTAGATACTGTATGTTCTATTTCTTCCGGTACTGTCTGAGGAATTTCTGACTCAGAAGCTACACTTAAGGTTTCTTCAGTCTCTGTTTCGACTGAATGCTCTTCTTCCTTAGATACTGTATGTTCTCTTTCTTCAGGTACTGTCTGAGGAATTTCTGATTTAGAAGCTACATTTAAGATTTCTTCAGTCTCTGTTTCGACTGAATGCTCTTCTTCCTTAGATACTGTATGTTCCATTTTTTCCGGTACTGTCTGAGGAATTTCTGTCTCAGAAGCTTCACTTAAGGTTTCTTCAGTCTCTGTTTCGACTAAATGCTCTTCTTCCTTAGATACTGTATGTTCTCTTGCTTCAGGTACTGTCTGAGGAATTTCTGATTTAGAAGCTACACTTAAGATTTCTTCAGTCTCTGTTTCGACTGAATGCTCTTCTTCCTTAGATACTGTATGTTCCATTTCTTCAGGTACTGTCTGAGGAGTTTCTGACTCAGAAGTTACACTTAAGGTTTCTTCAGTCTCTGTTTCGACTGAATGCTCTTCTTCCTTAGATACCGTATGTTCTATTTTTTCCGGTACTGTCTGAGGAATTTCTGTCTCAGAAGCTTCACTTAAGGTTTCTTCAGTCTTTGTTTCGACTGAATGCTCTTCTTCCTTAGATACTGTATGTTCTCTTTCTTCAGGTACTGTCTGAGGAATTTCTGATTTAGAAGCTACACTTAAGATTTCTTCAGTCTCTGTTTCGACTGAATGCTCTTCTTTCTTAGATACTGTATGTTCTATTTCTTCAGGCACTGTATGAATCAAATGCTCAAACATATGTTCAGTTGATAATCCTGTTCTGTGAAGTGTATGTTCTAATTCTTCAGGTTCTGTACGAACTGAATGCTCAGAAATATGTTCCGTTGATGAAGCTTTAGCCTCTCCCTCAACTTCTGTGTGAGAAATTTCTGATTCTGTTGTTTTACCGAAGGTTTCTTCAGATTCGATTGAATGCCCTTCTTCCTTAGATGCTATATAATTTTCAGTACTCTGTTCTGTGGCTTTTCTATGAGTAATTGATTTTTGCCATGACTCTTCAAATACATCTTTTACATTGTATTTTGGGGTATTGAACTTTTCAGCTTCTGTAAAATGTGTTGTTATGGTAGACGTTTCTTCAAATTCGGTCATTTCTTTTTCAATAGTTTGAGTCTTTTCTTTTAAAATTTCTTCTGTATTTTCTCCCATAACTGTATGGGAAATTTCTTTTCCTGATGGTGCAGTAAATTTTTGCTTAACGCTATAAAAGTTTGGTATTAATGTATGTAAAATTTCTTCCTCTTTTGTTCTTCTTTCTAATTCATATTCTGATGACACTATTTCTTTAGATTCTGTACCATGTTCTTTAAACACACCTTCCGTTACTGGCGTACTGTGTGCTAGTTCTTCACTCGCTTTTGTTTTAGGGGTATATATATGCGAAATTATTGATTCTTGTGAAGTTTCTTCTATTTTATGCCCTAAAGTTGTAAGATATTCAATTTTTGATGCTCGATCTTCTTCAGTAAATCCTTGTGATGTTTTCCCATGCGTATTTTCTGTTGAACTTTTCGTATGCTCATGTATTGCTCTAGTACTTTCCTGTTCTTCACTGAAAAGACTTGACAACTCTGTCTCATGTTCTAATATTTCTGGGCTTGCTGCTTCTGCACTTTCTGTCGATTGGTTGATATTTTTTTGTTCAGATACTTCTGTCATCAAATCTGTTTCTAAAGAAAAAGTTTCTTCAACTGGAGGAAGATTAGCTTCAACAATTTCTGCCACAGCTTCTTCACTCAAAGTAACCTTCTCAAATTTCTTTATAAATTCCTCATCAGATTCTGGTGTTTCCAGTTCAGCTTGTTCTTCAAATTCAGTTGCACTTGAACTAGTTTTACTAGTAGCTATACTTTCAGTTGATGCTGTGAGTGTTTTTCCAGTTTCAATAATACCTTTGCTGTTTTTTTTGGGTGTAGTAAACTGGCTTTCTTTTGTAATTTCATCCAAGAAATTAATATTAGTGTTACCAGGTTCAGGAAGAGGCTCATCGTTTAATTCTTCTATATCAGGAATTAGATCAAATATTGATAGAACGGTTTTACCATTATGTGTTGTGGTTTCAGTTAAATTTTCTGTTTGTGTTGAAGAAAGTGTTGTAGATGTTGTACTACTAACACTAGTTGACTTGTTCGTATGCATTTCAGATTCTTTAGATTCAGAAGATGCTGTTGAAGTTCTTTGCTCAGTAGTTCTTGCTGCATCGTGATGAGACGGTGTTGTCATTTTCTTTTCTGTAGCAGATTCTTTTGTTTCAACTAACCTACCAAAAATTGAACAATGATAATGTATAGAATATTACGAAGTGTAACCGTATAAAATTATGAAAGGAATTAAAAAACAAAACAATCATAAATAAAATTGTATATTTTAAAAATCAATTACTATATAACACTATATTTGTGTAGTATTAGTACTATTATTTGAGCTTGTAGTCGATTTGGTTGTGTACACTTCCGACTGACTAGTGTTTACTGACTTCATTTCTTCAGTAACATTTTGTTCTACAATAGAAATAGTAAGATTAATTATAATAAATGTGAACATTCTCTTACCTCTAAGTTTTTTTGATTGGTAGGTGTATTAGATGGCTTTTATTTAATACTGCTACCACGTTTTCGTCTTCATCATAGCTTACGTACTCCTCGAAAACTCTAGTAAAGTGTTGAATCTCACCTGGACTTGGATTCGTGGTTTGCGCTGTTGCGTCCTCGTTCACATCGTAGTAATCGCATTCTTCAGCTTCTTCATTACCACTTCCTGCATCGAAATACTCTGGGGTTTCAGTTGAAGCATTCACTGATGGAGTAGTGGAAGATGGTATCTTTGTGGTTGATTTTGTAACATCTTCAGTGTCTTTTGACAATCCCGATGTAACACTAACATGTTCGGTTGTATTGGTTGGGTTTATAGAAGATTCCGTAGTACTGGTGCCGCTTTTTGGCAATTCTGTTGAAGAAAGACTTGTATTTTTGGTAGTATTATTCTCCGATGTGCTTGTATTGCCTTCAGTTGGTTTAATAGACGAACTACTAACTTCATTATCAACTTTTGGTAACTCTGGCATGTTTGTTAAAAAGGAATCCAAATCTATCGTGTTTCCTGGCTCGAAAGGAGGAATATCGTTGACTTCCTCCAAGTCTGGTATTACTTCTACAGTAGTGGAGACGATACTGGTTTCATCGTTTGTTATTCGTGAAAATTGAAAAGTTTCAATTTCAACATAATCCTCTGTAGTTGACGATTCTTCTTCCTCCGTACCTTCATCGTATTCCTCTTCTTCACCTGTTTGCTGAGTACTTGTTTCTGTGATTTGTAGTTTATCTGAACTATCCATTACTACAGAGAGGTTTGTAGCAGGTTCAGAATTATTCAAATAAGATACAATAGATGCTTGTGTTGTTTCTGATTCAACAGTACTTTCCAGTGAGTTTTCTTCACTACTTGATTCTTCAGATACAGTCTCTGATTCAGAGGTGGATAATGAGTTTTTTTCTTCTGTAGAGTATCTTTCTTCGGTGTTATTTTCATTGGAATCCTCTTGAGAAGCGGTAGATTCTGTATTATCATCTTTTTCTGTTTCGATTGTAGTCTTAGAAGACTCTTTAGTATCATGAACAGTGGTGTTATCTTCTGTAGATCCGCGTATGGTAGTTTCTTCAGTTTTAGTTTCTTCAGAAATTGTAGGTAATGCTTGTGTTGCTTCTGATTCAGCACTACTTTCCAGTGAATTTTCTTCATCACTTGATTTTCCAGATACTAATTCTGATTCAGAAGTGGATGGTGAGTTTTCTTCTTCTGTGGAGTCTTTTTCTTCGGTGTTATTTTTATTGGAATCCTCTTGAGAAGTGGTAGATTCTGTATTATCATCTTTTTCTGTTTCGATTGTAGTCTTAGAAGACTCTTTAGTATCATGAACAGTGGTGTTATCTTCTGTAGATCCAGTTATGGTAGTTTCTTCAGAAATTGTAGGTAATGTAGAATTACCATCTTCGGATTTTCGAGAAGACGTACTCTCTGGATTATTGTCTTTCGTGTGATTTCCTGAAGATTTACTTGATATATCTTTCTCAGTAGCTCTGTTATCTTCTGAAGATTCACTTATGGTAGTTCTATCAGTATGGTTTTCTTCAGAAGAGGCAGATAATGTAGACGTAATATTTCTACTGGTTTCTTCCGATGCAGTTGAAGCTACAGAAGTGGTTTCTTCAGTCTCTTGATTCGTTGAGATGTCAGAAGATGTATCACTATGAATCTCAGTAGTTTCCTGTGTTAAATTTTTAATTGTAGATGTTTCACTAGTAGTTTCGTCACTTTCTTGTGTTTCTTCAGTTAAATTAGATTGTGTGGTCATTTCAGATTCTCTTGAAGAGCTTGTTAACGTAGATTCAGAAGAATCACTTGATATTTGTTCGTTTCCTTTAGTATTTTCTTCTAATTTACCATTTTCACAGAGATCACATATAGTTATCTCTGTAGCTTCGGTGGTTTGAGGTATATCTGAAAAATACAAATTAAAATAAATATATAATAAGAATTTAACAAAATAGAGTAACACTGATATTCAATGATCTTTGTAATGAATTTTATAAAATAGAAAAAAGGCAATGGTATCTTTTAAAAGTTAAAGCTTTACTCTACTTTGTTTCAAATTTAATTCATCAATACTTACCCGAAATATTTTCACTTAGTTATAAAAACACTTTAAGTAAAAAAATCTGACAGCATATACGGTTTTCAAAATAAGGAATCTAAAAATATTTTGATAAGTTGAGGAGGTTTGAAATAGAGAGCTGTCAGATTTTATGTTACATAAAAATTATATTAATTTGTTAAAAAGGCTTTTAAAAAATACCATTGTCACTGGAGAACTTGATAAGCTAATCTTAATTTAGATTCCTTATTTTATCTATTTTCTGCATGTAAAATGCTTTGAACAAAGTAAGTGAGTTTGCAAAAAGTCGAGGTTAACTCTGCTTAGTGCTTTCACCTTTTTTAACTCGTCCAAAATCCCAATCAAACTGCTCCCAATGGTGTGTGGACTTGGCAGAAGCTCTTTTGATTCTCGTCGTGTTGATTAGGTCTCCATTACACGGAGACGGTGTTGTATGGCTTCTGTGGTGATTTTTGCCATTCTAAAATGCAAAATCATTATAAGAATGTGATAGATACATTCTAATCTGATTTTTAGAAAGTGTAAATCATATCTTTGCAAATTATGAGTCAACAATTAGAGTTTTAATTTTTGATTACCAGAGCGGTTCCTGAAAAACATCGGTTTGATACGGAACGGTTTGGTAAAATACTGAAAACGTCAAATGTAGCGTTTCCTAAATTTCAATACCTTTATTTTAAAATTTATCTTTTATGCATTTTAATGTACCTATGCTCTGCTTTTACGGTTAAGCTTAATGACGTGACTCAAAGTTTATTTGGCATGATCTATAGATATTTTCATCAATTACCTTTCTGGACTTCGATCTGCGAGTACCAGAACGCCCTCTGGAACGAGACGGTTTTGGTGTGGTACCCAACAGGGCATCGGCTATCTCAAACAGGTCTTTGACGTTGCTGTCGTCTGTATCATCTTCCATTTCCAAAGAGTTTTCAGGATTTTCAGCAATCGTCTCAAGGTTATCCAGCAATTCTTCACTACTGTTGCCACTGTCAATCTGAAAATTAAAAAAAGCGATATAGAAATGAGTTTTGTTAATTTCAATTGCGGTGTCCTTACCCAATTTGCATTTCTGTTCATGCTGGCTTCGTTTGCTTTCGCTATCTCGTTATCCACGTTTACTTCGGTAGTTTCTTCGTCCATAGAGCCCAGTACTTCGGTTATTTCGGTCGATTCCAAAGACGAATCCTCGCTAACTAACAGTTTGTCTGCCAGACTAAACATTTTTTGCTTCTCGAATTCTGAAAGCTCCGCCACGGCTGTTTTCTTCATTTGGTCTGGATTTTCGCTGACAAAAAACGTGGTGGCGTTTGCTATCATTTCCGATACCAGTTCTTCATCCATATATTCCATGGAGTTAGTAACAGGTTCGTCTATGTAAAAGAAGACACAAATTTAAGCAAAATTAACACTGGCCTTGCTGATCAAGATATACAGGGTGGTCCGAACTGTATTCCGGAAACTTCGGCAGCATATTCCGGAGATAAAAATAAGTAAAAAAGTTCGTATAAATGTATGTCCTAAAATGCTTAGTTTGGGAGATACACGGTGCAGAAGTTTTATTTTTATTTCGATTTTTTTCAAATAATTTCTGAAGTAACGTCAATATTTGGATGGAAATTGGTGTCTGGGAGTTTTTTGACATGAGAAATTTGATTTTGATGTCAATATGACTCCTATTTGTAGGGGGCGCCACCTGCATGTGTTTTAACTGTTTTTAAGAGTAATAACTTTTCGACCGTACCTGTATTAAACTACCTGTATTAAAAAACTCTCAGACACCAATTTTCATCTAAACATGGACGTTACTTCAGAAATTATTTGGAAATAATCGAAATAAAAATGAAACTCCTACACCCTGTATCTCCGAAACTAAGCACTTCTTAGTTTCGGACATACATTTATACGAACTTTTTTACTTAATTTTATTTGCAGAATATGCTGCCGAAGTTTCCGGAATAAAATTCGGACCACCCTGTATATCATACAATTTCATTAAAAATAACCTTGTCTCTTTTCGATGTGGTTCTCTCCAACCCCATTCTTTTTTTCTTGACTTTTTAACCAAGATATTATCCTATCGTATTCACTAGAAGCTTCCTTATTTACACTCTCACGTTTACCAACGTTTTTCACCCGTTTCTCACTCTCAATAACTGGAAATTTTGCTAACGTTTCGCTAAAAAACGATTTCTACCAAAAGCTCTATCGTTTTTATTCTTCCTCAGAATCTTCCTGATCTGTATCAAACCATTTACTTCGGTTTTCAACTTCTCATCATCCTCCACTTTGTCATAAACATGTTTTTTCTTCTTTTTCGTACTTCTAGCCGCTCTTTTTTTCTCCCTATGCTTAAAGCGATTCACCCCGTTCACGATGTTTTGGATTTCGTTAACCAGTTTCAGGTCTTTCTCGATTTTGTTCAGTTTGCTTTTGGTTTCTGCGGGTTTCTGAATTTTCTCGGCTTGAGTGGAATGTCCCAAACTGTCTATTTCGTTCTTCTTTGTTGGCGAGTATTCCACGAATCCACCCTCTTCAGATTTTATAGATTCCTGTTGAAGGTTCTCTAACACATCTAAGATTTTGTTGGTTTCGTCTGTACATTTGCTGTCTTTGCAATCTTTTTTTACTAGCTAGAATTTAAAAAGAATTAGACATTATTAAAATAGACTAAAACTAAAGAAGAAATCAATGAATGCAAGTCTCACCTCATTTACTTTCATATTCTCAGACTCAGCAATAGTTTTCAGTAAATCATTGGCTTCATTTAAGTCAGCTACGTTATCATCTTCTACTAAATCAAAATTAACATTTCTTTTCCGTATATTATAGCTTTTCGGATAGATCAATATGCCAGGAAATTCATCCAAATTCACCTCAGGACCTCCAGGAGCACCAACTGGAACTGGTGGTGCTTGAGGAACAGAAGCCATCATCGTAGTTTCCTCTATTTTAACCACCTGCATACTAGAAGCCTTAAAATCATAATAGTTTAGTTTTAAACATCAAACAATATGTTACTTAATCGTCATACCACATTTCCAGGATAGTCTTGTTGCCTTTTCATCACTTCAATCAGGTTTTTCTTCATTTCTGGCGTACTTACGTTGGAATTTAAAGCAGTTCCGTTTTCTGGGCCAGCAGGTTTGGCAGTACTTGTTTCATTATTGACCGCTGGCAATTGAAGGCCTAAACTCGCATTGGCAGGAGGTGAAACGTCAGCAATGTTATTCCCACTATTATTTTCAGGCTTTTTATCTAACTGTAAATTCAAAATTGTTCTCAACATTAATTTGTCTTCTTCGTTAGCATTATCTTTGATGCCCGTTATAAGCATGCGGTCTTGGGAGGGTCTAAGCACTCCGAAAACCAAAGGAATAACGTTGTAGTTGTCGTGAAAAGACTGGTTTTTGTTGAGGTACTCCACCATATTATTAATGTGAGCTTCCTTCTCCTGTTGGTTGATGCTTCTGTGAATTCTCTGTTTAGGATGTTTGGGTTTCTTTTTCTTTTTTTGTTGTTTCTTCTTTTTCTTGTGATGTTTTAGACGCTTTAATTGTTGTTCGCGTTTCTGCAAGTATTTTTTAAAACTGGACGCTACACTGGGGTTTTCTAATTCTTGTACGTTTGTAAAATTGGGAACGACAGATTTAACAATGTACTTAAGAGGGTAATGTTTATTTTCTTTGCGACTAGATTCTAGTAATCTACCTATTAAAATACTTTCTAGAAGGGGTATGGGGAAGAAATTTTTACAGTTCGGGCAGTCGTTGTTCGTATTTCTATAACTATCCAAACCTATAAACCAAAAATATTAGTGAAAAAAAAGAAATATTTTAGGCATAGTACTTTTAGAATTTTGCTCCGATTTTTCCTTGACATTCGACTGGGTTTCCTTAATTAAAACTGTTTCCGGTACTTCACTGTCTTTACTACTAACTAGTTTACCAAACAACGGTATTTTTTGGGGCTTATCCTGATCATCCTGATTTTCGTCCGCTTGTAGCTCCTCCTCTGTCAGGACCCTGTATATTTTTGAGTCCTGACTATCAGGGCTTGGTTCTCTCTGCTTGATGTCATGCTTGGGACACAAGGAACTGTCACTCAGTTGGTCGCACGAAAAAACGCTATCACCAGCAAAATTCGAAGGATTTTCATAAGGAATGAACTGATGGTTTAAGTTGCTTGTTTGATAGGAAGCCTTTTCTTCTGAATGTTCGTTTTCTGAGTTTTCTTGTTCGAATATGTCGTCGAAATCAGAAACCTGATTGAGGAGACTGACAGAGTTTTGATTAGGATTGATTAGTTTTGTGGTACACTTCGTTGTAATCAGAAATAGTAGTAATCTGTAAATTTAAGGGTTCATATAGTCAATGCAGACAGGCAGGTGTGTAATTATCTTGGGATGGTACTTACAGATATTTTAGAACATGAAAGTGCATCGAACTTTGGCATTAAGGTGGAGAATTTCATTCATTATGTTTTGGTAGAAAAACTGTATAAATATTCAGAACAGAACGTGTAAAATTCGTGTAAAAAGTGACAAACTGTCAAAGATTGTCAACAACAATCGACAATGTGAATTTTATATTCTAAATCTACCTTGATTCTCAAAGTGTCAGTAATCAAAGTAAAAACACTTTGATTTTTCAAGTCTTTTATCTTGGTGTATTTCAGTTGATTTTAAAAATTTCGACAGCAGCGCTCAACACGGCAGAAATCAGAAGCTTTCGCTCTGTATTTCATGCAATTTTGGGGGCAGCCATCCATTTGGTACCAAACTTCCTGATTTTCACTAGCGGCATCATGTAAAGCAGGTAAAATATGATTTTCGAGTAGTTCCAAATAATATTCTGCATTTAAATTTCACGTAAGAAATAATGGCCCGATAATATTGTGTCCGAATATCCCTGCCCAAACATTTACTTTCTGTGGATATTGCGTCCTTGTTTCGACAAACCTGTGTTGGTTTTCTTTGTTCCAATATCGATAATTTTGAACATTGGGTTCATTACTTAAGGTAAACGTGCATTCGTCAGTGAAACATATGTTTTTTAAAAATTCCCTATCCGTCGTGTTTGCTCTTTCCATCATATCAAAACAAAACGCCTGCCGCCGTATTTCGTCCCCATCTCGTAGCTCTTGGTGCTTTTCATATTTGAAGGAATAGTATTTATGTCGTTTATACTATAAGTCGTTTATATATATTTATATTTTTATTAGCGAATGTAAGAAGAGAATTTTATGATCGCCTGGGTTATTGTCTAGCAGTCGATGGAGGGATATTTGAACATCTTCTTAAATCCTAAAGTTCTAACAATTTAATAGTAATATAAGTTATTGAATATTGTAATAATACTATAATTAACCTTGTAATTGATTACTTTATTTAACTTTAATTCATATTAATTTGTATTTATAAATACATCTTTAAGATTTCCGATGTAGGAATGAGTTTTCAATAATAATAAAGCACTAAATAGGTAAATTTCTGAAATGACAACTTCATTTGACAGTTATCTTTTACCTTGATTGGTGCTCATAAGTAAATACAGAGCCATAAGAAAGGAGAAATATTTAAAAAGAAATCGGCGATAACTCGTAAACGAGCTAATCAAAAATATCTAAAGTTATTCTTTTGAATGTGGGTTTCAGTGCTCTTCAATAAACCTAAATAGAATTATTCTCTAAAATAATTAGGGAGCCAATAATTGACCCCATTAAAATTTACATGGGATTTCCTATGTCCCGCTAGTTGTTTACGATATTTTCCGATGGTGGCAGCACCGGCGCTTATAGAAAAAGAAAATTGTCTGCAATAATTATTATAATTTATTCTTTTTTTTTAATATAATAGGTGGCAACACTGCAAAGCCTTGCTTAATAAGATTAAAAAAAAAACAAATATTATATTTTGTAATATTTACTTAAAAACTTTTAAAGGCCCAAAAAGTTTATACATAATATTTTTTTATATACAAAACGATCTAATTGTTATACCATAACATAACATAATACGTCAAATGTTAATAAGATACGTTTTTTAGTTAACAATAAATAACAATAACAATTAATATAAATATACAAAACGAAACAATAGAAATATTAAAATTATTTTTCAAACAAAAATTATTAAACATATCACATATTTTTTGATTTGATATCTCCTTAAAGTATTTTTTTCCAAAATCTAAAAAAATTAGTTCGACAGGGTTGAACTTAGAGGACTCAGGGTCCCAGAACTGTGGGCTCTGCCCTCAAAGGCGTAGTTCCTTAGATCATCGAATGGAATAGAGATGTGTTCCTCATCGGTGCGTTCCTTATACTCCTTGAGCAAGTGTTCGATGTTTAGTATTTCGTTTGTGCTGTGATCTATTATGGTCACTGAAAAAAAAAAAATAAAAAAATGGTTTTAAATTACTTTTTTTGTCCTGGAATGACGTCAAATAGTGTCTAGTAATTACAATGGTCTAAGAGAAAATATAATGATGTTATTACTTTCAATATTTTCGTTGTATTCGTTAGTTTTGGAGCGGCTGACCGGTATTTTCAAAGGTGTCATGTTAAAGGCTGTCATGTCATCTTCACCCCCACCTTCGTCGTCGTAACTGATGACGTTTTCTCTTACGTCATTCTGAGGGGAGGGGGGTTTCTTCTTTTTCACCTGACTTCTGCCGTAGAAGACGAATATTGTAACAAGAACTGAAAATAACATGAAGCATTAGTAATTTTAAAATATAGTACTCGCAAAACATGTTCCGATGCACGTCATCAATCACTCAAAATTATCGAGTTTGGTTTCAAAATTATCGATATTGGAACAAAGAAAACCAACACAGGTTTGTCGAAACAAGGACGCAATATCCACAGATAGTAAATGTTTGGGCAGGGATATTCGGACACAATATTATCGGGCCATTATTTCTTACGCGAAATTTAAATGCAGAATATTATTTGGAACTACTCGAAAATCATATTTTACCTGCTTTACATGATGTCGCTGGCGAAAATCAGGAAGTTTGGTACCAAATGGATGGCTGCCCGGCATATAGTACGCTGGCTGTTCGGGAATACTTAGACAATAGTTTTAACGGAAACGTTATTGGCCTAAATCATACAGTAAATTTTTCCAGCAAGGTCTCCTGATATTTCGCCAAATGATTTCTTTCTCTGGGGCCATTTAAAAAACAGGATATACAAGAATAAAAAATACCCAAATCTAGACGAGTTTAAAGATGCTATTTCTGCCGAATGCAATAGAATTTCAGTTTACCAACTAGCGAATGTAAGAAGAGAATTTTGTGATCGATGGGTTATTGTCTAACAGTCGATGGAGGAATATTTGAACATCTTAAATCCTAAAGTTCTAACAATTTAACAGTACCTAAATTAATAAGTTATTGAATATTGTTATAATACTATAATTAACCTTGTAATTGATTACTTTATTTTACTTTAATTCATATTAATTTGTATTTATAAATACATCTTTAAGATTTCCGATGTAGGAATGAGTTTTCAATAATAATGAAGCACTAAATACGTAAATTTCTGAACTGACAACTTCATTTGACAGTTATTTTTTACCTTGACTGGTGCTCATAAGTAAATACAGGGCCATAAGAAAGGAGAAATATTTAAAAAGAAATCGGCGATAACTCGTAAACGGGCTAATTAAAAATATCTAAAGTTATTCTTTTGAATGTGGGTGTTAGTGCTCTTCAATAAACCTAAATAGAATTATTCTCTAAAATAATTAGGGAAGCCAATAATTGACCCCATTAAAATTTACATGAGATTTCCTATGTCCCGTCCGACGATGCAACACCCGGTATATGGTTTATCACTTTTAAATTAAGATTCATCTCGTAAATCCATCACAATCTGGCAGCGCTGTCGCCATTGCTTGTCTTTTGCGAATACCAGTTATTTTAGTATCAAGGAAATTATGAAGGTGGGCTGTTAGTAAACAAAAAAACTTCTTGTATAAGCTCAATTTTCACAGAAGCCTAATTACGTCAGTGTAGGGCTTCCCTAAGTCATTTTTCGATGGGGTGCCTCCAAAAATGGGTTATAAATTTTATTTAATGCCCTAAAGCGGTCGAAATTAGTGTCCCGCAACCTTAGGAAACCGGTCATCAATCACTTGCGAAGGGAAAGAATAGATTTTCAATTAAAAGGAAAATCCATGTCGATTTGCAAAAGAGTGGAAAGAAAAAATGAGTTTTTTTCAGTGATTTTGTTCCATATCGAGCATGTTTAGTGTCAAAATAAAGTCATTTATCAAACAAGCGTAGTCAATATCGAAAAATAAACGGCTATTAAGCAACGTACACTGAGAAAAAATAACCGTGATTAGGGGACCAAAAATTTATCATTTATTTTTTCCCATAGGAACTGTTAAAATTGCCTTTTATCTATCAGAAATAGTAGATAAAATAGTAGCTTAAATGATACTTTAACAGCGGGGATAGGTTAAAAACTTTATTTATTCTCGCACGTTCTTCAATTGCTACATTTTTGAAAATTTTTGTATTCCTTTTCATAAGTTATTCGGAATTTAAATGAAAGTAGTTTGGATATTATGGCGTTTGTCGCCTCAGCCTGAATATCTGTTGGTAATTTACTTATTTCGTTTTGAGCCATTCCTGGCTCCAATTCAATCAGCGATAGACACGAAAGAGAATTAACCAATATTTCGTGGACATAGAACTGCTACGTATTTTTGGAATCACAATAAGCTCATTGAACACAATGTACCTCTATACAAAAGTTCTTGAGACAAATTGAAAATATGTCTCTTTTATCAAGAACTTCAAGAATCACCCTTTGATACACTTGCACTTATTTTAGTGACACCCTGTATATTACTATACTTGAGAACGACGTTAATTTTAACTAGTTTCTTCAGAAATTCCGCGACAAACGCATTGGTTATTATTAGAGTAAGATGATCGATGAGGAATTCATCTGGCACGACGTTACTTACTCGCGGGTTAATATATCACCTCAGCGAACGTACGATGCAGGCAATAGTTTACTCATTCGTATTTTACGCTCCTACTCCAAATTAAGTCTAGCGCGAAGTAACTAGAAGAATGGCAGTGGCGTAGCTATCTGAAGAGAGCTCTCTGGCACGTCAAAAACTTAAAAAAAACTTCGAGAAAATTTCGAAAAATTTGTGCCATCTAAATAATATTAAAAGTCCATTTCACTAGTCCTGGCTAGGTATTTGCTAATCATAAACATCAGTGACAAAATATGTCTTTTTGCGGACGACACTAGCTTTACTTCATAGGATTATATCAAATGACTTCATCACCATTAAATCTTGGTGCGATTCGAACTTCCCGAGTCTCAACATTTCTAAAACTAAAGCTTTGTCGTATAAAAACTGGCTGCAGCCTTTTGTACTTAACAACACCACCATTGACCTCGTAAAATCTGTAAAATTCTTAGGGCTTGTTGTAGACGATTCTCTGAAATGGGACATGCATATCGAAGCTTTGTCGAAAAAATTGAGTTCTGTCTGTTTTGCATTAAGATCTGTTTCTAAGGAGCTTAACTTGTCAGTGGCTAGAAATGTTTATTATACACTTTTTGATTTATTATTATTATGCCTTTCCATTTTGGGGTATGTGTTGTGCGACTCAATTTGACCGCATTTTCAAGCTCCAGAAGAGAGCTATTCGATATTCACTGGGACTAAACAGCAGAACTCATTGCCAGGACATTTTTAAAAATTTAAAAATATTAACTCTTTCTTCCTTATTTATATTTGAATCCGTTTGCCTAATACGTAAGCAGGTATCAGCTTCTCAAGAAAGGCCATCTCACACTTATCCACTCAGGAACGCGGAGCAAGATCTTTATCTACCTACCCCACGCTCAGAGTTAGTTAAAAGTTCAATATTATACAACTCGAAAAAAATGCACAACACGCTTTACCAGATCCCTGAGAGCGATCCAACAAATAAAAAATGGCAAAAGCCCAGGGGAAGATCGTATTACACCTGAAATGCTGAAGATGTGCGGAAAACCATTAGTGGATGCCGTGGAAGTACTGTTAAATAAATGTCTGATGGAGGGTAGAATCCCGGACGCATGGAAAAGCGCAGAAGTTGTGCTATTATACAAAAAAGGAGATTATACAAATATAGAGAATTATAGATATAGCTTTCTCTCGCACCTAGACAAGCTCTTCACTAGGATTATCAACAACCGACTTTCTACGAAACTAGATTCATATCAGCCAATAGAACAGGCAGGCTTTCGAAAAGGTTTTAGTACCATCGATCATCTACAAACAATTAAAACAGTCATTGAAAAAACAACAAAACACAATATACCGCTACATTTGGCCTTTGTAGGCTACCAAAAAGCCTTTGACAGCATCGAAACCTGGTCATTTCTAGCTGCAATGGAGGACGCGAGAATTGATTTCAGATATTATTCCATTATTAAAAATATCTATGATAGTACAACCTTCCAAGTTAAATTAGATGATGACCTCAAAACAGAAAAAATACCACTCGGCAAGGGCGTGAGACAAGGAGATACCATCTCTCCCAAGTTATTTACACTGGCACTGGAAAATGTCTTCAAGAAATTAGAATGGGAAAATAGAGGTCTAAACATTGAAGGGGTACACCTTAGCCATCTTCGGTTCGCAGACGATATTTTCTTGCTGAACACGAGAATACTCACATATTTAGGAGACACCTTGTATGTATTTGAGAACGCCTCAATTTTTTTCGTCCCACGAATTTTTGAGTAACTACGCCACTGGAGGAGGGATCATTTATTTAGCCGGGTACATTTTCGCGACAAGCAGAGTTTAATAGAATAACGACAGAAATGTACAGCTGGGGTGCGATTTTATCGATATTTTAATTTAAAATAGTCGTCAGAGTGATTAAGTACAGTTTTTGGGGTATACATATACCGGGTGTTTCTTAAAAATGGCTCACTTTTATAACTTTTTTATTTTTTCGGATAAAAAAACGAGATTTGGTATGTTGTAAGAATTATGACATAAATTAGGAGTGATTGACGTATTCAATTGTATTCGGTCACTTCCTGTTTCACCGGAAATGACTACAACTTTTGATTAGGCTGTATTCCGTTGCAAAACCAGGCGAACCAGACCGGTAAACTATGGTAAAGAAAAACATCGGTTTGATACGGAACGGTTTGGTAAAATACTGGAAACGTCAAATGTTGACGTTTTCTGAATTTCAATACCTACCTCTATTATAAAATTTATCTTTTATGCATTTTTAATGTACCTATTCTCTGCTTTTACGTTTGCTTCTTCTTTTCAATGGAGGTTAATATTGGAAAGTACTTTATTAATAAACTGTTAAACTCGTTAGACAGCTCAAGTGAAGATTTGCAGGTCCAATATTAAAACAGATCAACAATAAATAAACAAATCTAATCAATATTTATATTTTTATAGCTTACAAAACATTCACGATTACTTGTAGTCTTGTTTGTCATGTTCCTGACTTTTAGAAACAATGGTTGCATGATAAATTTAAACGGTCCTAAAAAGTCATTCTATTTAGTTAATGAAATTTATTTACCTTTACTGCCTACCTTCATTGCTTTTGGATGTAAATACAAAATATTATAAGAAATTTTAGAAATTAAATGATAGTTTCACTCGAACTCCCAATCTTTGCTCCCAATATTTGCTTGATTTCTGTCACATAAATGACATTGATTGACAAACAAAACCAGAAAAACCAGCCTTCTAGCGCTGGTTAGTTATAACCGAATTTTTCACGAACCGTGTTCCGTAATAAGAAAACTTTCAGGAAACCGATAGAAATAGAACATAAAACGATTACACAGGTAAGCAACGGAATACACCCTAAAAATATATCATTTTAAATGAGTGCTATGGTCATAAATCTATCGACAATTTGTCTCAAAATACCGTATGATCGAAAAAAAACGGCGTCAACAATGATTATGAAATGAAGATCGATGTCATTTTATATATTTTTTTTATATGTAAATTTAAATGGAAAATGTCATCGATCGTCATTTCCCAGCCAACTGGACGCCGTTTTTTTTTTTTTAAATTAATAGACACAAAACCACTTACCGAAAATTATAAATAAGCACACCAATATAGCTGACAATGCTTCTAAACTCAGCTTCACAGTGTGCTCGTCACGGAGAAGTTCACAATTAGTACCGGTAAAACCGCTAGAACATACGCATCGGTACTTTACCGGTGGATCCAGGTTGATACAACAACCCCCGTTCATACAGGGAAAGTCAGAACATTCGTTTTTATCGATGCATGCTTTGGAGTCTGGTGATGTTACTTCACCGTCTCTGCAACTTGAAAAAGAAAAACAATTTGTGAATACTAATAGCTTTTTTCAGAGAGTTCACACTCGTTGTTGTAATCATGTTCATAAACACAATTGTACTGTAAATAACTATTACTATCCTATTTTGTATATGCCTTTGAATTTGAATCATTTTATAGGGCTTTGCTCTTAAAAATTAGCAATTATCAATGGTACTTACGTGCACTCGTATGCATTCCACAAATCCTCGCACAAAAATGGTTCAGGACAAATACTTGCAGTACATAAATTTGCTGAAATGCAATGCTGCCGGATGTTTTTCGTTATAGTTGCTTGGCCCCACTGAGTACCATTGGTTGAGGGTGGAAGAGGAAGATGCTTTCCGTTAAGTCTTACGTCATCTATACAACCTTAAATAATGTTTTTGTTCACTACTTTATACTAAAATATTCATCAATTCATACAAATCACTCTTCAAAAAAGTTCCATGGGTATTTTGCCATTTGTACTGTAAACAATCCTAGCCACATATCTTGTGTGGCTAGTGAGTGCTCACAACTAGCAACCATAAACTTCATAATTAATTTGATTTCGGAATGACATATTATGAATTATTTATTAACGTAGAAAGTAATAAAACCTTGATATATACGAGCATAAACTTGTTTGTAGAAAAAATAGTGTATGATATGTGTGCTAAAAGTGATTTTATTTTGTTCGAAGGGAACCAAGCTTTCCTTTTCATAAAATAAAATGACTCTTTTCGCACGTATATCATAAATAACTATTTAACGCAGCAGTATTTAAAAAAATAACTATTATTTTGTAGATTTTCTTACAGTGACGAAATACTGCTAATAGGACTTTTTTGAAGCGATGAATTCGCCACAGAGGTATATTTAGTTTCTTCAAAGTACATCTAGGTAACTCTTCGACAAATAAATTAGAAGAAATTACCTCCTCTAAAATCTGACAGCACTTCAAACGTTCTTACACCGGTAAACTCAGCTTTACCACCAACAAACACACCTTCCTGCTTGTCTATGTGCAGAAACTGATGCCCCACAAAACGAAACGTTTCGTTATACTTCAAACCTTCACCGTCATCAAGTTTAATGATTCCTACACTACCGTACCGAGTTACTTTCACTAAATGCCACTGCCCATCGTTCACATTCACCTCACTCAACATTAATTTAGTTTCTTCTAGATTCACAGAGTTCAAGTTGTACCGAAAACACAGTACTGAGTCTCTGATGTCGAGAACTACGTATTCCCGATTGTTTTGATCAGAAATTCGGAATAGTTCACCGAATTTTTCACGTGTTCTGAATTTTAGTTGGATTTCTGTATGAAAACGATCAGGATCAAAACTCAAGGCGTATTTGATGTAGGATTGTTCACTAAATGATGTTGGAATTGTTGAAATTGAGCAGTTTAGTCCTGTCCATCCTGGCTTGCACTGACACTCGGCTTGATGGATGTTTCCATTACAGAAACCGTGTTCTTCACAACTGAAAGTAACAATTATTTATGGTATACAGGGTGCTACAAATTCGAGGTACGAGCATTGGTATCTCGGAAACCGTAATAGATATGAAGATGGTTGAATTGGGGCAAAGTTGCCGTTTTGGGATGTTCACCAAGATGCCATCGAAAAAGTGATTTTTTCAAAAATCAATTTTATTTTTCCTGTCGTTACTTTTAGACTAACTGATAGTATTTTACCGATAGAGATACCGATGCTCGTATCGTACCTCGAGTTTGTAGCACCCTGTATAGAAAAATCAATACAGGATGTTTCAAAAACATATGAACAAAGCAGGAACCAGACCTATGTTGCTATGAAAAATAAATCTTATTTTTACGTGAGAGATGGCACATGTTTTTGAAACATCCTGTATTTTAAATTGGCATTTTTTCAAAACCTTACCCGACGTTTTCTTTAAGCTTCTGACACATCTCTTCCATATAATGACAATCCTTACTAACATTCCGAAACATGGCCGGATTTCCCAAATCTATCAACCTCGAATTCATATACATCCCTTATACAACCATTAAAAACCTATTTTTATTTTATCTTTAAAAATACTCGGAAGGATCGAAATCATCCATCCACAACCCCCCAATTTGAAGAGGACCGTTGATATTGACATATTCACGAAAATTTGGTACATTTTCTTCACTTTGACAGCTGCTAGAGTCGAATCCAGATGCAGTCTCGTCTTCCAGTTCAACTATATCAGCTCCTTTACAGTAATCGACAATGAGACGTATTTTTTCTGTATTCCAAAAGACGTCAAGGTGATGCCAATCACCGTCGTGCAGAGGTTTTTTGTTTTCACAGTTACTTGGATAGTTCCTGAACCGTAGTTGATAAAAAGTCTTGGATAACCTTCCTCGAGATCCACCAAAAATAAAATCAGACACTATATTTGGGTTTAACGTTAAAAAATTTAGTTCTAAATGATTGATATCACAGATTTCTAAGGGTGGGAACCAGGAAAACCGTTTTCTTTAAAACTAATAATTTTTCTGACATCTTGGACCATCGAAACCTTCTGGCACGAACACATAGCAGAGTTTTTTGAAACTGTGATGCATTTCCCTTTGTTTAGACAAGGGTTTTTGACATGTTTCTAGCTCGTGTAGATATGGTTGCTTTATACAGAACATTCAGGTTCTAGGGTGATTTTTGGTGCTGCCAAAGAAGATTTGTTCGAGTTTACCTGAAATTATTGAGGAAAAACTAAATAAAATTACAAAAGGAAACAAAAAAAAACATGACTTACCATGTAGGATAAGGCACTAATTATTAAGTTGTTCCTACAGGATCCGAATCCATGTTTTATTCTCTTCTTCATCCAGGCATTCGTCTAGCCCTATCTGAAATTAAGAAACAAAAATACAGAATTTTTCTGTATAAAAGTAGATGGTAACTAAACTAGATGAACTAACGTGCAAGAGAGAGTATTTTTATCAATCTTATGTTACGAATGACTGATTGATCGAATCACCTGGAATGATTGAGGCTTGATTGATTTGGCGGTTGTTATGACTTGTTCTCTGATAAGTTTTGCATTTTCGGCAAATTTCTGAGAATTTTTTTTGTTTTAACTGACACAAAATGATAACTTGTTGTTAAAGTTGGACTAATTAGGCATCTATGTTGAAGTATTAACGTCAGACATATGACAGCCACCTAGATTTTATTAAATAACTAGCGTGTACCCGCGACTTCGTTCAGGTCGAATTAATCATTTGTAATGGTGATGATAAAGCAAAGCAGGAATTTCCATTAACATACAAACTGAATAAAATTTTTCTGACATTTATGTCAGCATGAAACCTAAAAACAATATAGCGATATTATTATACAACTTGGTAATATTTGAGGAGTAGTTTCATCTTGTTGGAATTTGACTTTCGAAAAATCCGTTTGCCAAAAATAAGCTTTTTACGTCAAGCAATTTAATCAGAATCGTGGTTAAGAAGTTACCTATTAACTTTTGGAACACCCTGTATGATTATTGAAAAATTTCAAAATACGTAAAAACCAAATGAATTATACTTGTCCAAGCGTTTTCCCGAAAGACCAACTGTTTTTTAAATAACAAATATTGTAATATTTGAACAGTCAATCCGTTTGCCAAAAATCAGCTTTAAACGTCAAGCAGTTTAAGCAGAATCGTGATTACTCAATGGTCATATTTTATCAAACACCCTGTATAAATTTAGAAAAAAATCATAAAATATGTAAAACAACAGAAATAAAACTATAAGTGTTTATGAGTTTTTCCGAAAAACTCACCGGTTTTTAAATCAAAATTATTTTATATTTGAGGGATAGTTTCATCACCTAGAATTCGAGTTTCGAAGGCTCCCTTCTTATCGAACCTCTACACCCTAAAGTCAATGGGTTTTCCAAAAATCAGCTTTTTACGTCAAGCGCCTTAAGCAGGATCGTGATTAATCCATGACCAGATTTTTGAAACACCCTGTATATATTTTTAAAAATTTTTAAAATATGTAAAAAACAAAATAAAATATACGTGTTTAAGCGACTTTTTCGGAAACTTGTTTTTTAAATAAAAAATATTGTAATATTTGAGGGGTGGTTTCACCCTCTTGGAACTGGAATTTCGAAAAATCCCTTCTTATCGAACCTTTACACCCTAGACTCAACCTGTATACCAAAATTGAGCTTCTTACGTTGAGTGGTTTGAACAGGATCGTGATTAATCAGTATGTCAGTCACTTAAGGATTTTATATATTAGTATAGATAAAGATCTACTCAGATCAAATCTAACAAAAATTTTTGTTTCAGGGGTAGGCAACCTTAATAGTATTCACAACAGACATGACTTCTTCATTGAATATCGGAATAATATACTGGGTGTTCCATTTAAAATAAAAGAGTAACATGCTTTTAAAGGTAACCAATGTTCTTTATTAATTTTGTCTCACCCTGTATACCTTTTTGGATCAAGTTTTAATTTGATTTAAAGTACAATAGTTAATTTAACTAAATATTAGGCTATACCGGGTAAATTCCAATTTAGGTAGCTTTTATTGTAATTTAAAAAATTGTTCTTTATTTCCTTATAAAACCTTACATTTTAGTCATATACTTCTCTTATAAAACTCACCTTTATTTTTCTCCCAGAATCCAAAAATCAATTAATATATAGGGTGTTCCATTACAAAAAACATAACTTTGATATGTAACTTTTTTTGGGGACACCATGTAGAACTGTCTATATTTTTAAAAATTGCTCTGAATTAACCTATTATTGCTCACAAAATTTCATTTCAATACAAACTGTCGTTCTCCTTGGAGCCTCCCTGTATATGATCTAGGTAAAATAGGAATGATATAAGGAAAGTTAATCGTTTCAAAATACCAGACGTATTGTAATTAAATCTTCGCAACATTAAGTTTGTCGCAGAGTTACATACTATTCCACACCGCAACAAAGAGGAACTGAATAGGAACTGAAAAACATATTTAATTCAGATTTCAAGTGCCAAACCACACTAACGAGCAGAGAATTCGGCTGGATTCGGAATAGAACAAGCCAGAAAATGTGTTTACATTTTACCAGCTACCCGCTTCGTTCCACAATCGGAGGAAAGTTTGAGCGAACGTTTGAGGAAAGTCTCGTACTTAAATCGAACCCTCAATCGTGAATTCTATGCGCCCGCATTTCTCAATTGCAGCAGCATGGAGCTATAATCAGAAAACGTCAAATAATCATTCTATAATCCAGGGTTGTGATAGTAGTTCAGTCAATGGGGATTTTTGCATGGAAAAAAGTCCGGAAGTTTTGCAACTTTGCAGGTTTATAGGTTTTGGGGTCCCTAACTAAAATCCATAAAATGCACACTTCCAGACTGGCCGCCGCACAGTGTAACGAAAACTAAAATAGTGGGACATTGGCATTTTTTTTCAGTTATCACTATTCTTGCTGACATTTTTTGACAGAAATTAAATAATACGACTAGGAATTTTCGCTACAGGGCGATGTTTCTTATTAGTGTTTGCTCTTCTCCAAGTTACTCTGTTCCTCAAATTTCTCAAAGTCTAGCTTGATTATAGTGTCGGGTGTTGTAGAAGTTTGCTGCATGTTTCCTCTTTTTTCCATAAGTATGACGCTTTGAACAAGAAGACTAGGGAAGGAGGATATCAAAAATCTTAGGCCCACCGCGATCGGCCTCAAATATGGCCGACTTAAATTCCGGTTTATCAGTGTCGTTCTAATTTTATTTAGAAAATGTAAAATTATGATGTAGGGTAGACGTGGGGTAGGAAATTTTACAATTTCGCGTACAATATGATGTATTATGTATAGTCGATTTTCCGAAATCAAATGTCGATTAGGGTTGACTAAAACTAGTTTTAGTTTAGTTTCTTTAATTTTGTCATAAAACAGTGGCATATCATTAATTCGCTCATTAATTTATGAATAAAAATATTAATCTATATAAATTAAATAAAAATGTTTGATAGTTACACAGCCCTGTCGATTTTAACTGTTTGTCTCCCGCATTTTACCGAGATTTTCTTTACATTGTCGAGTGGCAATTTTGTCTAGTGCTTGGAAAATTTAAAATTGTCGGGCATATTCTAGAAAATTACTCTCACAAAAGACTTGGAAAACATAATTTCGCTTCATAGTTATTTTAGAAATTTAATATTTGCCTGTGCTTTTATTTAAATTAATTCTTTGATCTAAAAAAATTTTGATTTGAAAAAATAGTTTTTATTTTGTGAAGTTTTAAAAAATATTTATATGCTTAGATGTATACTGATTTTTTACTGTTTTGATTGATCTAGAAAATTATTTTGAAACAAAATTGCCATAAACAAATAAATTGCAATCAGAGACAGGAAAATTATGAAAACACGTATTTTTAGAAAGTAGTATTTTTAAACAAAGAAACCATAATATATATGTGTAAAAGTTGCAAGTGTATAACCACACAAGTATCGTAATGGAGTTAACTCGCGTGTATTGTACAATATTTTATCTACGTCTAACTATAAAAACACACAACGAATTTTATAAATATAGGTATAAGTACTTAACGTGAATTTTAAAAATTATTGTACGTGCCTATCCTAAAAATCAATTATAATATAATATTAATGAAAATTCATGAGTTAAGCTTCTTAACTCACTGACGTAGATAAACAATATTAATTATCAAATTTGTTTAACAAAAATGTACATGAGTTAATACATTCTTGCAGAAGACAGATATATGTACAGGGTGTTCAAAAGTTTAGAAGATTAAACCTGTATCTGGGAAAGAATGCAGTATGCATAATATAATCAAGAGAGATACACCAAGATTGTGGCAGCTTTCCAACGGAGTCTCCTTGCGAATTTTCCGAGAAAATTGGAAAATTAATATCAAAGTCCGCAAGCTGTAGAGTTCCCAACACAGTTTTTCCAACCTAAGCACATTAATTTCTTATTAGTGTTTGCTCTTCTCCAAGTTAGTCGGTTCCCGAAATTTCTCAAAGTCTAGCTTGATTATAGTGTCGGGTGTTGTAGAAGTTTGCTGCAGGTTTCCTCTTTTTTCCATAAGTATGGCGCTTTGAACAAGAAGACTAAGGAAGGAGCATATCAAAAATCTTAGGTCCAACGCGATGGGCCTCAAATATGGCCGACTTAAATTCCGGTTTATCAGTGCCGTTCTAATTTTATTTAAAAAATGACAGTAGACGTGGGGTAGACTCAATAATATGTTGTTTTATTTTACGTTGTGAATAAATGTTGGTATTTATTAAAATTGTTACAAAAATATATAATTCTAATAAAAATAGATAAGTTATAATAATTTTTTATTAACACAAACATCCGATACGCTATTGAAGCAGGTAAATCAAATTGACGTATCTAAATTCTTTGACATCTAATCTTTGACAAGTAGAAAAATGCAAGAAAAAATATATAGTTAGTTAATTTAAGAGTTTAAGAGTTAAATTGTTATACAAAGAGATAGATCTACCCCGAATGGGGTAGCTGTGGCAACACTGCCTCTATTCATCTCAAAAAATGGTATTTTCTTTTGATCCATTTTTCTATTAAACTTTAATAGAAAATCTGTGTTCATAGAAATCGTATAAATTACTTGTTACAACTGGAATCTCAGGTATTCCTGCTCTGTAACGTCTCTATTGTTGACGCTGTCTCTAACAATCTCACTCCGAACTTTTACCATTAACAGGGAACTTTTAATCAAACTGCGAGAAGCAACAAAAGAAAAAAACGACGCCTGTTTTAAAGCTTCCTCTCTAAAGCTTTGACGCCTGGCTGTCAAAAGTTTTACCATTCGCGGGATAATAGTAATTACAGGACTGTAATTAAATCAGTGACGTTTTTGAAATGATTTATTTTTTTCTCGAAGAAGAAGAAAGAAGACTTCAAAAATTGATTTGAATTATTTTCCCAAAAAAAGCCGGAAAAGTTTCACAGTTTTTTTCGAGCTTTTCCTGAAATTCAGTTCTGCAGAACCTACAGGGTGTCGGGCATCTGTAGCTCCTAGAATAAAAAATTTAGGAATTTTGTTTATGTGCGAACCTAAACTTTGTATGAGGATGTATTTGGGATTTTTTTTTTCAATTCTAGAGAGTAGATTGGGATTGGGATTTTTTTTCTAAATGACACACCCTGTATATTATTGCATTTTTGGTTTCCTTTTAGATCATTTTACATAATCCTAAGATATGAGTAAATATATTTCGATAGTCACAAAAATATTAATAAATGAATAAAAAATATATATTTTTCAAAGCTTCCTTAAAAAAATTATTACAAATACAAGAACTGTCCTTAAATCAGGTATTTACTGCAGATGGTCTAGACTTACTTTGCTATAAATATCGTAATTTTAAATCATACAGGGTGTTCAAAATTCTACGCCAAACTTTCTTATATATAAATTATTTTTTCTTTGATTTTTTTTAAATGGAACACTCTGTATATTATTTTTTTAGTAGAATGGTTTCGCAGATACACGCAGTATTACTTCATATGGCACTTTCAACGGTAATAATAAATCATTGGGTGGCTTTGATAAAAATTTAATGTTAAAAATGCAATATGTAATAGAAAACTGCGAATACCTGCGAAATTAAATACAGAAAATGTTTATTTTTAATTCTCCAACTATTGAAAAATAATATACAGGGTGTTCCATTAAAAAAAACAAAAAAAAATTATATTTTAGAAAGTTTGGCGTAGAATTTTGAACATCCTGTATGATTTACCATTACTATTTTTATTGCAAAGTAAATACAGACGATCTAAAGTAAATACCTAATATAGTATTGATTTCAGGATAGTTGTTGTGTTACGGAACCCTAAAAATTGTAAAAACTAAATCTAAAAAAACTAAAAAAACCTAAAAAAAAACTAAAAACTAAACTAAAAATTAAATCCGACTTACCATGGTTATATTAATTCCTACAGCTTCTTCTAACTTTTCTCTGTTCATCATCATCAATCCATTCAGGGTTGTGGCTTGTACAAACTCCTGTTCTTTTTGTACGGAAAACCGTACATCTGTTACAGAGACCGGATGGTCAGTTTTAAGCTGTACCCCAAAGACTTCTACACTTTCCTTCGGCGTTTTCAGCATTTCCGCAATTTTCTTGCGAAATTTTTCCAATTTATTTTCTGTCAAGTCCTGCACATCGAACAGAACATGGAGTAGTTTAAATTAAGGTTTCCTTAATTCGTTTGCCTTGTCTAACATCGTTTTTTAACAAACTTTAAATTAAAATAGTTTTTCTATGTATTTAAGCATATAAATAAAGGTATTAGAAAAAAAATAATAGTTATTTTTTATACAAGACGATAAAATGATATTTTATATACGATAATACAATTTTATCGTCGTGTATAGAACAATATTTCTTTTATTTCTATATTCAACTTATTGTACGACAATGTCTATTAATCTAGTTTTTTAATTATTATTACAGAGGCAAATTCAATAATAGCAATAATAAGCATTATGGTATTATTTTCATAATAATATGCAGTGTATATGTTTCATTTAAACAAATAATGGTTTATTAAATACGTTATCAAAATTTAACCACAAGACATGCTGTGTATTTTGATTGAATATTAAATTATCCAGCGAAATGCATTTAACAGTAATTTTAACTGCGGGTAAATATTAAGTTACATTAATATTGCATTTAACTGAAACGTAATACACTGTGAACTATAAAATATACTGTATTTTTATGTTATTCGAGTATTTTTTAGTGTTAAGTCTACTAAAAAAAATATTTTGCAACAAAATTGTTATAAACAAATAAATGGTAGTCAGAGACAACAGAATTATGAGAGAAATCTGTGATTTTTAGAAAATAATATTGTATTCTTTGGCTTGTTAACAGATTTTTTAGTGTTTTGTAACCAAATTGCAATAAACAAAGAAATGTAAATCATAAAAAACAGAATTATGAAAAAAAAAATTTTTTTAGAAAATAATCTTTTTAATTTTGTCACAGATTATCTTTTTTGGAACGTTGACATGGAAACTATAAACAATTTTAATGATCAACCCGATTTAACAAACACGCAGCTCGATAAATTTTGCAGATAACGGATTATGGTTTGTGCTAAATTATCCGAAAACGTATAATATATTGATTAAGCTGCACGCGAAAACAATAAAATTTGAGGTTATATTCAACGCGAAACAGCTTTGCTAAATACCATAACAATAAAGGTGTGAACAAGGTGGATTTTGATTATTTAATGGACCAATTTGTAGAAAGAATATGGCATTTTTAGCAATAATGCTGATAGTTTTATTAAAAATGATCTAATATTAATTTCGGGAGACATAGCGAGTTACGTTTTAGAAACTATTCAGAAATTATTATTTCAAGGAATTTATTATGTGTAGAAAAAATATTGTGCTGGGTTGGCGTTTGGTTTCTATGTAATTTGACAAATAAATAAAGCTGTATCTTTAGTTGTCAGTTTTGAGTCAATATTTTTTAATTCTTTTTCGTTTAATTCTTTATCTACTCTTTTTGATAGATATAAGGCAAATTTAACAGTTGCTATGAAAGAAAAAATATTTTCTTTGTATTTTAACTCAAGACCAACACTGAGGGGGTCCTAACTAAACTGTATACCTGAACTTACACCTAGCTTATAATCCCAAATGCGTACAAAGTCTTCCTCTGATATCCCTTCTATCCTCAAGGAGCCAGAGTTTGTGATAGCTTCCTCAGGGAGATTCTTAACTAGCACTTTTACCTCGGCTGAAACAGTTTGTTCGAATTTTCTGTCAAAGACCTATAAAAAATATTATTAAAAATATTAATTTCATAGAAATTCTTTGGATAATTTATTAAATATTTTTTATACCGGGTGTTTTCTAAAAGTGACACGCCCCTACAATTTTTATAAATCTTTCAGAGAAAAAAAACGATATTTGGTGTGTATGTACATGATATAAATCTGGATTGATTGACGTATTCAATTAATTTCGGTTATCTCTATATGTACAGTTTGTGTCCGGGACGGGTTCATAGTTTCATAGTTGTTGATTTTCGAAATAAATCTATACATGTATATTATTTCGTATATTTTTCATTTTATTGATTTTATGGAAAGCACTGTTCATTAAAATGTTGTATCCTATGTTATAGGGTTTGTTTCTCTCTACAATTTCCTGTCTCACAATGTACCGTTTGTGTCCGGGACGGGTTCATAGTTTCATAGTTGTCGATTTCCGAAAGAAATCAATACATGTATATTATTTCGTATATTTTTCATTTTATTGATTTTATGGAAAGCACTGTTCATTAAAATGTTGTATCCTATGTTATAGGGCTTGTTTCTCTCTACAATTTTCTGTCTTACAATGTACCGTTTGTGTCGGGGAAGGGATCATGGTTTCATAGTTGTCGATTTTCGAAAGAAATCAGTACATGTATACAGGGCCTATTTTTCATCTGGTCAGGCTCTAAGGCCCAAGCAAAAATTCGGGCCCTCTTTTCCAATAAAATTCAAAAATTCTCTTGTTAGTTTGGGTTAAAAAAATAAAACAATTAATTTTATTTTTTTAATAATTTTAAAAAATAAATAAACATTATTATATTCAACAAAAATGACAATTCAAAAAATATGAAAAAAAAACAATTAATTCTAATTTTAAAAAATAAATAATTTTTTTTAACAAAACCGAGAACAAAAGTTACCTAAACAAAATTTCTAATAGCAAATTAACAAAATAAAAAAAAAAAATTAGTGAACAAAAAACAAAGTAAATAATAACAATAAATAATAAATACATAAGTAAATATAATTTAAAAAAAATGAAAATATTTATATAACAAAACTTAAACAAACTCTCCCACATAGGACGAAGTGTTATTTAGTTATTTTTAGATTGGGAAATCGCCGATGCCGGTATCTTTGATATAAATTTATAAATAGTTTTAAAAAATGCATTTGTTATATCACTCTAAAGCTTATTTTATTTAATTCTATTTTCCTTATCAGAGGTAACTGTTTTTTTTTCTCTGCTATGTAAATTTACATTTGAAATTATGAATATTTTATAACCTTTAACGGGCCCCCAAGACCACCGGCCTTATGGGCCTTATGGTAAAATAGGCCCTGCATGTATATTATTTCGTATATTTTTCATTTTATTTTAACATATTTTTCTAATTTAGTGCAAAATAAATGTTTTACAAAATGTTTTTTTCTCTTTGGTGGTCATCTAAACAAGGAGTGCGGTAATCAAAATGCGTGAGTTAAGAAGCTCTTAACTCACTCAAAATGCGTGAGTTAAGAGTTTCTTAACTCACTGACCTAGATAAATTTAATTTTAAAACTCAGAATACACTCATACCTTGAAGCGCAAGCGGTATACTCCGGGCGCGACGTTTTCGGTCACGTAAATCATCCCCGTGGATTCATTCAGGTGAAATTTACCATGTTGCCGCTCCTCCCAATAGAACTTCTTATCTGACAGGTCCCAGTCGTCCGCGTCCTGTACATAGACCGTGCCCAAGTCCGTTTGTCCCCGTCGTCCTGAAATTAAAACTGATATTGTGCGCCGTTCTAGAACCAGAAACGAGTGTTATATTTCATTTTAGAATGCCGAACTGTTTGTTTCTCGTTTTGCTTCTACTCTGTCTATCTTTGTCTCTATTCTTTCTCGGTGCTTCTACTCTGTCTATCTTTGTCGAGGACCTAGCGTCCACGCGCCAAATTTGAACTTTTTTTTTGAATTTTAAAAATTTAATTTGTAAAATGCATATATTTGAACAAAAAATTGCATGTTTACTGCCACAAAAATTATTTTTATTAGAGTATTTAGAACGTCCAACGAAAAAAAAATAGAAATATAATTGCACAAACTTAAAATTAACTTCTCACTGAACACACTTGCATCCTTGGCTATATAAAAGCGGTCGATAAAAGAGTAATTAATACAATTTTTAAAATAAAAACGCATAAAACAAGTTACCACAAAACATCCCCCTTTAGAACTTTTTCTTTAATGGCCATAAGCGGGAGTAAAAGCCCAACCGCCCGAACAAACACTAGAGGCGCCACCGATCATCAAATGGTGTAAAAATTACGAAAATTTAATCATCTAACTTTGACACAAGGGGTCGCGCTTAACTTTTTCAATTTTAATTCAATATTCATTGTTTTCAAACTATATTATTAGACTTTGTTGTATTTTGTGAATATATAAATGTTTTCTTAGTATAAAGTTGCATTATAGTAATTTAAATTACATTACATACATATTTAAGATTCAAATATTATGACATATATGTCAGTTGCCGTCTAAAATGTCATCTTGATAACAAAAAGTTGTTTATTGTCAAAAGTAGTTAAAATCATGTTAAAATATTAAAATTTACAAGTTATAATTAGATATTTTATATTATTTCAACAACAAACACATAATAGTACAGCGTAATGTTGATATGCAGGTCCAGAACAAAAAGTGCCGTTATATTTTTCAGTTTTCGTTGTCAGCCGCGGAAGTTTCAGTGATTTTAGTGTTGTCGGATATTTTTATTTGTAAAATAGAAATATTGCGTTTGGATTGCAAAACTAAAAGTGGAAGTTTTATTGCAATGTAAGTAAGCGTTTGTCCATTTTATATTTTACTTTTTTCATACCTACGACAAATATACATATATTGAAATTTTATAATTCGTTTTATTTAAAAAATGTTAGAAAACAAGCTTGTAATCCTGTAATTGACATAATTGTTATGTAATATATTCTATTTAAATGTAATATATTACTTTACAATTAAAAAAATGTAAATTTAAAATATATATTAAAAATATATACAGGCATTAAATGAAATTTTTGGAGTGCGAACAAACACGAGAGGCGCTTTATTATTTACTTTCATTTCTTAACATGATAGACGAAGTTCTAAAGGGGGATGTTTTGTGCAAGTTACACAATGGAAATAAGATTGTGACATATGATTATGACAAGATTATGACAATATAATGACAATGAAAAGTTGGTTTCCATAACAATGTATAATTTGTACTTTATAAACCGCATAAAATTGTGATTATTTTGGAAATACGTGCAACTTTTAATGCGCATGCGCAAAGTAAGGTCCTCGAGAAAGACAAACCTATTGAACGTTTCATAAGTGCAATAAAGAAGGTTTGAAAATGGCATGTCGTGATGTTGGAGACATATTTTTAACGCTAAACTTATATGGCGTTGATTTATCCACATATATGATCTAGGGAAGCAACATTGTAACGCTGAAATTAATTTAAACAGATGAAGCACCTGCCTTTATGCAAAAATTCAAATTTTCAAAAAAAATCCCATCACCTGTTCTCCATAACGTCTAACGTACTATAGTCGTGAATCAGCCTGTATAATTAAGATAAGAGTCTCTATACCTTCATTACTACCGTAACTAACACAAAATTATCCGATCTGCCAATTATTTTAATCATACCGACTGGGTTCCCAATGAACAAATGCATAATTGTCGTATAATTCGCTAGATAAATGCCAGTTACTGCAAGATAAATGCGGATTCTATGAATTCTAACCCAAATTTGCATGTAGACTTTTCGTCAGTTCATTAATTTCAATTTACCCTAATATATCTTCACCTTCTTTAACAAATCGTCTAGATCCTCCCTCAATGTGGTGCCTTTTTTAATCTTTTGTCCAGGCCAGTAAAATAAAATCGTTATATCAACTGTGCACTGTTTAAATTTTATTCAGGGTAGTGCACTGGTAACTATTTTAAGAGACTATTACTATTTATGTAATAAGACAAACAAAAAAGAAAATGTGTATCACGTCATCTAAAGTTATGAATAGTAAAAAGAGTTAGCAATGTTTCGTAAGATTTTTAAATAAACCTAAAGATATACAAAAATACACGAAAAAAACTTATGTAAATAATATCATTAGTATGTATCTTTAAACGACTTACCTTTGTAATTATAAAAAATAATATCTTTATAACCTTCACTCATTTTATTGTCATTGATATCGCCTATAGTGATTACCAAAGTACTGGTACCACTCATGGGTGGATTGCCACTGTCTTTGATCACTATGGGCAGGAAAAATTCCTTTTGTTGTTCTCTGTCGAAGCTCCTGAGCGAGCGTACCACAGCCGTACCTTGTCCTTGAGCCCCTTCTGCAAAGAACAAATATATATTATATTAATGAAAAATGCTACTTTTTCTACTATTTCTATATAGTAGTCTACTCTACTACCCTTGTAGTAGATCCAGACGGTAGAGAAGAATTAAAATACCTTGGGAGACTGTAATTTGAAAGGCAACCTGTATTTTTTTGTTGTACTCCATTTTTTAAACGGTTATTGCTTGAAATGCATTGGATAAATATAAATAATGAATAGATTAACTTGGGCCCGCAACAATAGATAACGATGTGTCCAACTATATACAAAGAGAATATCTAAACATGTGAGGGAGGCAACATTATAATTGGAAATGCTTGAATAAGACAAAAATTATGATAATGATTGAAAATGCTAGTGAAAATATAGGTACATACTCGGATTTTGTTCTACCATAAAGCTATGCTTGACCCTTTCATCCGCTATTGGATCCAACCAGTACTCAAAAGGACCTCCATTGTTTTTATTGCTGTCGTCTTCATCTAGAGCTGATATTTCCGCAATTTTTGAAGGTCCTACATGCTCCATCACTACAGGTCGATAGTTTTTTAAAAATTTAGGCGCATTGTCGTTCACATCGGTCACAGTCACTAACAAACTTGCTGTTGCTGTTCTTTCAGGCACTCCATCATCAATAGCAAGAATTTTGAGTTTATGCAATGGTGATTTTTCACGATCTAGTTGTTTTTGGACACTAACCACCCCGCGGTTGTTTATAGAAAAAAGTTTGTGTTTGTTTGATTTTTTGTCGATAAAATACAACACTGAACTTCGTCCATTTTTGTCTGGGTCTTTTGCAGAAAACTTCACTAAACTTTTACCAACTTCTATGTCTTCAGGAATCGATATTTCTAGTTTAGACCTATCAAAAACCGGATTGTTGTCATTAATGTCTCTTAGTTTGACGATAACCCACGCACTAGCTATATGAGGTTGGTCAGCTCCATCGTTTACTTGAATTTGAAACTTGAATCCATTCCTTTGTGATGAATCTTCATAGTCTAAGGGTTTTATGACTTTTAAGGACCCTGTACCATCAGGATTTTCAACCATTTCAAACTTATCCCAACCAAATCCACTGTTTTTAACTACTTTATACTGAAAATTATTTTTTTCATCTTCATCCTGAACTGTTACAGTCAAGATAGATTCATTTGGTAAAAGATTACCAACGGTTTCATCAACTTCAGTAAACCATTCGGGCTTGGTAAAACTGGGAGGCATATCGTTGATGTCCTCGACGAAAATTTTGGCGGTTCCTGTACCTTTGAGGCCACCACCGTCTGTGGCGATGATCTGGAGGGTGTACTCGGGGGTTCTTTCCCTGTCCAGGCAACAAAGAGCTGTGGTGATGGTTCCAGTGTCTGGATCTATGTCGAATATGGAGTCTCCGGTTTCTTCTTCGATCACGTTCTTTTCGATGGAGTAGGACATTTTGGCGTGAGTTCCTGTCAGAAAAAAAAACAATTAAAAACTACTGGTCAAAAGTTAGGTTTACAGATATACAAATTTGACTAACGACGAACAAATAAATGCTTAACGTTTCGGAAAGTTTATCTCTTTCCGTCGTTGGAAGCAAAAAAAAAATACAAAGAATAAAATAAAAAAAAACTATTTAAAATATTTAAATTCAACTATTCGAGAACACTTTAGTTCTTTAAAACAGTTACGTCTACAAAAACCGTTGAGGTTGTGTTAAAAAAAAAAAAAAAATAAAAAAAAATAAAAAAAAAATAAAATAAAAAAAAATAAAAAAATAAAAATAGAAAAAATATATTTTTTTCAAAATTTCTATGTTCCCAACGACAATGTACTACTCTGTAGAAGTCCTATGTAAAGTACGACCCTGAAAGTTTTTTAATAAAGGATAACTTTAGTTTGGTAACTCGTTAGTAAAACTTGGGCAGCGTACTATAACGAAATAAAAATACGTTAAACTCTTTGCGATACTTTTTTGTTTGTCTTTAGTTAAAAGTTTTGATAGAGAGCCACGCATTAAAAATGTATTAGAGCAAAGTTTTAAAAGGGATGAGAAGAGACTTTACTGAGAAAAAGTAAGTTGGTGAAACTCGAAAGAAAATTGTGGCAATCAAAATTAAAGAGAAACTTCAAAATAGTTTGTTATTATTTATAAACTGATCCAGTCTTTTGGAGAATCTTTCTTTGAATATATTAGTCAGCAAAACATTGTGATTCGTCCTTTCACTTTGAAATATTTATCCCTTTCTTTTAGGGGGTAAAACGGGATGTGTTTATGAGCCTAGAAACTTTCATTCTTTTAGGGAGCAAAATGAGGGATGAAAAATTGTATGAATATTCGTTACATCTTGGTCTACAAATATGAAATATTAGTTTATTATACAGGGTGGCGCCTCCCATACAACGCGGAGGCTCCAAGAAGAACGACTTGATGAGTACAGCCACCTAGATTTTATCAAATAATAAAGATCCATTACACTATATCATAAAAATGAAAATATCTAAGAAAATCTTTATCTAAATGTAGGCAACCTAATAGTATTTTGAAGATATATAAATTCTCCATTGGATATCGGAATTGTTCGGTTTAAAATGAAAGAGTAACTTGCTTTTAAAAGCGATCAATGTTCAATATTAATTTTGTCTCATTCTGTATAACTCTTCTGGTCAAATTTTAATTTGGTTTATTATGCAACGGTTATTTTAATATAATATTATATTATATCAGGCTATACAGGGTATACTGTAATTTAGGTAGCTTTTATTGAAATTTAAAATGTATTCTTCATTTTGACAAAATGTGAAATATGTCAAAAATCTTACACTTTAGTCATATGCTTCTTTAACGAAACTGACCTATATTTTTTCTCAGAATCCGAAAATCAATTAATATATAAGTTGTTTCATTACAAAAACACAACTTTGATGATGGTAACTTATTTCGGAGACTCAATTCAAATCAATCAACCGTTCTCATTGAATTATCTGCACCTTATAAGAGGTGCCACCCTGTATATTATTGAGGATTTTGGGACTTATATTCTCTTGCCTTCTGTTGGGTCATCGTAATCCACAGCTGTCACTGTCATCACCACCATACCGGATGTTCCATTTTCAGTGACGTTTCCGAAATACACGTCTTCAGGAAAAAATGGCGCGTTGTCATTGATATCTTTCAGGTTGATCTGGATATCGGCATAACCCACCAGACCATCCCCACCTTCATCTTGGGCAAACACTGTGAACCTCCACAAAGGTCTACCGTTGGGAGGATCTCTATCCAGAGCCTAGATAATTCGAACCATAGATTTTTATAAAGAATAAAAATTTTGAAAAGAATTATATTGACATTTTTTCGATTTGAGCTCAAATATCTGCTACACCTTGTATCAGGAAACATACCATTATGCATATATACATGCTTAAAGTTTCAGTTGGTTTAAAAGAAAAAGGCTGGCGTGTTAGCTGGGATAATTTTCTTTTCTTTGTACTGTTCCGTTCCTTTTGAAGACTATTCAAAAGAATGATTAATTAAACTGAACGAAAAAAGTTTCTAGATAATTACAGTAAATTTGCTGTTAAAAAAATCTTCATTTAATTGTTGCACGTGTTAGGAATAAACTCTTATTAATGACAATATTGATAAAGGTGTGTTAAAATTTCATTATGTGCTCAAGTTCTAGCAGCAGTTCAGAGGGAGATTTTCTTACTTTATGTCAAATCAGCTTTAAATCAGCTTTAAACGTCAAGCAGTTTAAGCAGAATCGTGATTACTCTATGGTCATATTTTATGAAACACCCTGTATACATTTATAAAAAATCTTAAAATATGTAAAACAACAAAATAAAATATACGTGTGTAAGTTGCTTTTTCGAAACTTGACTGTTTTTTAAATAAAAATATTGTAATATTTGAGGGGTGGTTTCACCCTCTTGAACTGGCATTTCGAAAATCCTTCTTATCGAACCTCTACACCCTAGAATCAACCTGTATGCCAAAATTGAGCTTCTTACGTTGAGTGGTTTGAGCAGGATCGTGATTAATCAGTATGTCAGTCACTTAAGGATTTTATATATTAGTATAGATAGATAACTAATAGTTTTAGGTATATAAAACTATATACAAAATTATAGAATTTTACTCAGAATCTCTGCGTAAAATATGTGCTCTCTACATTTAAAAGAAATATTAAATTGGGCATCTCTTAAACTTCTCTAAAATTTGTTCTTTGTAGTCTTTTGTTGTAATTGTTAAAATAAATGAGATAATGAACAAAGAACTTTAGTCTATCCTTCACTCACCCTGTACAACAAATTCGTACTACGTTTATGTACCGCTACCCACTCCATAAACTTGGGAAATAATTAAAATTTCATACCTTTTATTCCGCATTTTTTCTTCAATTTCTTCCCAAATATTGTCCTTCTCAATTGATTATGATAATTGGGATCTCCAATATCATATATCTCTTTATAACTTTGTATAATTAAAATGAACGTTTCATCATCCATGATAAAACAATAATTAAATTACAAGTACTAAACAAACTCAAACGAAACAAAACGGCTCTTGATTAAACGTAACCTAAATGCCAATTAGTAATACATTAATCGTAGAATCCTTCATCCGAAGACACCCGAAATAGATTTCGAAAATGACCGAAAACAGAGATAGTTTCCGCAGACCACCGCGCACTAGGGCACGCGAAGCGCGCCGAAGAGAATTTCCTCGCTTTGGATTCCAGGTTCGCAACGAACGGCGCTTCGGCGCGCGGTGCAAGCGGTTGCTTCGCTTGAGTCAGCGGACGTGCATTATATAACACAAATTTAATCCGTTGCACGGTTTTTCGCCGCGCTTCGCCGCGCCGCGCTGCGCATAAGTGCGCGATATGCTTAATTAGCTGGGATAATTTTCTTTTCTTTGTACTGTTCCGTTCCTTTTGAAGACTATTCAAAAGAATGATTAATTAAACTGAACGAAAAAAGTTTCTAGATAATTACAGTAAATTTGCTGTTAAAAAAATCTTCATTTAATTGTTGCACGTGTTAGGAATAAACTCTTATTAATGACAATATTATTGTTTTAAAAGAAAATTAATTATTGTTACTTAATGTTTTTAAATTTTAAATTTTGTCTCAATACTCTAGAAAGAAACCCAAAGAAAATTTTTGTTAATTAACTTTTTTTTCTTTCTATATCCCATTTTCCTTTTTGGTTAATTAACAATTAACATTTTAATTAGAGGTTTTTATTTCCTTTTACACATTTTTTCCAACTCCTCATTCATTAAGCAGGGCTCCATTGAAGCAGACTGAATTTTAAAACCCTTAAAAATGTGAAAAAAAGAATCAAAAATCACAAACGTGCGGCATGATTGAAAATTATATTTAATTTTCTATATTTTTTAGCTTTAAAACGTCTTGTAATTTACGATTTCATTTTGGTGTTTATATACAGGGTGGTCGAAACTGTATTCCGGAAACTTCGGCAGCATATTCTGCAGATAAAAAAAAGTGAAAAAGTTCGTATAAATGTATGTCCAAAAATGCTTAGTTTCGGAGATACAGGGTGTAGAAGTTTCATTTTAAATTCGATTTTTTTTCAAATAATTTCTGAATTAACCTCAATATTTGGTTGAAAATTGGTGTCTGGGAGTTTTTTGACTTGAGAAAATTGTTTTTGATGTCAATATGACTCCTATTTGTAGAGGACGCCGCCTGCATGTATTTTAACTGTTTTGAAGAGTAATAACTTTTCGTCTGTACCGGTATAAAGCCCGTGAGTGATGGAATATACATTTCCGTGATTTTTTATTTAAAAAATGTTTCTTGGTAAAACTCGCTACGGGCGACCGTTCTCAAGATATTTAGACTGGAAATAGTCAATACATGTCATTATTGTCAAAAAAATAAACACATTAAGTATGGATAATTTCGATTCTAAATATCTCGAGAAGCACTACTCGTAGCGATTTTTACCAAGAGGCCTTTTTTACGTAAAAAACGTCATAAATGTATATTTTTTTACTCAGTAGGTTTATACAGGTACGGACAAAAATTTATTAATCTTTAAACCAGTTAAGCAATATGTAGGTGGCGCCCTCTGCAAGTAGGGGTCGTAGGGACATCAAAATCAAATTTCTCATGTCAAAGAACCCCCAGACACCAATTTTCATCCAAATATTGACGTTACTTCATAAATTATTTGGAAAAAATCGAAATAAACATGAAACTTCTACACCCTGTATCTCCGAAACTAAGCATTTTAGGACATACATTTATACGAACTTTTTTACTTATTTTTATCTGCAGAATATGCTGCCGAAATTTCCGGAATACATTCGGTCCACCCTGTAAACATTATACAGGGTTGACAGACATTAACTTTGTATGTAGTCATTTTTTGTGTACCTTTAAAATAAATATTTCTCCAGTATTTTTGTTTATCTCGAACCTGCTATTCTCTGGAGTGTCCACGTCTATTCCTTGTCCAGTCAGGAAGTAGACGATGTTTTTGAGCCGATCTGTATCTGCATCCGTTGCTGCCACCTGTAAAAAATAAAAAAAAATTGAAAAAAATTGAACTTCTAAGATTAATGAACGGAAGTCCCTTGAATTCCTCACTTCCGGGGCGGCGGTGAGAAAATAATCCCTATTTACAGTGGTCAAGCTTTGTAAAACTAGCGGGACAAAAAGACGTGTAAAAGACCCACTTGGGAGTAAAAAATTTCAGGCACAAAATGTTCATTTTTACTCCGAATAGAACACGCTATTTTTTCCAAAAGTCTCAACGACACTTTTTTCTGTTTAATAATATATTTTTTTACTTTTGTGCAAAAATTAAGGGTGTATTCCGTTGCTTACCTTGGTTATGGTTTTATGTTCCGTTTCTATCGGTTTCCCGAAAGTTTTCTTATTACGGAACACGGTTCCTGTGAAAAATTCGGTTATAACTGTCACTGAACTAATCAGCGCGAGAAGGGGTTTTTTCTGGTTTTGTTTGTCAATCAATGTCATTTATGTGAGAGAAATCAAGCAAATATTGGAAGTTCGAGTGAAATTCTCATTTAATTTCTGAAATTTGTAATTATTTTGTATTTACATCCAAAATCAATGGAGGTAGGCAGTAAAGGTAAATAAATTTCATTAGCTAAATAGAATGACTTTTTAGGAACATTTAAACTTATCATGCAGCCATTGTTTCTTAAAGTCAGGAACATTTAAAGAAAACATGAAAAACAAGACAACAAGTAATCGTGAATGTTTTGTAAGCTATAAAAATATAAATATTGATTAGATTTGTTTATTTATTGTTGATCTCTTTTAATATTGGACCTGCAAATCTTCACTTGAGCTGTCTAACGAGTTTAACAGTTTATTAATAAAGTACTTTTCAATATTAAACTCCATTGAAAAGAAGAAGCAAACGTAAAAGCAGAGAATAGGTACATTAAAAATGCATGAAAGATAAATTTTATAATAGAGGAATTGACATTTAGAGAACGTCAACATTTGACGTTTCAATTATTTTACCAAACCGTTCCGTATCAAACCGATATTTTTCAGAAACTGCTCTTTACCGTAGTTTACCGGTCTGGTATTGCAACGGAATACCAAGGATACTATAGAGATAAGGATAGTTCGATTCCTATCTTCCTGTACTGTCAGTTTTTTTTACGTTTTCTAGGGACAGAGTTGAAGTTCGCGCTAAAGATTTTAGACAATGACAGTTATTTTTGCGTTTAACGGAGGAGCGCACAGTGCGGCGGAAGATAAATCTAGCGGGACAAAACCGTTTGGTTAGAAATAAGCCAAAAATGGTTTGTCATATAAATTCTTTGTATTTCGATACATTTTTATCAACCAACCATATAATATCGCTCCTGAGATTTGGTCCCGCTAGAATAACCATCCGCCGTTGGTCCCTACGTGACGTAAGCATCCAGGGTGACTACGATAGCGGCGATTTGACGCGATCGAACAGTCCTTTAGAATATATACAGTCATTGACGGAATACAGCCTAAAACTTTTGTGACGTTTGAAAAAAAAACAGTGTGTGCATATTTCAAGCGAATTAGCCATTAAATTGAAGGATTTGAAGGATATATTTGAAAAAGTGACATATTATTATAATACTGTTTTAATATAAATATTATTTTCAAATTATTTCTGTAATCTGTACATTTTCTGTTTCCACAATAGCCTGCAAATTTTGTTTCAAAAAAAAAATCATTTCAAACTTTTGTCCAGCTTTATATTTTGATTTCAACTCGCTGTTTATCTGTCGGTCACGGTAAAATCGAAAATCCCCTCATCTGGGTTCGGCTTTACGCCACAGCTCATGCCGTCAGCTTTTATTAGCCGAGGATCTATCTTTTTTCCTCTTTTTTTTCACCCTCAAACGGAGGGATGACCGTGTAACGTCTGGTGTGAATTATTAAGAACAGGACAGCTTGCTAAAATAGACTTTTATCAAATTCAATCCGTTTGTTTCTGCGTGTCGTTGTTTGTGTTTTATTGTCATTTTTCCTTTTTTTATTATATCAAATTTTTTTTTTTATTTTTATTAGTTTTATATTGTTTTATTTTAGTTTCTGTTTTATCTCATTCTCTTTCTCCGACATTTATCGATTTATCGAATAATCGAATTATCGAATTATCGAATTATCGAATTATCGAATTATCGAATTATCGAATTATCGAATTATCGAATTATCGAATTATCGAATTATCGATTTATCGATTAATCCATTTATTTATTTATTCATTTATCGATTTATCGATTTATCGATTTATCGATTTATCGATTTATCGATTTAGCGATTTAGCGATTTACCGATTTATCGATTTATCAATTTATCAATTTATCGATTTATTCATTTATTTATTTATCGATTTATCGATTTATCGATTTACCGATTTATCGAATTATCGATTTATCCATTTATTTATTTATTCATTTATCGATTTATCGAGTTATCGATTTATCGAGTTATTGATTTATCGAGTTATCGATTTATCGAGTTATCGATTTATCAATTTATCGATTTATCGATTTATCGAATTATCGATTTATCCATTTATTTATTTATTCATTTATCGAGTTATCGATTTATCGAGTTATCGATTTATCAATTTATCGATTTATCGATTTATCCATTTATCCATTTATTTATTTATCGATTTATCGATTTATCGAGTTATCGATTTATCGATTTATCGATTTATCGATTTATCGATTTATCGATTTATCCATTTATTCATTTATTTATTTATCGATTTATGGATTTATCGATTTATGGATTTATCGATTTATCGATTTATCGATTTATCGATTTATCGATTTATCGATTTATCGATTTATCGATTTATCCATTTATCTATTTATCGAATTATCGATTTATCCATTTATTTATTTATTCATTTATCGATTTATCGATTTATCGATTTATCGATTTATCGATTTATCGATTTATCGATTTATCGATTTATCGATTTATCGATTTATCGATTATCGATTTATCGATTATCGATTTATCGATTTATCGATTTATCGATTTATCGATTTATTGATTTGGGAATCTGGGAATGGGATTTGGGAATTATGGATTTACTGGGAATTATTAATTGGTAATCTTTTACAAATATTTAAACAGTTTTTTTATTTAAGCGAATTTTATCAAATAAGCGAACTGTATCGCTAATATTAGTATCTGTACTCTTTGTAAATTTACTACATCTTTAAAAATAATCTAAAAGGTCAAAAACTAAAAAAATAATAATATACCGGGCCATATAAAAAATACAACTTAGATATTTTTTATTTGTTTGGGACACTCTGTACCTTTTAAAAATAATTTCGAATCGTACCTTTAGTAGTCCTCTAACGATTTAATCACTCAAAATTTCTAAAAATATAAACGTGTGGCAAATTATAAATATAATTTGCATAATTTTACAAAATATGAGACACTTTTTTTTAATTTTGTTTCATTATTTTTTGCTCTTTTCTAATTTGTATTTAAATTGATCAAAGCGTATATACACTACCCGAAAAAAAAGCACATTTTACATTTAATTAAACAATGTAAATATTTCAATATAAATGCAAAAACATCTACAATTGGACATGCATATTTTTTTATCCTAGTTCACATTATCCACTCCAAAAAATAAAAGCGCTTGCATTGACTCATTTGTTTATTTACAGTCCACATTACTAAATTATATTTCTTGTCATAACAAATATATTTTGCTCTTCGCTTCGTGGAAAATAATTGGAATACGTAAAAGTACAATCGATGTAGAGAAGTTTTTGAATGTTTTATAACGTTTCAGTCAAGAGCAGAACACGTTTTCATTTTCCACACGAATCATTTAGCTTTGTATTAATTTATCAAATTATAAATTGACGTTAATAAATAAATGACGTTGTGCAATGAATTTGTTATCGTTCTGGAAAGCAAATAACAATTTAATTATCTTTTATTTCGTAGATTTAACTTGTTAAATCATTAAAACTAAAAAAAATCCGTCTTTATTTGTTTTAACTTTAACTTGATTTACTTAAGGATATTTTCCATGAAAACTTACAAGGTATAAACATGCAGAACCAATGGAAGGAAGCAGCGCACAATAAACGCAATGGAGAAGAATTGTAAACTCAGTTAACAACGACAAACAAAAAGTAATGAGGCAACAAAATAATGAGATTTTTGGATGTTCGGAGTGCGGAAGAGAGATAACATCACGTATCGGGCTTTTCCAGAGACTGGTATGTATCTGCATCACAGGTGCCATGAGAACGTCATTCTAGACCTAACACCACTGCACATAACATTGTCGTCGGTAGTTATGCCAATGCGACAATGATTAGAATGGTCATTGACGGAAACATTACTGGGAGAATTTTCAGGTCGGGGGCTTGGAATAACCTCAAAAAGAAAATTCCACTTCTGCAACTCCCAGTAGATGACATTTCAAGAATTTACAACTTTGAGAAACACCTCACTCTAGTATTGAGTAATAAAAAGGATTGGAAGAAAAAGAAACGCTTACTCAGCATATAAAAGACCATACCGTCACGTGGTATACTGATACTTCCAAAACCATGGCAGGGACAGGGATAGGAGTATTTGGGCCGAAAACTAAATATTCCGAACCAATAAGCATCTACCCCAGTATCCTACAGGCAGAAATTTACGCTATCGAAAGATGCGTACAATTTATCTTAAATAGGAACTATCGAAAACAGGAAATTGCCATCCTATCCGATAGTCAAGCAGCACTTAACACGATCAACTCAGTAACCATCAATTCGAAGTTGGTCAAAGAATGTCTAGAAAAGCTCAACAAATGAGGCAAAGAAAATAAATTCCTCCTACTCTGGGTGCCTGCTAACCAAGGGATAGAAGGCAATGAAAAAGCAAATGATCTAGCTAGAAAAGGAGCGGACATTCCACTAACTATAAAAACTATAGAAAACCGTTCTGTTTTCCAAACGGGAACCAACTGAAAGCGGAACTGAAGAATCTGGAAGACTCCATCAGTAACTTGGAATGGGTGTCCTCCAACGGTCTAAGACACTTGAAAAAGTTCCTCAGAACTTACGACCGAGAAAAATGAAAGGTTTTCCTTGATTTAAGTAAAAACAATCTTCGGATTGTTTCTAACAGGACACTGTCTCCTCAACGAACACCTCAGTAGGCTGAAGCTGAGAAACAACGGCGAATGCAGATTTTGTAGGGAACATGGGGAAACACCAGAACACCTTATCACTGAGTGCGCCGAGACGACGATCATTCGTGCCATGAACTTTGGTACGTCTGATGTCGAGGTTGGAGAGCTGGCCTCTGTGGAGCCGTCTCAGATACTGGTTTTTGTTAAAGCCCTGAGACTGTATGATGAGTTATAACTCGTTATAACTCAAGAAAGGGGAACACACAATAGATCTATAAGGTCGCGGTGATTAACTCCCAACCTAAACATTCTACATTCTTCATCGGGCTTTTCAGCCACAGAACAGCTCATGAAAGAAAACCTCTTGCGTAACTATCTTCTGATGTATGTCAAATACTCGTCAGCGAGTAATGGCAGTAGTAGTAGTAGTCTCCTTCATGAACATCTCAGTAGACTGAAGCTAAAAAACAACGGAGAATGCAGATTCTGTGGGGAAATTGAGATAATTTTGTCTAGGGTCTTTTCAGAGTAAAGTAAATAAATAAAAACAATAAAATTCCAAAATTATTTTAGTTCTAACTCTGAATCATTGTCACCACAAAGAATTACTAAATTATATTTAGTATTCCTTAGGTCTTAGTTATTTTTATTTCATTGCTATATAAAAAAACCTGCAAAATACACTTTTATGTTTCCATTTAAATCCTCTCTGGCGCAATTAAGAGACGTAAACATAAATTTTAGCTCTCTAGGTTCGCCAATATCGATAATGGTCCCTATTTTTTTTATCTATCGCTGATCAATGGCTAAACTGAGACCAAATAAATCATGCAACAGTATCCAGACCGCCTAAATAAGTGATGTGCGTTTGGATTTATAAACCTACATGAAAAAATAGTACAAACTGTTTATATAACAATATTTTATTTATTGTGATTTTTATTGTGGGAGAAGTAGAAAAAAACTTCAAGATATGAAATGAAAATTGAAAAGCAGCAGGAAACGACGGAATAACAGTTGAAATATACTTAAGTACGCCGCTAGGAGAACTTGGGAAATCCTAACAAATATTATATAGTCTTCTTAGACCAGCTGTCTCAGGAGAGAACATAGGTAAGCAGTTTCAATGGGCTGGATACCTGGCAAGAAGGATTGACAACAGCTGGACTAGAACAATTACAGCAGGTACCCACGAGGAACTTACAGACATAGAAGAAGACCAAACCTGAGATAGAACCATGATATAAGAAAATTAGCAGGGATGACTTGGGCCTAGTTTGCTATTCACTACACTACAATGGGAAATAGTTGAATAACCCAAAAAGATAATAATGATTGTGATTTTATTTAAAAGAAATTTATTCAAATATGTGTATTTTCAGAAGCTTTAAAGGAGAATAACAATTAACAGGGATTAAGCTAAACAAACAAAAGAAATTTCGGGTTAAATGGGATCAAAGAACACGAATTTGCTTCCTGAAGTTTTTAGAACTCAATTACTTGAAGTACACAAACAAACAAACAAACAACTTTACTGCTCATACAGACTTTGCTCCATGTTTGATTGTGGAAAACTTACGAAACTGCGTAAAGAAAACAAACAAAGCAGTAAACAGTAAAATAAAAAATGCACTAAAAGATGTTTTTTTCTCTTAAAAACTTTAATAGAACATTAAGCAGGGATTCGAACAATTTAAAAAAGGTGTTACGTTTAATTTAAAGCGAATTTGTAATGGTTTATGTTCTAAGGGCACTTTTTTAAACGAGAGTGACTTTAGAAATGTAAAAAACTTTAATTATGTAAAGGGTTTGAAAGAAACAAAGCTAGAGTAGGGTTGTTAATAAAAATAGAATTAACTTAAAAGTGGCTTTGAAATGTTTTTTGTAACAAGAAGTCTTTAGAGACTATAAAAATTAATCAAAAGGTCTGTTTTTTACAGAGTTCTGCTAGATTAAAATACATTGGAATAAATGTATATACCGTGCTGGCAATTGTTACTTTTGGGTGGGTATTTACATGTGTGGAAGTAAATCGCATAAGGATCTTCTAATAGCGCGACCACTATCGAACACCCACTCAATTCCACTTATTTTTACCAAAAATGCAAGTGTTTCTAGCTTGCACTTAAAAAAATTCAAGCTATAGGGAAAATTACAACGATTCGTTAATAAATAAACAAATTAAGTATCACGAGACGTAATTAAATCGTGAAGCTGAACGCATGACGTACACCTTTCCCTAGAAGTTTAAGTACTCACAGAGGTACTGATTGGGTCGACCGGTCAACTGCGACAAATCTGCTATATCCCCTTCCACGTCTCTTGGCGATGTGCACAGTTTCTCGGTTTATTTCATACGTTTGGCAACGTGTTTTCTGTCCTGTCTTTGTTCAGTACATTATAAACGCATTATACTCTTCTTACATACGGAAATCTCGACCCAAGACTAACCTTTGCCAGCCATGTATAATGATATTGTATATTTATGTATTTTCATGATCTTTCCAACACTTTTAGTAAAATAAATTAGGGTTAAAAAACTTTTAACTTTTCTTTTAATTATACTTAAAAACTTGCGAGGAATGCCATTTTAGTTTTTGATTATTATCTGTCAAGAGAAATTATTGTGGATAGGGATAAATAATATATTAAACGAGTTTTGAAAACTACGTGTTGCACACGAGTTCGACAGTTAGTTGGCTCGAGCCGCAGGCAAGAGCCACAAGTCGAATGAGTGTACAAAGAAATTTTCTATGCTAAACAATTTGCAAAACGCCAATTTCAGATCGAGTTTTTCGTGTGTCAAACTGCATTTTCTAAGGTAGTCGCAGAAAAAACATATTGTTTTATAAGGTTTCTTTATGGATACAACTGATTACCACAAGCTGTTAAAAATATAAATAATAATAAAAATAACAATAAATAATTATTAATATATAATAAGGTTTTAAATAAGTTCTACGGGACATTATTTAATAAATAATTTTATTAATAACTGTAATTCTGGTTTCGAACAACACGAAAATATAAATATCTATTTTTAATCAATTCGAGTCGTTGAATTTTCAGTAAATTAACTATTCATTTAATAATAGCAAAAAGCAGACCGAATAAATAGCATCTTTTTCAAACATAAACATCCATTTTTAATCAGTTCCTATTTCTGTTATATCCGTTCTGTTTCCAGTGGATTAAACAATTAAAAATTCAGTAATTACAGTGAAAAAGAATAATAAATGCTCAACAATATCCAGAGAACAAAAATCGTAGCAATGGGAATAATGTTTTTACGGTTATCCTTTCAAAAAACGTTTATAATCCGTTTTCCTTTCAGATTTATAGTTCAAATTGAAACCGTTTTCACAATTTGGATAGTTCCGATACACGTTTTCTTTTTTAAAATACCCATTTCATGTTATTGTATATTTTTATTGGATATTAATGGGTTACATGGTTACAATTTCTGTTCTATACAAGGTAATCAAAAATTAAGTGAATCAATTGAATGTTTTTTTTGTTGATTATGTATTTTTATAATATATTTGAGAGTTACTGCACAGATAAACTTACATATACTAAGGGCTGGCAAAGGTTAGTCTTGGGTCGAGATTTCCGTATGTAAGAAGAGTACAATGCGTTTATAATGTTCCGAACAAAGAGAGGACAGTAAACACGTTGCCAAACGTATGAAATAAACCGAAAAACTGTGCACATCGCTAAGAGACGTGGAAGGGGATATAGCAGATTTGTCGCAGTTGATCGGTCGACCCAATCAATACCTCAGTCAGTACTGAGGAAGTTCTAGGGAAAGGTGTACGTCATGCGTTCAGCTTCACGATTTAATTACGTCTCGTGATACTTGATTTGTTTATTTATTAACGAGTCGTTGTAATTTTCCCTATAGCTTGAATTTTTTTAAGTGCAAGCTAGAAACACTTGCATTTTTGGTAAAAATAAGTGGAATTGAGTAAGTGTTCGATTAGTGGTCGCGCTATTAGAACTCAGAATTCAAAAATCGATATCTCGAAATCTATTAGAAATAATAGATTGTAGTTTTTTTAAGAACTTTGTTAATATTTCTGCTGTATTTTCTTTGTAGACAGTATGTGAAAATCTTTATCAATAAAAAAATTACACGATTGCTGAAAATTGCTATGCTCTAAAAGTAAATTGATGGATTGTTTACAATTTTTGAATGGAAAAAACGACCGAAAATCGAATTTTTCTTATCTAAACATATTGTAAAATATCCGATCTCGAAAATAAAAAAAGTTTCAATATCTAAAGTGGTTCTTGAGTTATGGCCTGTTATGTATTAAAAAGTTGAGTTTTTGAATTATCGCGAATACTGACGTTTTCTCGTTATAAAAAAATGATACCCTGACGATATCCTTATAATTCCATTTCAGATGCTCAGAAACATTACTTTTTTTGTACCTTTATAGAATATTTTGAACGGAAAAACGGTAGTAATGGCACTTTATGTCCTTAAGTGCTGTTAAAAAGGTGAGTTTTGATGATATCACTAATCAACTGAATATTTTTTTAAATAAAATTACGTATTTACCTTTAATATTGATCTAGGCAGATCCTTGTCTTGTTCCTCTGTTATCTGTATCTTGTAGGACAGTTTCTCGAAGACAGGTGGATGGTCGTTGACATCTCTGACGTGTATAATGACAGTTGTAGAGTTTCTGCCTAGCTTGTCCATCGCTTCCAGACGTAGTTCATACTGTAACACAAAAAAATAAAATATAATAAATAAGATTTGTATGATTAAATATAAACAATATTTCTCTTTTGTTAATCAACTTTCTATAACTGATTTTGTTCGTAATTTTACCCGAATTGGTTTCGATACCTGGACAATTTTGGGATTCGATTAGATTTCTACATTAGCCATTGTTTGATAAAAGTTGGGATTGTACGGTTTACCCCTACGTATAAAAGGCATTAGAGCGGTACTGTGTTTAAATTTCATTTTAATGAAATTTGCTTGCGCTGGAACAAAATTGAACAGAAAGTAATACAAAATATGAACAAACGTATTTTACAGAGCTACTTGAAATTGAATTAGGGGTGTGTGTTATAATATAAAGGCTCATTACAATGTAATTAGTTTTGTTCTTTATTGCATTAGTTGTATTCAGTATTAGTATTTACTTTTTTATGTAGATATTTTCTGTTCTAATTATTTATTAGATACATCCAAAGAAAAGCTACTCCATTATTTGAAATGGTTGAATAAATGGTTAAAACCACAATTATTTGATTTTTTGTTAAAAATACACCTATTAAGGTTTTCAAAATTGGTTCAAGCATTTATTTCAAAGAAATTTTAACATGAAACTGGAAAATTGTACGGCACACGTGAACTTGAACATTTAATTCTAGGAAAATTAAATTCAAAATTTAATTTTGGACCAGTATACGCTGTTTTTAATATGTTCTGCAAAGAGCTGGGGAGTTTGCCACTCAAAAAATTAAAAGGTTTAAAATTAAATAATATTTGCAGAGATGTGTTATATGCAATTTAATTTAAATAAAAATAAATAAATAAATAAATAAATGCCTTTATTGTCTAAAAATTTTAGAATTTGTAGACGAAGGTAAAGTAAACAAACGAAAGAGAATACAAAACAAGTATACAAATTACATTGTCAGTCTTATTGTTTAAAAAAAAACAAAAACAATATTCAAAAATATTTAGTAAGTTTATAGTAAATATGGTAATAGCAAATATTAGACCAGCGTTTACAAGATCAAATTCGATTATCAAAATATAAGTCATTTACGGCGTAGAAAGACTTGTCTAGTAAATAAGATTTCAATGCTTTGCGAAATGAAGAAAATGATGTTATGGATTTGATTTCAAATGGCAGGTGATTGTGCATTTTTTTCGAGTTGTATAATATTGAACTTTTAACTAACTCTGAGCGTGGGGTAGGTAGATAAAGATCTTGCTCCGCGTTCCTGAGTGGATAAGTGTGAGATGGCCTTTCTTGAGAAGCTGATACATGCTTACGTATTAGGCAAACGGATTCAAATATAAATAAGGAAGGAAGAGTTAATATTTTTATTTTTTTAAAAAAGTCCTGGCAATGAGTTCTGCTGTTTAGTCCCAGTGAATATCGAACAGCTCTCTTCTGGAGCTTGAAAATGCGGTCAAATTGAGTCGCACAACACGTACCACAGAATGAAAGGGCATATCTGAGGTGCGATTTAAAAAGTGCATAATAAACAGTTCTAGTCACTGACAAGTTAAACTCCTTAGAAGCAGATCTTAATGCAGAACAGGTAGAGCTTAATTTTTTCGACAAACCGTCGATATGCATGTCTCATTTCGGAGAATTGTGTAGTAATAAACGTGTAGTATATTTTTTAATTGTACCTGGTTCTTTTATAAACAGCTTAAGTATTTCTTTATTTCAGTATTTCTACTTATATTCAGTAACACATATACCGATCTGGTCATTGAAACTACGCGGTCCGGATTTTAACGTGTAAGACAGTGATGTAGACAGCTTAATGGACAATTAAATGTATTAAAAAAAGATAAAAGTCGAGTTTTACTCTTAACCATTTTACTACAGCTTTAATAGATTATATTATATTTATTTCAGTAATATACATGAAAGTTTTTAAAATAATTATTTTTTTTCTACACACTTGAAAACTGGCAAGACTATATGCCGCTTTTTATTTTGTCTGTCTATGTGTCAACAGGTCATTTAGATTTGTCTCTGTTGAATATATTAAAATACAGACCACGCATATGAAGTGGCCAGGGTGGTATATTTTAGTCTTCCTGATAATAATGTTGCATTAAATCGGTGCAATTATCTCTGCAAATTTGGAAATGCAGGTAGGAATTCATATATTAAATATCTGGCAACACCGAGCTGGTCTGGTTAGTTATGTATGGTTTGGCTAGATATTTGAAATATATGTGGAATATTAAAGGTAAATAAGGGGGAATAATCTTAAATTTAATGATTTTTCTGTCTTAAAATTAGGTGTTAGAAAAAAACCTTGGTACGACATTCTCGGAGAGTATGGATATAGTAAACTTATTTAGGTAGTTGATTTTATGTATTTTTTTGAAAGAGATACAAAATAGCTCAAAAGATATATAGAAAAATAAATTAAATGCCTTATATGTGTTTTCTTTAGCATATTTTCATTTTATTCTGGATCTTTTTTATAATCGTATTTGTATTTTTTTCCGAGAAAAAAAAACACATAATTTGATACGTGCTCAAGTTTTATTGAGATAGAGGTTTAAGATTACGATTCCCTAAAGGTTTCCAAAGTGCCTTAGATGAGATTTTGGTGTGTGGTTACAAGAGAGAAAAGCAGAAACGATAGCAGAAAGTTCTATCTGATTTTATATTTATTTTCCTTTAAATATGTTTACAAAACAAGATTTTTTTGGTAAGATTTTTTGTAATTAAACCAAATAATTTGTGAAGTAACGTCCATATTTGGATAAAAATTGGTGTCTGGGAGGAGCTTTTTGACATGAAAAATTTGATTTTCATGTCAATATGACTCCTATTTGTAGTGGGCGTCACCTACATGTGTTTTAACTGTTATGAAGTGTAATAACTTTTCTTGTCCGTACCTGTATAAAACTACTAAGTGAAAAATATACATTTCCGAGACTTTTTACGTAAAAAATGTCTCTTGGTAAAAATCGCTACGAGCAACCGTTGTTAAGATATTTAGACAAAAATTAAACACGTTGAGTAGATAGTTATTTGACGGAAACAACTGAAAAAATTGGGGAAATTTTTTTTTTAAATTATTCATAAATTTTTCGAAAAAATGATGATAAAACAGTTTCTGTTGAACTTTTGGCACAAGGTCTAATAACTATTTAGTTAACATGTTTAATTTATGTCAATGATGACAGGGTATTGATAATTTCGATTCCAAATATCTCGAGAACCATTAGTCGCAGCGATTTTTACCAAGAGACCTTTTTTACGTAGAAAAAGTCGTAAATGTATATTTTCTTACTCAGTAGTTTTATACAGTTACGAACAAAAAGTTATTACCTTTCAAAACAGTTAAAACAATGTAGGTGGCGCCCCCTACAAATAAGAGTCATATTGACATGAAAATCAAATTCCTCATGTCAAAAAACTCCCATACACCAATTTTTATCCAAATATTGACGTTACTTCATAAATTATTTGGAAAAAATCGAAACAAAAATGAAAATTCTACATCCTGTATCTCCTAAACTAAACATTTTATGAGATATATTTATACGAACTTTTTTATTTATTTTCATCTGCAGAATATGCTGCCGAAGTTTCAGGAATACAGTTCGGACCCTCCCCTGTATATTTTTAAATTACTCAAGTAAACTCATAAAAGTATAGAGAGATACAAAAACATTTTATTTTCTATCAAATTATATGTAATTTAATGGCTGATTTAAATGCTGTTGAAGTGCTAGCTGCAGGATTCGAACACACAACCTCTATTGGTATGTTAGAGCTGTATCTCTACGCCTACAGGGCCTCACCCTGTAGATATTTAACTAAATTAAGATGTAGAAAAGGATTTTCGGAGGGTCTTTACCTTTTTTATATTCTCGTAATCCAATTTGGCTGCAACAAAGATCTCGCCGCTTGTCTCGTTCACCGCAAAAGCGTTGCCTAGGTTACCGCTTGTGATCTCGTATCGTATAGACGACGCTGGAATAAAAAAAAATAAATAAATATATATGAGAAGAGAATATATTTCGAAAAAACATTGTAGAAATTCAGTTAAGAAAGAGAATAAGGGAGATATAAGATAGTACGAACGTTTTCAACAGTATTGTGTTTGTTTTTTTTTCTTCTGGGAAATGGCATTAAAGGTTATTTTGTTGAATAGGAGTTTCTTTTTCTTTTTTGAGATGTTTATTTAATACTAGCGTGGACTTCGTTCGCGTCGAATTAATCATTTGTAATGGTGATGATAAAGCACAGCAAGAATTACCATTAACATACAAACTGGATAAAATTTCCTCACGTTTATGTCATCATGAGAAAAAACAATATGGCGATATTATTATATAACTTGGTAATATTTGAGAGGTAGTTTCATCTCGTTGGAATTTGACTTACGTCAAGCAGTTTAAGCAGAATCGTGGTTGATCAATTACGCAACTTTTTGGAACACCCTGTATGATTTGTTAAAAAATTTCAAAATATGTAAAAAAAATAAATTATGCTTGTCCAAGCGTTTTCCCGAAAGACTAACCGTTTTTTAAATAACAAATATTGGAATATTTGAGTTTTTTTCAGCCTGTATGCCAAAATTGAGCTTCTTACGTTGAGTGGTTTGAGCAGGATCGTGATTAATCAGTGAGTTAGTCACTTAAGGATTTTATATATTGGTATAGATTGTATTGCTTGTAAATACTTTAGATAATATAAAGTATCGATAAACAACACAATGTACTGTATATGAAGCGGTACAATGTATGTCAAGCTTAAAATATATTATGCAGAACAATTAACTGATACTCTACCGATTTGAAATTCAAAATAAAATGCTTTAACCTCAAAAATAAAAGGACGTGACGTTAAATAATGCATTTAAAGAGGCTCCCGAGCCAAGAATTGGATTACGGGAGAGGAATTTAAATTTTTTCCTGAAAAATGCCGGAGAAGAATTAAATTTTTGACGTTTAATTTGCCTTTTGTGTCGTCCTTATTAAAATAATAAAAAAAATTAAACGTAAAGTTTCTTTGTAAAAGTTACTCAAATTTTAATTATCTATAGTATTAGTCCAGTAGAGTTTAAAAATTATTTAGAAACATAAAAAAGGTCCCCTAGAATGTAGAATGTAGAATGTGGAATGTAGAATGTAGAATGTAGAATGTAGAATGTAGAATGTAGAATGTAGAATGTAGAATGTAGAATGTATGATGTAGAACGTAGAATGTAGAATGTAGAATGTAGAATGTAGAATGTAGAATGTAGAATGTAGAATGTAGAATGTAGAATGTAGAATGTAGAATGTAGAATGTAGAATGTAGAATGTAGGGTGTAGAATGTAGAGTGTAGAATGTAGAATGTAGAATGTAGAATGTAGAATGTAGAATGTAGAATGTAGAATGTAGAGTGTAGAGTGTAGAATGTAGAATGTAGAGTGTAGAGTGTAGAATGTAGAATGTAGAATGTAGAATGTAGGATGTATGATGTAGAACGTAGAATGTAGAATGTAGAATGTAGAATGTAGAATGTAGAATGTAGAATGTAGAATGTAGAAAGTAGAATGTAGAATGTAGAATGTAGAATGTAGAATGTAGAATGTAGAATGTAGAATGTAGAATGTAGGGTGTAGAATGTAGAGTGTAGAATGTAGAATGTAGAATGTAGAATGTAGAATGTAGAATGTAGAATGTAGAATGTAGAATGTAGAGTGTAGAGTGTAGAATGTAGAATGTAGAGTGTAGAGTGTAGAATGTAGAATGTAGAATGTAGAATGTAGAATGTAGGATGTATGATGTAGAATGTAGAATGTAGAATGTAGAATGTAGAATGTAGAATGTAGAATGTAGAATGTAGAATGTAGAATGTATTATGTAGAATGTAGAATGTATTATGTAGAATGTAGAATGTAGAATGTAGAATGTAGAATGTAGAATGTAGAATGTAGAATGTAGAATGTATTATGTAGAATGTAGAATGTAGAATGTAGAATGTAGAATGTAGAATGTAGAATGTAGAATGTAGAATGTAGAATGTAGAAAAAGAATTTTTAAAAATGGAAGCAATTAAAAAACGTGCGAAAAGAAATAAAGTTTTTCACCTATCCTCGATGTTAAAGTATCATTTAATCTACCCTTGCTGCTAAAATACTATTTTATCTACTATTTTTGATAGATATAAGACAATTTTAACACTTGCTATGGAAAAAATAAATTAATTAGTTTTTGATTATCTATAGTATGTTTATATAAAAAATGAGTATTGATTGACGAGAGAACAAAATGATTCAGGTCAATTTTTCAATTGGAAAACAAGCTATACAGATCGTTTGTGGCAATACCTCTAAAAATAGGATAAAGCTACAACCAAAATACAAGCTCTGCTCATTTCGAAAGCTTTTAATTAAAGCAGAGTGCGGCTGTTTACCTCCAATTTGCAAGTAGCCTTTTTTAATTTGCTGCAATTCAAATTGTTTAAAATTGTTTGTTTTATTTTTGTACACTGCAGGGAGACTAGAACTGTGCATTTTAAGTTTTAAAAGCAATAAAATAAAATAATTAATTTTATTTTATTGCTTCTAAGTTTTCACTAATGTTTTGGTAATAAACAATATTTTTAACTTTCTAGCAAGTCTCCATCTTTTTGATTCTTTTTTGATTATATTTATTGAATGAACAATAGATAATTAAACACAAATATCATATGGCTGGGCTTTTGACAAGCTAACGGGTGAAACTATCAAATTATTCTATTAACTGACTGGTCTCCCTCGTATATTCACACACAGTTATAATTATATTATCTTTTGACGTGTCTGAATTGATTTTAATTACACCATTATTGATATATGTATTCATTTGACGCTAGTTTGGATATTGTTCTGTATATACATACTGCATTTAACTCAATTTGTGATATATTGTGCGCTTTAGGTATACATATAACATAAAATTGACAGGTTGTCTCTATTTTATGCTGTGAATAATTTCAGTTTAAAAGTAATCTAAATATAATCGTTTAACTGTCCATTCGTGCCGATGTTTGTGGTTCAGTGTGACAATGAGGGCCTTGTTGAGTGTACTAATATTTTTCGACTGTGACTGGGCGAATATCTTAACAAATAAATGAGGCAGTCAAAACCAAAAAATAGAATAACTCATAGTCTAAAGATATTGACTACAAACCTTGGTATGAGGACATTTTTGTATTATTATTATTTCTCTTTTATTAAAGTTCAAAACAGCATAGATGGATTCTCTGGAATAGCGATCAATTGAATTTTTGAATTCCGGATAGAGTACGGCACTCCTTTCATTTAATAAAATAAGCAGTGCTATTTAATAATTTAGTGTTTGATTTACATAACCTATTCTCTTAAAATTTCCTTAATATTGCTTCTGTCAAGCGCATCCGAGGTAAGCCACAATAAAAACATATTTTTAACACAACGTAGGTTTCTTTATTTCATTTAAATTGCTTGTTTCAATTCGTCCAGCAACAGCATACAATAAATTTGTGTTTATTAGAAGTTATTTGAGGTTTAACAAAAAATATTAAAAAAAAACCGCTGTTTTTTTTCGGTTTTACTTAAAAATTCGAGTCACAGATAATCAAGGAGGCGTCAGACATAAAAAGGGCTAATTGCGAAAGCCTGACTCCCCTAAACCCTTCATTTCAACCCTTTCACTATTAGCATAGCCGGGGAATCCCGTGTATTCGAGGAAAAGTATTACTTAGACGTCATAATGTATTTATAAGGCTTATTTTGGAGGTGTCAGAAATTATAATGTTTTACTGTGGCTTTTTGATAAATTAAATTTCGAAAATGGGATTTTGAAATTTGAGCCTCTACGGTTTTGAAGCAATGGGCGATAAAAATATAATAAAAAGACATTTGTTTTTTAGTATAAATATATTTAAAATTTCCTGTTTTTTAAGCATATGTTTTTTAAAACAGGTGATACAAGGATATATATTTTTCAGCCTTCCTAAAAAATTATTACAAAAATCAGAACTATATTAGGTATTTACTTAAGGTAGTCTGTACTTACTTTGCTATAAATATCGTAATTTTAAATCATACAGGGTGTTCAAAATTCGACGCTAAACTTTCTAAAATTATAAATAATTTTTGTTTGTTTTTTTTAAATGGGTGTGTTAAAAAATAAATATTTTTTGTATTTAAAGTATTTCAAAATTTTTAATGGTTTCGCAGATACACGCAGTATTGTTTAATATGGCAAAATCATTGGATGGCTTTGATAAAACTGTGGAAAATGCCATATGAAATATAAAACCGCGATAAAGATTTTGAAATACTCTTTCTCAGTACAAAAAAATGTTCATTTTTTACTCTTCATCTATTGAAAAAATAATATACAGGGTGTTCTATTAAATAAAAACAAAAAAAAATATTTTATATTTTAGAAAGTCTTCAGAAGAAATTATATTAACTTAAAATCTATTTTTAATTCGGAAAATACATTAAAAATTTGTACTTATAGCTTTTAGTCGCAGTAATTCATCTTCATTAATTATTCGTGGTATTTAATTAGAACAAAAGCCACTTGCATGCTAGGCCAAGCCAACAAAACGGCAAATAATTTTAGTTCTTTAGTAGTGTTTTTATTAGAATGTCCCACGTAATCCAGTTGGCTTGTAGGTATTACGATTGGTCATGAGAGAAAACACTTAACAACAAAAATTAGCTTTTTTTAATATTTAATATTATTTTATAGTGTCACACGCACTTTATTCATCGTTTTTACGAATGACTTCTAACTATGCCATTTTTATTAACTTAATTTTTCATAATATATCACAAAATGTAAAATAAGTTATATGTATAAATGTCATAAGTATTTTTTTTCTTTTATAGGAATATAAATAATATACCATACTGGCAACTCTTACTTTTGGGTTGGTATTTACATGTGTGGAGGTAAATCGCATAGGAATCTCACTAAGTCGGAGTGAGAGAAATGCGACGGTGTTCTGTTGCGGCGTTGCCACATTTCTCCGGTACGCCTTTCCCTATCAAGTAAAGTAAAATCACGATCGCAAACCGCTTATTTTTTTGAAAAGATAACTAGATAAAATCATTAGATAAAATCATTAGTTTCTGATCATCTGAAGTGGAATTATAAGGATATAGTTAGGGCGTCCATTTTTTTATAACTTCAGTAATCGCAATAATTTAAAAACTTTTTAACATATCGATAACTCAAGAACCACATTAGATATTGAAACTTTTTTTTATTTTGAAGTTCGGATCTTTTACAAGATGTTTAAATAAGAAAAATTCGATAGGCTTTTTTTCCATTCAAAATTAAAAAAAAACATCCATTTACTTCTAGTGCATTGCAATTTTCAGCAATCGTGTAACTATTTTATTTGTAAAGATTTTCACATACTGTCTGCGAAGAAAATATAGCAGAAATATTAAGAAAGTTTTTGAAAAAAAACTACAATCAGTTATTTCTAATGGATTTCGAGATATCGATTTTTGAATTCAGAGTTCTAATAGCGCGACCACTGTCGAACACCAACTCGATTCCGTTTTTTTGACCAAAAGTGCAAGGGTTTCTAACTTGCACTTAAAATTTACAAGCTATAGGGAAAATTACAACGACTTGTTAATCAATAGACAAATAAAGTATCGCGAGACGCATGATGTACACCATTCCCTAGAAGTACTGATAGGTACTGATTGCGTCGACCGTGACGAATCTGCTATATCCCCTTTCACGTCTCTTAGCAATGTGCACAGTTTCTCGGTTTATTTCATACGTTTGGCAACGTGTTTACTGTTCTCTCTTTGTTCAGTACATTATAAACGCATTGTACTCTTCTTACATACGGAAATCTCGACCCAAAACAAACCTTAGTATATCCCAGGAAACAAATACAGACCGTAATATGATTTACTCTAAGCCAAACTATTTTATATAGTCTACACGATGTAATTTGGCTACTACAGGCTTTGTTTTAAACGGTCTAAATGGATATTTTCTCTTTAGTTTGAACTATTCCATCAATTAGCTAAAGTTTCGGGGTTAGTCCATCTAAATCTGACGGTGTTAAATTCGATCGTTGCGCCCTCATTCGGACGACGTTCAAAACACGCCTCGTTCGCTTCGTTCCCTAATCCGGTTAAATAAACGATGTTTTAAACTCAGTTCAACCCAGTTCTATTGCGCTTAAATGTCAATTAGCTGCTTAGTTACTTTTGTCAGGCAGAAGTAAGTTTTTGTGAAATTATTATCTACTATCGAATAAAAAAAATCTAAGGATAGAGTCCGTACTTTTGTTTGCTTTGTAATTAATTTTATGTAAACTGTATAGATCTGGGGAGACATTGTGTCATGACTTCAATTTCAGTACAAAAAAATGTGGAAAAGAGGCTTCAAAAATACAGTGTAATCGAACAAAAAAAAAACGGCGTCAAAGACGATTGGGAAGTAACAATCGATGATAATTTTAGCGAGGTCTAACTCTACACGTCATTTGTAAAGCCATAAAAAAATAAAGAAGAACACGGGCCAATTCTCGGGTCTTTGACGCCGTTTTTTTTTTCGATCGTATAGTAGTTGTTGTATGAATAAAAAAAACGTGTCTCATACTTACTGTCATTGTGACTTTTGGCTGTGACGTTAAGCACAATGTTGCCGATATCTTCTGTTTCGTCCACTTCCGTCTCGTAGACGACCTTGTCGAAGAACGGCGCGCTGTCATTCTTGTCAGCGATGCCGATTCGAATGAACTTTGTAACTGGAAATTGAAAAAAAAAACAAATTTAAAATTTGTAATTTAACTTTTAGAGCTGTAAACACAGAACGTAAGATATAAAATTGTTGTTAAATGAGAGGATTACTGACAGTGACAGTTGTGTCTGTCATTTTAGTTCAATAAGATATTGTATTAAGTATCATATTTTTTATGTTGTTTGTTATAAGGGGATGTAATAAGTAACTGCAAAACATTTTACCAATAAAATAATTTTTTTTTAAAGTCTTTAATTTTGAAGTTACAAAAATAAAATATATAGAGTTCTAATAACGCGTTTTACCTGTTATAACAGGTAAAAAAAATAATCAAACCAATTTAAAAAGGAACTAAATTTAGGTAAAAAAAACAAAGTTGTGAACGGATCTGTAGAAAAAAAACTGTATAAAATAATAGACAAGGCCAACAAAAAAATTATTGAGATAATATCTTACACACGGATAATTGTAACATACACTATATAAATTTACTCGGCCATTATACTATAATTTGAGTTAATCCCCTATTACGTTTGCATTTTGCTGCCCGAAAATTGAAATTTGGGCAAATACCACTGCAATAGATCGTTACTAACTGACAAGTGATATCGTATCGCATAATATATAACACAGTTTAAACATGCATAGGCCTATTAAAGTTGATACAGTAACTGGAACAGAGCTTATACACCATAACACATTCTTTTTTTGCTAAATCGGGAGTATACCGTCTACAATTGGTGATTGGAAGATAGATACAATGGTATTATTTATCCCATTATAATTATTTCCAGCCCTGTATAGTTCATTTTAACAAAATCCACAATTATCTGCTTAAGTAGCACAATTTCCAGGGTATCTAGCAAAATGCAAAATGCCGGATAACAAATCAGGAGGATTTTGGTCAGGCAGTCAAACAATCGAAGAATTATTGGTACGCGGTATCTCGAATAAAGCTATTCTGGCATTCTGATTGGCTGGAAAATCAATTCCAGACATTTAAAGGACGTATACAAAGATCTGGATAATGTAAATTTTTTTTCGTGACTTTGTCGTAAATCTTTAGCCTTTGTTCATCCAAAATTACCTTTTTTACATTTAGAATGTATTTTTTTTTTTAATTTAGATGAAATATTATTATTTATTTGTGTATATTCCTTAGAAATGTATATAAAAGAAATTATAACAAAATGACTTTCGTGTGCAGTATAATTATGTTCACAATTTAATGTAAAATGTTATACCAAGCTTTGTGGATCAAGTTAAACTTCAACATTAACAATTACTACCTGATAACAATTACTTAATGAGGTCAAACGAAAAAGCCTAAAGCTTTGTGTATGATTACTTTTTAATTTGTTTCTAATTTTTACTTATGTTCATTAAAATCAAAGAAAACTAAAAATCTACTTTGTTCCCTGTGTCTCATGAATTTTTATGTTCTTTAATTTGAATATTTAAAAGTCTAGATTTTTTACAAATTTAAAAATTATCAGACTCACATGGTATATGAGAAAAATTATAACAAAATGTTTATCATCTTCAACAAAATTATGTACTTAATTTAATGTAAAATGCTAATCGAAGCTGTTGGGACTCATATACTCTATGTAATACGATATAATTACAAAACACTATATTTAATTATAAAATACTAATTTATAACCCCAATTTAATATTTCTACGTAATTTAAGCTACGTAGAGTATGCCTGATAGTGTGTGGCTTATTTCAATTTACATTAAACAAATTAATTTAAACAATGTATTGTATAACGGTGATGGGAAGCCATTAAAACATCTAATTACTTTACAAAATATTAATTAACTTTGTTGTATTCCTGTTTTATCTGTATGAAACATTTAAAATTTATTAAATTTGGTTTTCAAGTCAATAAAATCACGTAAATGTTATAAAAGGCAAAAAAAGTGTCATTCTGGAGAACTAATATCCTCCTGGTATCTCAGGGATGACGTATATTATTGAGCTGTCAAAATAATAAATGGCAAATGACCCGATTCACCTTTAAAACGATCATTTTTATCAATCATTTTTATCTAACGACTTGCACTTTCTTTTTCGTGTTCGTTTTTTGATTTATTTCGTGTAATTTCTCGCAAGATGACTGCGGTATAGCAACGATATATCAATGGGAGATATCTTTAAAGTCCGACTTTTTACAGGGAGCAAGAAGTTATGATATTAGAGATATATTTGTGATAAATATCGAGCTGTACGTGTGAGTAGCAGAAAATATCGCAGCAGAGGAAGATGGAATTTTTAAAGTTTTATATAATTTCTTTTTCAATAATGCAGATATGATTTTAAAAGTAATATTAAAACTTTTTACTAACAGCTGTTAAATTAAAAGATTTGAAGGATGTATATTTTTTTATAAATGTTTTTTATAAACTTCAATTAAATTTGAGTTAATATAAAACCCTATACTATTCTAGCTTTATAATTTTATGTTTTTTTTTTAATTTTTATTATAAAACGATAATTCTATCACTCGGCGTGATAACCTGGCAGGCTGTGGCGTTTAAACAAAATACTACTACATCTATTATATCTCTGACTACTATTAACTGCTACTAACTAACAATTTGTTTTGTGTGGTCTGTGGTCTGTGGTCTGTTTTTGTTTAAATGTTTTGTTCATTATTCATGCTGGGGATTTATTTTTAAATTAATGTTAATCGTTAGACAACCAGTATTTCTTTTGCATAATCAAAATTGTCACTCTAAATCGCTGTCTTTTTTAGACAGATGTCATTTGTCTTGTAATTATGCAATTCATTATTCGAATTCCCAGAATGTTGTTAACAAAAGTTTCATCTTAAGATAAAATTTTAATCAATCACAATTGTTTATCTCCATCATTTACCGGATCAATAATACAGAAATTACAGTTCAGTTACAAACAATTCATTATTTATAGTGATTTAGAGTAATATTCTCGTTAATTATTTGTTTGAAATAAATATAACAGAGTCCTAAAATAATGCCAAATTTTAATATTTTTTTCGCGAAGAAAATCTCATAGACGTGTTTTTAGGCTCGAAATATATCACTCCTAAAAATATTTGCGGTTATTTAAGGCTCACCCTGTATATATAGATGGAGAGAAAAAATAAACGAAAGTATTCAAAAAATATTCAATCTGTAATACTTAAAATATTAAATTTTCAAACAGATTGATTGGCTCCAAAGAGAAGAAAAACAAAAACGCATTTTTTTTGCACCCTTTTCTACCTGGCTTAATCTCCCTATTACTCCCCTTCATCCCTTCCATCCTTCTTTATAATTACCCCCACCCTTATTTCATTATTTTTATATCTGTCACACCCTCAACTCCATTTTAATGCTTTCCTGTTTCGTTTTTTTTTTATTTGAACACCTTGTTTGAAAGAGTTTGAAATGAAACGAAATAATGTTCTAACAGGCTTGATAAAAAAGACGTGTTTTTCACCTCGAAATATACAAAATGATTTCGATTAAAGCGACAATCGAAAAATATGATTTATAGGTTTGAGGGGTTGCAAAAAGCAAACTTTGTTTCCTTAATGTTTATTTTATTTTTTCTTCTTTTATTGTTTGTGTGAATTTGCTTCTGTGACTGATTCTCTTGAGTTATAACTCATTATACAGTCTCTGAACTTTGACAAAAGCCAGTATCTAAGACAGTTTTACGGAGGTTAAATCTCCAGTCGGTTATAAATAAATAAATAAATAAATAAATAAATAAATAAATAAATAAATAAATAAATAAATAAATAAATAAATAAATAAATAAATAAATGCCTTTATTGTCAAAAAATTTTATAATTTGTAGACAAAGGTAAAGTAAACAAATAAACAAAAGGGAATACAAAACATTATACAAATAACATTGTCAGTCTTATTGTTTAAAATAAACATTTATAAATGTTTACAATGTCAAAGAACAAAAAAACAAAAATAAGATTCAAAAATATTTAGTAAGTTTATACTAAATATCAATGACCTCTAGATAAATTTACCTCGATGTCATTGGTAAATATAGTAAAAGCAAACATTACACCAGTGTTTACAAGATCAAATTCGATTATCACAATATAAGTCATTTACTGCGTAGAAAACCTTGTCTAGTAAATAAGATTTCAATGCTTTGCGAAATGAAGAAAATGATGTTATGGATTTGATTTCAAATGGCAGGTGATTGTGCATTTTTTTCGAGTTGTATAATATTGAAATTTTAACTAACTCTGAGCGTGGGGTAGGTAGATAAAGATCTTGCTCCGCGTTCCTGAGTGGCCTTTCTTAACATTTTTAATTTTTTAAAAAAGTCCTTGCAATGAGTTCTGCTGTTTAGTCCCAGTGAATATCGACCAGCTCTCTTCTGGAGCTTGAAAATAGCCTTTTAAATGTTATGCCTTGTTTATTCTATTTATGATATCTTCCTCTGTGTCTCCCTTTGTTGGTTGAGATTTTATAGAAAAAAATAATATCCTAAGAAAATAAAATGTTAAAAACGTTACAGAATTTAAATTGGGGAATTACTGATAATAAAAAGATAATTTCAGTCAGTAAAAGCTTCTTTCAGCAGCAATAATTGCATTGGGCTGTAACGTACAATAGCCATATTGAAATAATCCGCTTCATGACCCTAAATTGCCCTACGTTGTCCTTCCGGTTCAAGCGATTAGCCCTTAATGGCCGACTACGACAAGATGGCGACATTATACCGGAAGTTGGAGCATATTATCGCCTTCCTCCATTTTGGTGCTTGGCTATCGGATGTTAGATGTAGCGTGGAGGTATAGGATTGGGAATATCTGGACCTTAAAGAGGCATTCTATCGTATATGAGATGTCTGTTATACCGTATGATCGAAAAAAAACAGCGTTATGGACTGCTGGAGAATGACAATCGGTAATAGTGTTAGCGAGGTCAATGCTCACATAAAAATGTCAAAAAATGTGAAATTAATATTTAATTTGAATTGAATTGACTGGTTTTTTAAAAAATGAATAGTTTTTTTATCTGCGTAGATAACTGTGTCAACAGCCTTCTCTTTTACTTCTTCCAAAAGCAAGGAGTAGGACATGCTATTTTTTTTCAAACGCCACAAATATTTTTTTAGACAATTTGAAACGTCCCAAATAATATAAAAAGTTTTAAAAGTTATGCCTTGTATGTCATTATATATCGAGAATGGTATGGTTACGCTCTTTGAATATGACACTTTTGATGTTGGTTGTTTTTTTTTGGTTGGTTGTTTGGTTTGTTTATCCGGCTGACTTTCAAGCCGGATAAATAAACTTCATAAAAAAATTGGATTGCTTCCTCAAATGTATACAGGGGTATCAAAAATTGCTGGTCTATTTTTTAGTTGTCCCAAATATAAAAATATATATTTAAATATATTTATTTTCGTCGATTTTTTTGTTTATTGAACCAGATAAAATAAATAAGCCTTGTTAAACAGTTTAAAAGCCTGTATTTAAAATAAAAATCTTCAAAAAATATATATTTTTATATAAAAAACGGAAACACTACGTTACAATTCATTTGTATGTTCTTTAGTTAGAGGTTTGTATACATGAGGCATGCATTTTAATTGAACCCAAATAGATTTATTGAAAGCCACTTTTGTATTGGATTAAAAACACAAAAATAATTGGAAAAAATATGAAAGATAATAATAAAATAATAAAATTTAATAATTGGTTTTTAGTTAGAATTCCAAACGTATTTGTGATTTAGTTTCATTTTTTTTCACTAAATTTGTTAAAAAAATATTTCTAATCATAGAGTAATGCAACTATACATATACCATAATAAAATAAAACAAAATTTAAAATTGAAATCATTTAAAATAAAATAAAAAATTATTGTTCAAACTCATTCCTAAAATCTGTTTAAATGAATAAAAATATTTGTAATAAATAAAATATATAATATCTTTTTTCGTGATTTAATAAAATATGGAAATTTACGTACGTTAAATCTAATGTACGTTATATAATTTTTAAATGAAATGAAACAGAAAGCTATAAATTTTCCGGAAAAGCCCCATAGAAATCGCGCTCTGCTTCTATTTTTAATAGAAAAAAATGGCTTTATTAAAAAAGAAAATTTAAATTTAAAATTTGTAGGAAATATAAATTGCTTTTTAATGTGTCTTTCGATATTAAACGATTAATTTGTTTCAATATTTAATATGAGAAATTTTATATTGAAATATAATATATAAATAAATTAAATAGTTTAAAATTTTATCAATATAAGTTCAAATAGGTTTGTACAAGGTGTCCCACTAAGAATAGCTCTCGGCTGTATCTGGGAAAGTATTGATTGTAGGGCTTGCGGAAAAAAATATTTATAACTATATGAGAAATTGCTGGAAATTATTTTCAAGTTTGTAGAACGACCGCTAGGGGGCGCAACTGCAACAAAAAGTAAGAAAATGGAGTTTTTACACAATTTTTTCTAGATAAGGTGTACTATAAGTAACAGCTTCATAATCTTCAGTAAATTTTGAATATTTTTTGTTAGAGCCATTTTCCCCTATCCACCAAAATAAAGTGGTGGGGGAAGGTTAGATCTATTTTTATTTAAATATTAATAACTCTGGACTGGTTATTTATAGTACCCATTATCTAGGCAAAATTCTATAAAAATTCATTTTTTTTATTTTCCATAGCAGTTGCGCCCTCTAGCGGCCGTTTTACATTTTTTTATATTTTTTAAAAGGGAAACCCAGTTAGATACATCAAAAATGGAAGAAGGCCTTATCTATTTATATCAATTCTCTTAGAAAAAAAAACTAATCTTGTCTCAGACTCTTGTCACTCTCAGTTGTCTCTAATCTTGTCAGTATCTTTAATCTAAAATAAATGAAGTTGTCTTGTTTTTGGAACGTATGTTTTTTTATATCCTTTTAATTGGACCAGTTCATTTTGTGGTCAGAGTCTAGTGCGGCTGATGGAAGACAAACTGCACGAAAGGGAGACAAAAAGAAAATAGAAGTCACTGTCATCTGTCAAAGGGAGATTCTGGAGTTTTATACGGATGAAAACGAGAATGAATGATGTATAGGAAAGAGAAGCTAAAAATAACTCGGGCTCTATATGTCCGTTGTTATAAAAAAAGGTCTTTGTATATGTGAATAAAAAAAAGAATGGTTAGATTTTTGTAAGGATAGTGAGGTCATTTATTAAATATTCTCCTGTCCTTTTTGTTAATCACTTTCTTAAAATTTGTATCAAAATGACCGTCTGTCCGTCTGTATTGTATAGTAATTACCAGCTTGTACCAGCGACTTCGTTCGCGTCGAATTAACATCATTTGTAATGGTGATGATAAAGCAAAGCAAGAATTTCCATTAACATACAAACTGGATAAAATGTTCTCACATTTATGTCAGCATGAGAAAAAACAATATGGCGATATTATTATATAACTTGGTAATATTTGGGGGGTAGTTTCATCTCGTTGGAATTTGACTTTCGAAAAATCCGTTTGCCAAAAATAAACTTGTTACGTCAAGCAGTTTAAGCAGAATCGTGATTAAGAAATTACCCAACTTTTTGGAACACCTTGTATGATTTTTTAAAAAAAATCAGAATATGTAAAAAACCAAATAAATTATGCTTGTCCAAGCGTTTTTCCGAAAGACTAACCGTTTTTTAAATAACAAATATTGTAATATTTGAGGGGCGTTTTCACCCTCTTGGAATTTCAGATTCGAGAAACCCCCCCTTAGCGAACCTCTACACCCCACAGTCAATCCGTTTGCTAAAAATCAGCTTTAAACGTCAAGCATTTTAAGCAGAATCTGTGTGATTACTTAATGGTCATATTTTATGAAACACCCTGTATGAATTTTTAAAAAATCTTAAAATATGTAAAACAACAAAATAAAATATACGTGTTTAAGAATTTTCCCGAATAACTCACCGGTTTTTAAATAAAAAATATTTTATTATTTGAGGTGTGGTTTCACCCCCTTAAAATTCGAGTTTTGAGAAAATCCCTTCTTATCGAACCTCTACACCCTAAAGTCAATCCGCTTTCCAAAAATTAGCTTTTTACGTCAAGCGCTTTAAGCAGGATCGTGATTAATATATGACCAGATTTTTCGAAACACCCTGTATACATTTTTAAAAAATCTTAAAATATGTAAAAAAACAAAATAAAATATACGTGTTTAAGGGTTTTTTCGGAAACTTGACCGCTTTTAAATAAAAAATATTGTAATATTTGAGGGGTGGTTTCACCCCCTTGGAACTGGAATTTCGAAAAATCCCTTCTTATCGAATCTCTACACCCTAGAATCAACCTGTATGCCAAAATTGAGCTTCTTACGTTGAGTGGTTTGAGCAGGAATCATTACTCTTTGATTAGAAATATTTTTTAACAAATTTAGCGAAGTGAAATTCTCTAAATCACAAATATATTTGGAATTCCAACTAAAAACCAATTTTAAAATTGCAGATATTCATAATACAGAAACACAGCACATCCTTTCATATTTTTTCCAATTATTTTTGTGTTTTTAATGCAATTCAAAAGTGGCTTTCAATAAATCTATTCGGGTTCAATTAAAATGCATGCTGCATGTATACAAAACTCTACCTAAAAAACATACAAATGAATTGTAACGTAGTATTTCCGTTTTTTGTATAAAAATATATATTTTTTGAAGATTTTTATTTTAAATACCGGCTTTTAAACTGTTTAACAAGGCTTATTTATTTTATCTGCTTCAATGAACAAAAAAATTGACTAATATAAAAATATATAAATATATATTTTTATATTTGGGACAACTAAATACAGCTCAGGATCTCTATTTCCCGAAAACAACAGAAGAATTAACTTAGCATGGAGTACATATGGAAGAAGCTCAATAAGATTCAAATCCAGAATGCTGCTTTATATAAAGAAGAAAACATTCGATCAATGTTTACTACTAGATAGTTAAAACGGATATTATCAAAAAAACTGCAGGTGGCACAACGCTCAATAGAACGAAATATGCTGGCAATAACTAAGAGAAACCGTAAAAGAATAGAGTGGATACGAAGAAAGATCCAGGTTATAGATGTCATCCACAGGAAGCGAATCCCTCAAGTGGTAATAGGCAGGATACCTGGCAAGAAGGACGGATAACAGATGGATAACAAAAATTACAGCGTGGCATCCAAGAGGAATTAAGAAGAGAGACCTAGAAGAAGACCAAACCTAAGATGGATCTATGATTTTAGAAAATTAGCAATAATAACTTAGACAACAACAATATACAACAATGGGCCCAACTACAAAGAGAGATACATGATTTTTTGATAATATAAACAAAAAACATCAAACAATTTATGTAAAATCTTTCGGCGAAAAAACTCCTGTGTTGAAAATGTTAAAAATAACGTTAATGAATTATAATCCGGTGTTTAACCATAGTAAATTTTTGTTATTTTTAATATAAAATTCAATTGGAAGTGATTGAAAAGTACTCCCTCAATACAAAAAGAAATGCAATGAAGTTACCATTAAGGAATAAATAATAAATTAAATTCACTACAAATTTCACTGGTTTGAAATGACGCATAAAAAATTGTGACGTCAACTATCAGCATTTTACTGAATAGTTGACAGAGGGCGCGAGCCTCTGAGGAATAATATTATGGCGTGTCTAGTTCTCTGCTACCGTATTTACACCATATATCTTAAAATCACGTTAGATTTTTCTATTTTTATTAAGATCGTTAAAAAATACGTTTTTATGTGGGTTTATTCTTTATTACTACCATTTTTATCGAAGCACTAAACACTACCAAAGTTGTTCGGATGTTCGAGGCGTTCGAGGGTTCGAGGTTAGATTTGTGTTTTGTGGATTTTGCGTTTGGCGTTAAATACTTTTAGTTTTCAATTTTGTTTTATTGTACCCTCTTTATTATTTTTGTAATGAAGGGTGTTAATGTTTGTTTTGTGAAGGGCTGTCTAAATAACTCTGAAGGCTCTCCAAAAAAAGTTTTTATAACTGTTCCTTTGTATGAAAACCGTCGAAGAGCCTGGTTTGAAGCAATATGTCGGCAAAAGTCCGAGATTTTGCTGTGAAGATTATTTTAACGTAAGTTTCTTAAGTTTTATTTTACAAGTAATTTTACATCTACTTTAGAAAAATGGTTTTTATTTACCTTTGTACCTGGTGGCAAACCGTGACACTTTTGATAGGTGACGATATTGATTAGGTGATTTTTTTTTTAAATGGGATGAAATTGAAGAAAAATAAAAAAATACGGGTGTCACAAAATTGTACGACGATTAATTATTTGCGATAAAAAAACGATGGTTAAACTCCGGATTCCACGATTAAATCATTCAGTGGTTTATGTAAATCGGCCAGAAATCCCTGTTGCATATATGACCGAGTTTATATATCATAAATTCTACATCGATACGATTAATGGAGGAATAAATCCCGGAGATTTGCGGCTTACGCAACCATTAAGAACATATGAGAAGATTATGCCGCTTAAAACGTATATTTATCATAAGATTACAATTTATTTAATGTATCCTTTGATACAGGGTCCGGCAATAGTGCGTCGGGCATCTGTATATACCTAAATATAAATTTTTTACTCTTTTATATGCCCTCAACTAACTGAAAAATATCTTTAAAACTTACTAACGCAAGAGATAGTAAATTTCAAACATGAACGTCCTAACTATATTATACAGCCTTTTGCTTTTTACCTACAAAAAGAAAATAGGAAAAGAAGTATCTTCTACTCTATAGAGGAGAAAACTTTTCCGGCAAACTCCTAGAACTATACATCATCAATGACAGAAAGTAAAAAGGGTGTTTTAAAAGTTTGAAAAGCTTGTCGATCGAACTTTTCAATTAGGCTTCATTAGGATTAGAGAAAGAAAACTAAGATACTTTTAAAAGTCTTTAAAACGTTTTAAACTATTCAAAAATATACCCTTAGTTCGAAAAGGAACCTTCAAATTTTAATATTTATTTGATTTCTAATTGTTTCAATGCAAAAAAAGAAATACACAGTTTTCTATTACAGTACTCTGTAAAGGCAATATTTGGAATACTTGGTGCCCAATATAGTTGCTTTAATTTTTCATTTGTTCTTTTGCTCCATATGTTGTCCATGTTCTTTCCATAATTTCTTGAATTGCATTTGGTTTTCTTAGAAATACAGTTCCTAGATATGCGAATGCATCTACTTCCTCAAACTTGTATCGTTTCCCTCTCTCAAAATCCATTTGTAGACATCTTCTTTTCTCAAAATCCCAATCTGACCACTCCATAAACTTAGTTTTCTTCTCATTAAACACAAAGCCGACATTTTGCACTTGATCTTCTAGTCTTTTGGTCACCGATATCAGCTCTTTCCGATCTCTTGCTAAGATAACTAAATCATCTGCAATGGTGTCTTTTTGTATAAATATCCACATTTTCAAAAGTCGATTATTAAACCAATCTCGAACTTTTTAAATTATCGTTTAATACAGCTTTCCTTCTTTTATAGCTCATTACCCTTCTCTTAATCCAATTTTACTCAAGGGTAATCCTTTTTTCGCCCGATGCTTTAATAATATTAAAAGATTATTGGATTTTCTTTTGGGTCTCAGCTTCTGGGGGCCATTCTTGGGTTTACCCCATTTTCTTAACATGTTTGTAGCTGTTCTTGCTGCTTTAGCCACTTATACTTCGATGGGATAGTGGAAAAACAGAAGGCATTATAGGAACTATTAGACGATATGAGGCTTGAATTTTAAAAAGTTTTGTTATTTGGGGTTATATACCTGGATCAGGGTTGGATTACGTGTATTTTGGTCAATTAAAGTATTAGAATATTATAGGAAAGTAATCAAATATAGTAGAATACCTTTTAGTTTTTTTGTTATATAAGGAGTATACGTGAGTGCTACTTTACAAAAAAAAACTTTTGTTCTTCGGATTTTTTTTCTTAATTTCTCCTGGGTACCATGCTGTAATTTTTGTGTATCATCTGTTACCCGTTCTTCTTGCCAGGTATCCTGCCCACTTCGACTTCAGGGATTTGATTCTGTGGATGTCATCTACTACCTGGGTCTTTTGTCGTATCCACTCTGTTCTTTTGCGATCTTTCTTGGTTATTCCCAGCATATTTCGTTCCATTTGGTGTTGTACGACCTGTAGTTTCCTTATAATGTCCGTTTTAAATGTCCAGGTCTCGCCGGCAATGTTTTAGCTGTGGAAAACTTAACCAACGCCATTCCTATATCTCTTTTCACGCTGTTTTCCTGCAATCACCCTGTAAAATATCCTCCAAAGTTTCATTAAGGATGTTTTGGGAGTTTAATTTTCAATTTTCCTACTTATTTCGTAATAAATCAGGTCGTTGCGTAACACAGATTATCTCGGGACCTTCTCCAGAATTTCCAGGCCATGGAAATCCATTTATTCTTTGTCACAGACAAGAAAGGGGAAATACAGGTCACATTTCGGGGAGAACTAAGACTTCTATTATACCCTGGGGAGGCTATATGTCTCCCGGAATTTGTCACAAATACCAACATAATTTTTTCTTAATGAGTTCCTGTTTTAGTTGATGAAGATACGAAATAAATACACTAAGAGGTTAGAATCAAAAAGCAACAATATAAATAGAGATATATTCGATACTAATCAAACTTTTAGTAACGTAATCGAGGGCTAATCGATATTTTAAATTCATTGTTGCTAACCATGGACATATTCGGCGCCGGGCTGACTGACTGGAATTTAAATTTCGCGCTGGGGATTCAGGTGGTAGCTCTGCTGTAAAAAATGTCAAGTTACCGCATTTATTTATTTATTTCCCGACATTGTCATTCGTTTTGACACTGCGATTTTTGCTTAGAACTGAAGCAAGAATTGAAATATGTAATAATATACAGGGGGTTCTATTTAAAAAAATGAAACTTTGATGTGCCACGACTTTATGAACGACCCTGTATACTTAAATTTATTACTCGCTAATAGCTATTTAAAAATCGTCTAACTTTTGTATGTAACTTTTTGCGGTACCTCCTATATTTTACCTAATAATCGACCTTTTCCATACTTAAAAGCGACCCTATATAATAAATAAAAATGAAAATTATTATAATTAACTTAGATACATGTTTTTTAATAATATTAACCCATAATACCCCCAAAAAACTTGTTCAAGTACCTTTTTTGCGGCTGTCGTCTCGCCGGCAGACATTGTTCAATCGGCACAACCCTTTTTTTGCTATGCACTATTTCCCGGGGATATTTCCACGAAAATTTTCCCTGGTGAAATATGGGGTTTCTCTAGCAATGTGAACCGAATGCGTTTTATACTTGTCGAAAAGTACAAAATGGCTCATTTTTCAGCTGCTCCGAGTTTTACTGAAAATGTATTCGAAGAGATATAACATAATTTCATTGAATATAGAAGCTTTCATGCTAATAACAAGTCTGAAATCCTTATTAAAGATGTTATTTTTACCCATCAGAATCCCCAAATATTGACGTTTTATTAACAATAATATTTTCTCTAAACTGGACGTACTAAAATTAGGTAAAGAGAATAACGTCCTCCTAGACGAAACCCAGTATCTGATACGGCTTTACAGAGGCTTATTCTCCATCTGCGATATCAGTCGTACCAACGTTTCAGTACCAAACTTCACACGTAAAAGTGTAATAACTTTTCGTCCGTACCTGTATAAAACTACTGAGTAAAAAAATATACATTTACGACGTTTTTTACATAAAAAAGGTCTCCTGGTTGAAATCGCTACTAGTAATGGTTCTCGAGATATTTGGAATCGAAATTACCAATACCTGTCATCACTGACATAAATTAAACATGTTGACTAAATAGTTATTAGACTGAAATGAGAAATTTGAAATGTTTTTGTGCCAAAAGTTTAACAGAAACTGTTTTGCAGCGATTCTAGCTTGTAGAAAACAACTTGTAGCGATTTTTACTAAGAGACATTTTTTACGTAAAAAGTCACGAAAAGACGAAAATACAAATAGAAAACATATTGCCATCAGAATCAAATTTTCCATGTCAAAAAACTTCTAGACGCCAATTTTCATTCAAATATTAACGTTACTTTAGAAATTATTTGAAAAAAATTGAAATAAAAATGAAATTTCTACACCCTGTATCTCCGAAATTCAGCATTTTAGGACGTACATTAATACGAACTTTTTTAATTATTTTATCTGCAGAATATGCTGGCCGCAGTTTTCGGAATACAGCTTATGGTAAACTGATGATGGACACATGCCATCCAGTTCGGAAGGACCCAGTCCAGGAAAGTTTTCTCGTTATAATACGGTTATAATATATTCTTTTGATGATAATAATGTTATTTAATAATGAATTTTTCCTCCTCAATCCAAGAAACGTACTTCTTCAGCTTCTGGTAAATTGCTGATGGACATATGCCATTCAGTTCGGAAGAACCCAGTCCAGGAAAGCTTTCTCGTTATAATTCGGTTATAATATATTCTTTTGATGATAATAATGTTATTTAATAATGAATTTTTCCTCCTCAATCCAAGAAACGTACTTCTTCAGCTTCTGGTAAATTGCTGATGGACATATGCCATTCAGTTCGGAAGAACCCAGTCCAGGAAAGCTTTCTCGTTATAATTCGGTTATAATATATTCTTTTGATGATAATAATGTTATTTAATAATGAATTTTTACTCCTCAATCCAAGAAACGTACTTCTTCAGCTTCTGGTAAACTGCTGATGGACACATGCCATCCAGTTCGGAAGGACCCAGTCCAGGAAAGTTTTCTCGTTATAATACGGTTATAATATATTCTTTTGATGATAATAATGTTATTTAATAATGAATTTTTCCTCCTCAATCCAAGAAACGTACTTCTTCAGCTTCTGGTAAATTGCTGATGGACATATGCCATTCAGTTCGGAAGAACCCAGTCCAGGAAAGCTTTCTCGTTATAATTCGGTTATAATATATTCTTTTTGATGATAATAATGTTATTTAATAATGAATTTTTCCTCCTCAATCCAAGAAACGTACTTCTTCAGCTTCTGGTAAATTGCTGATGGACATATGCCATTCAGTTCGGAAGAACCCAGTCCAGGAAAGCTTTCTCGTTATAATTCGGTTATAATATATTCTTTTGATGATAATAATGTTATTTAATAATGAATTTTTACTCCTCAATCCAAGAAACGTACTTCTTCAGCTTCTGGTAAACTGCTGATGGACACATGCCATCCAGTTCGGAAGGACCCAGTCCAGGAAAGTTTTCTCGTTATAATACGGTTATAATATATTCTTTTGATGATAATAATGTTATTTAATAATGAATTTTTCCTCCTCAATCCAAGAAACGTACTTCTTCAGCTTCTGGTAAATTGCTGATGGACATATGCCATTCAGTTCGGAAGAACCCAGTCCAGGAAAGCTTTCTCGTTATAATTCGGTTATAATATATTCTTTTGATGATAATAATGTTATTTAATAATGAATTTTTCCTCCTCAATCCAAGAAACGTACTTCTTCAGCTTCTGGTAAATTGCTGATGGACATATGCCATTCAGTTCGGAAGAACCCAGTCCAGGAAAGCTTTCTCGTTATAATTCGGTTATAATATATTCTTTTGATGATAATAATGTTATTTAATAATGAATTTTTACTCCTCAATCCAAGAAACGTACTTCTTCAGCTTCTGGTAAACTGCTGATGGACACATGCCATCCAGTTCGGAAGGACCCAGTCCAGGAAAGTTTTCTCGTTATAATACGGTTATAATATATTCTTTTGATGATAATAATGTTATTTAATAATGAATTTTTCCTCCTCAATCCAAGAAACGTACTTCTTCAGCTTCTGGTAAATTGCTGATGGACATATGCCATTCAGTTCGGAAGAACCCAGTCCAGGAAAGCTTTCTCGTTATAATTCGGTTATAATATATTCTTTTGATGATAATAATGTTATTTAATAATGAATTTTTCCTCCTCAATCCAAGAAACGTACTTCTTCAGCTTCTGGTAAATTGCTGATGGACATATGCCATTCAGTTCGGAAGAACCCAGTCCAGGAAAGCTTTCTCGTTATAATTCGGTTATAATATATTCTTTTGATGATAATAATGTTATTTAATAATGAATTTTTACTCCTCAATCCAAGAAACGTACTTCTTCAGCTTCTGGTAAACTGCTGATGGACACATGCCATCCAGTTCGGAAGGACCCAGTCCAGGAAAGTTTTCTCGTTATAATACGGTTATAATATATTCTTTTGATGATAATAATGTTATTTAATAATGAATTTTCCTCCTCAATCCAAGAAACGTACTTCTTCAGCTTCTGGTAAATTGCTGATGGACATATGCCATTCAGTTCGGAAGAACCCAGTCCAGGAAAGCTTTCTCGTTATAATTCGGTTATAATATATTCTTTTGATGATAATAATGTTATTTAATAATGAATTTTTTCCTCCTCAATCCAAGAAACGTACTTCTTCAGCTTCTGGTAAATTGCTGATGGACATATGCCATTCAGTTCGGAAGAACCCAGTCCAGGAAAGCTTTCTCGTTATAATTCGGTTATAATATATTCTTTTGATGATAATAATGTTATTTAATAATGAATTTTTACTCCTCAATCCAAGAAACGTACTTCTTCAGCTTCTGGTAAACTGCTGATGGACACATGCCATCCAGTTCGGAAGGACCCAGTCCAGGAAAGTTTTCTCGTTATAATACGGTTATAATATATTCTTTTGATGATAATAATGTTATTTAATAATGAATTTTTCCTCCTCAATCCAAGAAACGTACTTCTTCAGCTTCTGGTAAATTGCTGATGGACATATGCCATTCAGTTCGGAAGAACCCAGTCCAGAAAGCTTTCTCGTTATAATTCGGTTATAATATATTCTTTTGATGATAATAATGTTATTTAATAATGAATTTTTCCTCCTCAATCCAAGAAACGTACTTCTTCAGCTTCTGGTAAATTGCTGATGGACATATGCCATTCAGTTCGGAAGAACCCAGTCCAGGAAAGCTTTCTCGTTATAATTCGGTTATAATATATTCTTTTGATGATAATAATGTTATTTAATAATGAATTTTTACTCCTCAATCCAAGAAACGTACTTCTTCAGCTTCTGGTAAACTGCTGATGGACACATGCCATCCAGTTCGGAAGGACCCAGTCCAGGAAAGTTTTCTCGTTATAATACGGTTATAATATATTCTTTTGATGATAATAATGTTATTTAATAATGAATTTTTCCTCCTCAATCCAAGAAACGTACTTCTTCAGCTTCTGGTAAATTGCTGATGGACATATGCCATTCAGTTCGGAAGAACCCAGTCCAGGAAAGCTTTCTCGTTATAATTCGGTTATAATATATTCTTTTGATGATAATAATGTTATTTAATAATGAATTTTTCCTCCTCAATCCAAGAAACGTACTTCTTCAGCTTCTGGTAAATTGCTGATGGACATATGCCATTCAGTTCGGAAGAACCCAGTCCAGGAAAGCTTTCTCGTTATAATTCGGTTATAATATATTCTTTTGATGATAATAATGTTATTTAATAATGAATTTTTACTCCTCAATCCAAGAAACGTACTTCTTCAGCTTCTGGTAAACTGCTGATGGACACATGCCATCCAGTTCGGAAGGACCCAGTCCAGGAAAGCTTTCTCGTTATAATTCGGTTATAATATATTCTTTTGATGATAATAATGTTATTTAATAATGAATTTTTACTCCTCAATCCAAGAAACGTACTTCTTCAGCTTCTGGTAAACTGCTGATGGACACATGCCATCCAGTTCGGAAGGACCCAGTCCAGGAAAGCTTTCTCGTTATAATTCGGTTATAATATATTCTTTTGATGATAATAATGTATATTTAATAATGAATTTTTACTCCTCAATCCAAGAAACGTACTTCTTCAGCTTCTGGTAAATTGCTGATGGACATATGCCATTCAGTTCGGAAGAACCCAGTCCAGGAAAGCTTTCTCGTTATAATTCGGTTATAATATATTCTTTTGATGATAATAATGTTATTTAATAATGAATTTTTCCTCCTCAATCCAAGAAACGTACTTCAGCTTCTGGTAAATTGCTGATGGACATATGCCATTCAGTTCGGAAGAACCCAGTCCAGGAAAGCTTTCTCGTTATAATTCGGTTATAATATATTCTTTTGATGATAATAATGTTATTTAATAATGAATTTTACTCCTCAATCCAAGAAACGTACTTCTTCAGCTTCTGGTAAACTGCTGATGGACACATGCCATCCAGTTCGGAAGGACCCAGTCCAGGAAAGTTTTCTCGTTATAATACGGTTATAATATATTCTTTTGATGATAATAATGTTATTTAATAATGAATTTTTCCTCCTCAATCCAAGAAACGTACTTTTTCAGCTTCTGGTAAATTGCTGATGGACATATGCCATTCAGTTCGGAAGAACCCAGTCCAGGAAAGCTTTCTCGTTATAATTCGGTTATAATATATTCTTTTGATGATAATAATGTTATTTAATAATGAATTTTTCCTCCTCAATCCAAGAAACGTACTTCTTCAGCTTCTGGTAAATTGCTGATGGACATATGCCATTCAGTTCGGAAGAACCCAGTCCAGGAAAGCTTTCTCGTTATAATTCGGTTATAATATATTCTTTTGATGATAATAATGTTATTTAATAATGAATTTTACTCCTCAATCCAAGAAACGTACTTCTTCAGCTTCTGGTAAACTGCTGATGGACACATGCCATCCAGTTCGGAAGGACCCAGTCCAGGAAAGCTTTCTCGTTATAATTCGGTTATAATATATTCTTTTGATGATAATAATGTTATTTAATAATGAATTTTACTCCTCAATCCAAGAAACGTACTTCTTCAGCTTCTGGTAAACTGCTGATGGACACATGCCATCCAGTTCGGAAGGACCCAGTCCAGGAAAGTTTTCTCGTTATAATTCGGTTATAATATATTCTTTTGATGATAATAATGTTATTTAATAATGAATTTTTCCTCCTCAATCCAAGAAACGTACTTCTTCAGCTTCTGGTAAATTGCTGATGGACATATGCCATTCAGTTCGGAAGAACCCAGTCCAGGAAAGCTTTCTCGTTATAATTCGGTTATAATATATTCTTTTGATGATAATAATGTTATTTAATAATGAATTTTTCCTCCTCAATCCAAGAAACGTACTTCTTCAGCTTCTGGTAAATTGCTGATGGACATATGCCATTCAGTTCGGAAGGACCCAGTCCAGGAAAGCTTTCTCGTTATAATTCGGTTATAATATATTCTTTTGATGATAATAATGTTATTTAATAATGAATTTTTACTCCTCAATCCAAGAAACGTACTTCTTCAGCTTCTGGTAAACTGCTGATGGACACATGCCATCCAGTTCGGAAGGACCCAGTCCAGGAAAGCTTTCTCGTTATAATTCGGTTATAATATATTCTTTTTTGATGATAATAATGTTATTTAATAATGAATTTTTACTCCTCAATCCAAGAAACGTACTTCTTCAGCTTCTGGTAAACTGCTGATGGACACATGCCATCCAGTTCGGAAGGACCCAGTCCAGGAAAGCTTCTCGTTATAATTCGGTTATAATATATTCTTTTGATGATAATAATGTTATTTAATAATGAATTTTTACTCCTCAATCCAAGAAACGTACTTCTTCAGCTTCTGGTAAACTGCTGATGGACACATGCCATCCAGTTCGGAAGGACCCAGTCCAGGAAAGCTTTCTCGTTATAATTCGGTTATAATATATTCTTTTGATGATAATAATGTTATTTAATAATGATTTTTACTCCTCAATCCAAGAAACGTACTTCTTCAGCTTCTGGTAAACTGCTGATGGACACATGCCATCCAGTTCGGAAGGACCCAGTCCAGGAAAGCTTTCTCGTTATAATTCGGTTATAATATATTCTTTTGATGATAATAATGTATATTTAATAATGAATTTTACTCCTCAATCCAAGAAACGTACTTCTTCAGCTTATGGTAAACTGCTGAGGGACACATGCCATCCAGTTCGAAAGGACCCAGTCCAGGAAAGTTTTCTCCTAATAATTCGGTTTTAATATATTCTTTTGATGATAATAATGTTATTTATTAATGAATTTTTACTCCTCAATCGAAGAAACGTACTTCTTCAGCTTATGGTAGACTGCTGATGGACACATGCCATCCAGTTCGGAAGGACCCAGTCCAGGAAAGTTTTCTCATTATAATTCCAGTTTAATATATTCTTTTGATGATAATAATGTTATATAATAATGAATTTTTACTCCCCAGTCTAAGAAACGTACTTCTTCAGCTTATGGTGAACTGCTGATGGACACATGCCATCCAGTTCAGAAGGACCCAGTCCAGGAAAGTTTTCTCGTTATAATTCGGTTTTAATATATTCTTTTGATGACAATAATGTTATTTAATAATGATTTTTCTCCTCAATCCAAGAAACGTACTTCTTCAGCTTCTGGTAAACTGCTGATGGACACATGCCATCCAGTTCGGAAGGACCCAGTCAGGAAAGCTTTCTCGTTATAATTCGGTTATAATATATTCTTTTGATGATAATAATGTTATTTAATAATGAATTTTTCCTCCTCAATCCAAGAAACGTACTTCTTCAGCTTCTGGTAAATTGCTGATGGACATATGCCATTCAGTTCGGAAGAACCCAGTCCAGGAAAGCTTTCTCGTTATAATTCGGTTATAATATATTCTTTTGATGATAATAATGTTATTTAATAATGAATTTTACTCCTCAATCCAAGAAACGTACTTCTTCAGCTTCTGGTAAACTGCTGATGGACACATGCCATCCAGTTCGGAAGGACCCAGTCCAGGAAAGCTTTCTCGTTATAATTCGGTTATAATATATTCTTTTGATGATAATAATGTTATTTAATAATGAATTTTACTCCTCAATCCAAGAAACGTACTTCTTCAGCTTCTGGTAAACTGCTGATGGACACATGCCATCCAGTTCGGAAGGACCCAGTCCAGGAAAGCTTTCTCGTTATAATTCGGTTATAATATATTCTTTTGATGATAATAATGTTATTTAATAATGAATTTTACTCCTCAATCCAAGAAACGTACTTCTTCAGCTTCTGGTAAACTGCTGATGGACACATGCCATCCAGTTCGGAAGGACCCAGTCCAGGAAAGCTTTCTCGTTATAATTCGGTTATAATATATTCTTTTGATGATAATAATGTTATTTAATAATGAATTTTTACTCCTCAATCCAAGAAACGTACTTCTTCAGCTTCTGGTAAACTGCTGATGGACACATGCCATCAGTTCGGAAGGACCCAGTCCAGGAAAGCTTTCTCGTTATAATTCGGTTATAATATATTCTTTCGATGATAATAATGTTATTTAATAATGAATTTTACTCCTCAATCCAAGAAACGTACTTCTTCAGCTTCTGGTAAACTGCTGATGGACACATGCCATCCAGTTCGAAGGACCCAGTCCAGGAAAGCTTTCTCGTTATAATTCGGTTATAATATATTCTTTTGATGATAATAATGTTATTTAATAATGAATTTTTACTCCTCAATCCAAGAAACGTACTTCTTCAGCTTCTGGTAAACTGCTGATGGACACATGCCATCCAGTTCGGAAGGACCCAGTCCAGGAAAGCTTTCTCGTTATAATTCGGTTATAATATATTCTTTTGATGATAATAATGTTATTTAATAATGAATTTTACTCCTCAATCCAAGAAACGTACTTCTTCAGCTTCTGGTAAACTGCTGATGGACACATGCCATCCAGTTCGGAAGGACCCAGTCCAGGAAAGCTTTCTCGTTATAATTCGGTTATAATATATTCTTTTGATGATAATAATGTTATTTAATAATGAATTTTTCCTCCTCAATCCAAGAAACGTACTTCTTCAGCTTCTGGTAAATTGCTGATGGACATATGCCATTCAGTTCGGAAGAACCCAGTCCAGGAAAGTTTTCTCGTTATAATTCGGTTTTAATATATTCTTTTGATGATAATAATGTTATTTATAAATGAATTTTCCCTCCTCAATCCAAGAAACGTACTTCTTCAGCTTATGGTAAACTGCTGATGGACACATGCCATCCAGTTCGGAAGGACCCAGTCCAGGAAAGCTTTCTCGTTATAATTCGGTTATAATATATTCTTTTGATGATAATAATGTTATTTAATAATGAATTTTTCCTCCTCAATCCAAGAAACGTACTTCTTCAGCTTCTGGTAAACTGCTGATGGACACATGCCATCCAGTTCGGAAGGACCCAGTCCAGGAAAGCTTTCTCGTTATAATTCGGTTATAATATATTCTTTTGATGATAATAATGTTATTTAATAATGAATTTTTACTCCTCAATCCAAGAAACGTACTTCTTCAGCTTCTGGTAAACTGCTGATGGACACATGCCATCCAGTTCGGAAGGACCCAGTCCAGGAAAGCTTTCTCGTTATAATTCGGTTATAATATATTCTTTTGATGATAATAATGTTATTTAATAATGAATTTTTACTCCTCAATCCAAGAAACGTACTTCTTCAGCTTCTGGTAAACTGCTGATGGACACATGCCATCCAGTTCGAAAGGACCCAGTCCAGGAAAGCTTTCTCGTTATAATTCGGTTATAATATATTCTTTTGATGATAATAATGTTATTTAATAATGAATTCTTACTCCTCAATCCAAGAAACGTACTTCTTCAGCTTCTGGTAAACTGCTGATGGACACATGCCATCCAGTTCGGAAGGACCCAGTCCAGGAAAGCTTTCTCGTTATAATTCGGTTTATAATATATTCTTTTGATGATAATAATGTTATTTAATAATGAATTTTTACTCCTCAATCCAAGAAACGTACTTCTTCAGCTTCTGGTAAACTGCTGATGGACACATGCCATCCAGTTCGGAAGGACCCAGTCCAGGAAAGCTTTCTCGTTATAATTCGGTTATAATATATTCTTTTGATGATTATAATGTTATTTAATAATGAATTTTTCCTCCTCAATCCAAGAAACGTACTTCTTCAGCTTCTGGTAAACTGCTGATGGACATATGCCATTCAGTTCGGAAGAACCCAGTCCAGGAAAGTTTTCTCGTTATAATTCGGTTTTAATATATTCTTTTGATGATAATAATGTTATTTATAAATGAATTTTCCTCCTCAATCCAAGAAACGTACTTCTTCAGCTTATGGTAAACTGCTGATGGACACATGCCATCCAGTTCGGAAGGACCCAGTCCAGGAAAGCTTTCTCGTTATAATTCGGTTATAATATATTCTTTTGATGATAATAATGTTATTTAATAATGAATTTTTCCTCCTCAATCCAAGAAACGTACTTCTTCAGCTTCTGGTAAACTGCTGATTTACATATGCCATCCAGTTCGGAAGAACCCAGTCCAGGAAAGTTTTCTCGTTATAATTCGGTTTTAATATATTCTTTTGATGATAATAATGTTATTTATAAATGAATTTTCCCTCCTCAATCCAAGAAACGTACTTCTTCAGCTTATGGTAAACTGCTGATGGACACATGCCATCCTGTTCGAAAGCACCCAGTCCAGGAAAGTTTTCTGGTTATAATTCGGTTTTAATATATTCTTTTGATGACAATAATGTTATTTAATAATGAATTTTTACTCCTCAATCCAAGAAACGTACTTCTTCAGCTTATGGTAAACTGCTGATGGACACATGCCATCCTGTTCGAAAGCACCCAGTCCAGGAAAGTTTTCTGGTTATAATTCGGTTTTAATATATTCTTTTGATGACAATAATGTTATTTAATAATGAATTTTTACTCCTCAATCCAAGAAACGTACTTCTTCAGCTTATGGTAAACTGCTGATGGACACATGCCATCCTGTTCGAAAGCACCCAGTCCAGGAAAGTTTTCTGGTTATAATTCGGTTTTAATATATTCTTTTGATGATAATAATGTTATTTAATAATGAATTTTTACTCCTCAATCCAAGAAACGTACTTCTTCAGCTTATGGTAAACTGCTGATGGACACATGCCATCCAGTTCGGAAGGACCCAGTCCAGGAAAGTTTTCTCGTTATAATTCGGTTATAATATATTCTTTTGATGATAATAATGTTATTTAATAATGAATTTTTACTCCTCAATCCAAGAAACGTACTTCTTCAGCTTCTGGTAAACTGCTGATGGACACATGCCATCCAGTTCGGAAGGACCCAGTCCAGGAAAGTTTTCTCGTTATAATTCGGTTATAATATATTTTTTTGATGATAATAATGTTATTTAATAATGAATTTTTACTCCTCAATCCAAGAAACGTACTTCTTCAGCTCCTGGTAAACTGCTGATGGACACATGCCATCCAGTTCGGAAGGACCCAGTCCAGGAAAGTTTTCTCGTTATAATTCGGTTATAATATATTCTTTTGATGATAATAATGTTATTTAATAATGAATTTTTCCTCCTCAATCCAAGAAACGTACTTCTTCAGCTTATGGTAAACTGCTGATGGACACATGCCATCCAGTTCGGAAGGACCCAGTCCAGGAAAGTTTTCTCGTTATAATTCGGTTATAATATATTCTTTTGATGATAATAATGTTATTTATAAATGAATTTTCCCTCCTCAATCCAAGAAACGTACTTCTTCAGCTTATGGTAAACTGCTGATGGACACATGCCATCCAGTTCGGAAGGACCCAGTCCAGGAAAGTTTTCTCGTTATAATTCGGTTATAATATATTCTTTTGATGATAATAATGTTATTTAATAATGAATTTTTACTCCTCAATCCAAGAAACGTACTTCTTCAGCTTCTGGTAAACTGTTGATGGACACATGCCATCCAGTTCGGAAGAACCCAGTTCAGGAAAGTTTTCTCGTTATAATTCGGTTTTAATATATTCTTTTGATGATAATAATGTTATTTAATAATGAATTTTTACTCCCCAGTGCAAGAAACGTACTTCTTCAGCTTCTGGTAAACTGTTGATGGACACATGCCATCCAGTTCGGAAGGACCCAGTCCAGGAAAGTTTTCGCGTTATAATTCGGTTATAATATATTCTTTTGATGATAATAATGTTATTTAATAATGAATTTTTACTCCTCAATCCAAGAAACGTACTTCTTCAGCTTCTGGTAAACTGTTGATGGACACATGCCATCCAGTTCGGAAGAACCCAGTTCAGGAAAGTTTTCTCGTTATAATTCGGTTTTAATATATTCTTTTGATGATAATAATGTTATTTAATAATGAATTTTTACTCCCCAATCCAAAAAACGTACTTCTTCAGCTTCTGGTATACTGCTGATGGACACATGCCATCCAGTTCGGAAGGACTCAGTCCAGGAAAGTTTTCTCGTTATAATTCGGTTTTAATATATTCTTTTGATGATAATAATGTTATTTAATAATGAAGTTTTCCTCCTCAATCCAAGAAACGTACTTCTTCAGCTTCTGGTAAACTGTTGATGGACACATGCCATCCAGTTCGGAGGGACCCAGTTCAGGAAAGCTTTTTCGTTATAATTCGGTTTTAATATATTCTTTTGATGATAATAATGTTATTTAATAATGAAGTTTTCCTCCTCAATCCAAGAAACGTACTTCTTCAGCTTCTGGTAAACTGCTGATGGACACATGCCATCCAGTTCGAAAGGACCCAGTCCAGGAAAGTTTTCTCGTTATAATTCGGTTTTAATATATTCTTTTGATGATAATAATGTTATTTATAAATGAATTTTCCCTCCTCAATCCAAGAAACGTACTTCTTCAGCTTATGGTAAACTGCTGATGGACACATGCCATCCAGTTCGGAAGGACCCAGTCCAGGAAAGTTTTCTCGTTATAATTCGGTTATAATATATTCTTTTGATGATAATAATGTTATTTAATAATGAATTTTTCCTCCTCAGTCCAAGAAACGTACTTCTTCAGCTTCTGGTAAACTGGTGATGGACACATGCCATCCAGCTCGGAAGGACCCAGTCCAGGAAAGTTTTCTCGTTATAATTCGGTTTTAATATATTCTTTTGATGATAATAATGTTATTTAATAATGAATTTTTACTCCTCAATCCAAGAAACGTACTTCTTCAGCTTATGGTAAACTGCTGATGGACACATGCCATCCAGTTCGGAAGGACCCAGTCCAGGAAAGTTTTCTCGTTATAATTCGGTTTTAATATATTCTTTTGATGATTTGTTGCGCCCACTAGCGGTCGTTCTACAAACTTGAAAATAATTTCCAGCAATTTCTCATAGCCTCTTTGGTTATAAGATATTTTTTCCGCAGCTCCTACGGCAAATACTTTCCGACATACAGCCGAGAGCTATTCTTAGTGGGACACCCTGTAAATATTTTTTTTTCCTCAAGAAAAATCATTGAATTTGGGGCTTCACCTCAACATAAATATGTACTTACTAAGAAACGCTTATTAATTTCGACAGCATTTTGATATCAACAATGTCATCTCAAACATTATGAGACCCTTAATTGAAGCATACCGGTTTAAATATTCACAGGATGCTTGTTCCATCAAGCTGATACTCGATATCAGATATTTGTTACATAGCAATTTCTGGCGGTATTAGTTAATGGTGAATATACGTTCTCGAATCATTTCCAGAACAATGGAAACTTGCCCTGTCGAGTTCAAGTTTATCCGCCAGAGTCCTCAGCCAGAGAGAAACTCTCTATGCAGCTCTGGGAATAGAGCATAATATGCCAGATATCGATGTGAACTTAACACGAATAATACGTTATTATTGGAGTCGAATTTCAGTAAATTAATCTATTCCAGAATTTCATAACAACTAGGTATAATAATTTCTAGAAAATATAATACAATTTTATGCTTGACCCCAGAAAACACGCCTGTGTTTTTTTTTGCGACAAAAAATGTTGAAAATTTTATATTTATCTTGATATTTTCCGGAAAACATTGAAAAACTTTTGACAGCCGCTTGTTCAGTTTCCGAAAATTTATCTATAGTGTTTCGAGAGAATGCAATGTTGCCACCTACTACATTTTTATTTTAACTACCTATTTACGTAATAATATAAACGTCAAATTTTTATTAGATCAACATTTTGATAGTCTTTTATCTTTTGATTGCTTTTTCAAAATGTCAACAACTTCAACTGCTTCAAATAATAAAGGCATTTTGAAAAAGCAATTAAAAGATAAAAAACGCTGCTAAGACTATCAAAATGTTGATCTAATAACAATTTGACGTTTATACTATTACTTCAAAAGCAACTTTTTTCCAGAGCCTACCATGGCTTCACTGAATCATCGTTTCTTGTTCACTGTTATTAATATCTTAATTATTAGATATTAATACATCTGGTATTATGGTATTCTGGTATTTCGTCGATTTTAAAATAAATTAATTGTTTCTATCTTATTTTTTTGATAGAATGGGCATAATAAAGAGGGCTACTGATACCGTGCTGTAAAAATAAGGTAATTAAGGGCTTATTTTTTTGTAGTTATTATAATTTTGCTAATATCTTCGCTGACTTTTTAAGCTTTTACTACTCTTTACTATCAGCTAAAATAACATATACCATCGTTTTTTTTTGAAAAACCCGCTATGTTTGTTAAATTGTAAGAAAGCGCCCCTAGAGTCTACGTTCAAACCCTTATTATTATTTTTATTTTTATGGTATAATATAGAGTAAGAAACGGTCTTTTAAACGAGCCCTCGTTTATTGGATTCTGAACATCCAGTCCGGAGTTATTACCATTTAAATAAAAACAGATCTAACCTACCCCCACCATTTTATTTTGGTAGATAGGGGAAAATGGCTCTAACAAAAAAATTCAAAATTTACTGAAGATTATGAAGCTATTATTTATAGTACCCATTATCTAGGCAAAATTCTGTAAAAACTCTATTTTCTTATTTTTCATAGCAGTTGCGCCCCCGAGCGGCCGTTTTACAAACTTGAAAATAATTTCCAGCAATTTCTCATAGCACCTATAGTTATAAATATTTTTTTCCGCAGCCGCTACGGCTAATACTTTCCGAGATACAGCCGAGAGCTATTCTTAGTGGGACACCCTGTACAGAATAGCGCCTCTGATTATCGATTTCTGTCGGCGGCTCTCAAAATGTTGTCATTATTTTTTAAATTTTCAATGTTAAATAACTAAGGGAAAATATGTTTCTTTTGACCAGGGAAACTAAAACCTTTAAATAAAATATCTATTATCTTTCAATTTATGTCTAATTCCATAATAAATTTACTTTAGGAACGAGTTTAAAGATTCACAGTGACAGTTTTACAATATAATTTGCCAAGAAAATTAGATTTAATATCAACTAGGTCAGTTCTGAACGTAGAGAGAACTTAGCTCCTTAAAAAGTTTCGGGATTGTTTAACAATTCTTTTTGTTCTGGTAAAGTTTTACCATGTTCTGAATCCTTAACTCATCTCAAGACGAAAATTGGTGTGGACATTATTAAAATAAAGTTTTAAGAATAGGATATCTTCTTTTGGGTCACTAATTGTGGATAACAGGTTTAATATTTAGTAAAATCGAGTTATACATTTTTTAGTTACAAGTAGAGTTAATTAAATTATTATTATTGGTGGAGTGCTTTAAGCCCTTATGAGATACAAACCTCGGATTTCATTTACTGTGAACGAATTTTTATAAAACTTTTTGCATTGTATGGTTAATAAGATATATTACAAAGTTTACCCATTTAAATTCGTTGCTTTCACTTTAGTATTATTTATTATTATTAAATAAACACACACATATACAAAGCATATATACAAGATGGCTCCGTTTTCCGGAAAAGCTCTGTATCAGGATTCCTATTTGAGATTTTCACTCCAAACCTTTTACAAAATATATGTTTAATTAATGGTAGTTCACATTTCAAAAATATTTTTATAGATATACAGGGTGAGTCAAATATATATCATTTATTTATTCGAGTTTAGTGAATTTGCTATAAAATTCTGGTTCCAAAAATACCTTAATACCATAGAGTATATTAAATGGTCTTTGAATTATGACCACGTCTATGAGGACGTCAATATAGAGGCCCAGGAACCTTCGTATAAGAACTTCTAATCGAAACGATCGACTTATTGTAAATTTATCGCTAAAAACCGCTGTTTGCGAGCTTTTCAAATTGATAGTGAATTAAGCACTTAAGAACCGTACATATTAATTAACGGACTACAAGAAGAAGATTAAATGAAGCAAATCTTATGTCAAGAAGGTCTGCTTCGGGACCACAACTTACTAGATGTGTTGACTAGGCCCAAAAGCAAAGACATGGCCTTAATGTAAAAATTACGAAAAATGTTAATACCTTCTTTAAAACCGAATATTTCCAACAAAAATAAAGCTAATGAGATGAACCAAAAAACAAACCATCGAGAAAGGATGTATCTAGGTGATAAAATAATTTTTAAATTTCTTGCTGTTTGAACATATTTCACAGGGTGTTTCAAACTTTCATCAAAAATATCAACATTTTGTTTTCCCTCGTATAATTAACAGATGGGGAGTTTCATTTTTAATTTAGAAAAAGATACTAAAAAGTCAAATAATTTGGCAACACACTGCTTAAAAATCATCAAAATCGGCCAATTAAAATAAAATATATTAACCTTTAAATTACATCAAAGTTTTAAGGTGCCCATTTTCGTGCCGGTGAATGTATTTCAAAAACTACACATTTTAGCCATATAATTTTCTAATGAAACAAACCTTTATTTTTTACTAGAATCCAAAAATCAATTAATATATAGGGTGTTCCATTACATAACTTTAAAAACATAACTTTGATGTGTAACTTTTTGGGGACACCCTGTAGAACTCGTAGAAAATAATTTTAGAAAATACTTTAAATTGACTAGAAACTTTTGTTCTCCTTGCAAAAACCGCGTCGCATATGACGCGCCACCCTGTATAATTCGATTTCAATCAAAATTACAACCTAACCTAACCAAATCTACATATATATTCTTTCCAACCAAGAAAGAAACTATGTCAATTTTAAAAGAAAAAACTCGAGACAAAGTTCGAGACTTTGTGAGACAGGAAAGAGCATAAGCAGATATTTTATATTCACTGTCAAAAACAATAAAATAACATAAAGATGTTTCTTCCTGATAAAATAGGTTTGCGAGATACAAATCTTTTGAAATATGCCTTTTGCTAGGGAATAATATGAGCTAGAGCAAAGAAAAGTCTGAATAAAAGAAAATATTTACAGTGAGATATTAATCTTCTTAGAGAGTCAGGCAAATGCTTTTAATGGTGGTAATTTTGCTAGAATAAAAGTTTGTAAAAACTTTATTAGTTTTTTCATGAATTAAAGTAGTTATTTTTAATTTTAAGATGTAAAATAAAAGTTGTTTTATCTTATCTTTTCATATTCAAATACACTGAAAAAATTATAAGTATTTTTAGTATAGCCGCCCATACTAAAATATGTTAATAAAAAGTTGATATAATGAGATCGGATATTTTACAATATGTTTACATAAGAAAAATTCGATAAGGAATGTTTTTTTTCTATTCAAAAATTGTAAACAATCCATCCATTTACTTTTAGAGCATAGCAATTTTCAGCAATCGTGTAATTTTTTTATTGATAAAGATTTTCACATACTGTCTACAAAGAAAATACAGCAGAAATATTAACAAAGTTCTTGAAAAAACTACAATCTATTATTTCTAACAGATTTCGAGATATCGATTTTTGAATTCAGAGTTCTAATAGCGCGACCACTATCGAACACCCACTCAATTCCACTTATTTTTACCAAAAATGCAAGTGTTTCTAGCTTGCACTTAAAAAATTTTAAGCTATGGGGAAAATTACAGCGATTCGTTAATAAATGAACAAATTAAGTATCACGAGACGTAATTAAATCGTGAAGCTGAACGCATGACGTACACCTTTCCCTAGAACTTTAAGTACTGACAGAGGTATTGATTGGGTCGACCGGTCAACTGCGACAAATCTGCTATATCCCCTTCTACGTCTCTTAGCGATGTGCACAGTTTCTCGGTTTATTTCATATGTTTGGCAACGTGTTTACTGTCCTCTCTTTGTTCGGTACATTATAAACGCATTGTACTCTTCTTACATACGGAAATCTCGACCCAAGACTAACCTTTGCCAGCCCTTAGTATACCTTTTTCTTACATGACTTTTTTTATATTGTATCTATACTTCTAACCAAAAAATACGTTCTCTGACGTAACAAACCCCCAAAAATAATTATTTTCCTGATTTAAAATCTGAGATGAGGCTGAATTGAATTGCCTAAAAACTTTTCTTTTTTAAAAGTACTTAAAAATCGTTTTCTGTGTACCAATTAACCTTAAGTTGTGCCTCCTTGATCCGGCCTAACTTAAAAAACGATTTTAAGTTAATTTTTGCGCTAGAATTGGAAAAATTCGTCCCCATCCTAATCCTCTTACTTTTAAGAATCTTTTAATTTAATTCAACTTTAAGCAGATTCCTAATTCTGAATTATTTTATTTCTGGACCTCTCCAGATTCTAAATCTGATTAAGTTTTCAAAATTAATTCTCTGTTTCTATATTTTTAAATAATTAAACTGTAATAAGGATTTTTTTTTACCAAATTAACCTTTCAGTACTTGCCCGGGGGTGTCTTAATACCCCACGAGGTTGTTTTACTGAGATATTTTGCTGAGGAAATGTCAAAATTACATGACTCCGCTTATTTCTTTTGGATGTCGAGTAACCAACAAGATCTACTAAAATACATTATCTTGAAACATTACATGTGCAAAAAAGGTCCAAAACCATTCCAAAACTAACAAAGGATGATGTTATTTTTGTCCCATGTTGTTAATACAACAGACTTGATGAATATCTAGCTAGTATAAAATTAAAAAAAATATTGTATAATAAATGCTATAAACAAACAAAACATAAAAGTCATACATTACACCACCCAAAATTAATTAAAAAATTATTCCAACAAACACAAAACCCAATCGAGGTTGATTTTTAGTTAATAACGTTTCGAAAAACGCCAAATGAACTGTTCGGAGAATTTTTTTCCTTTTATAAGCCTCTCGGTAAGGGTTTTCTTTGATTTCCGCTCCCTCTGGTGGTTGTTTTTTTCAACCAAAGTCTCTCTCTTGTCACAGGCGGTATGATTTATCGCTGCCTGAAGCATTTAGTCCTTTATTTCGTTTCTTCTCATTCGTTTCCTGTTCTTTATCTCACTCTAGGTGTTTTAATGCAATGGTTTTTGAAAAAAAAATGACTCCAGGGTATTAAAGAGAGGTCGCAAAGTTATATGGGGTGATTCACTGCGATGGCATGTTAGATGTTTATAGAGAACCGGTGATTTTTTTTGAAAATTTGGATTTTTTGCGTTACAATGTTGCCGCATCATTTGAACAGTGGTAGCATCTTTCTTATTTTAATTGGAACACCCGGTATATTATTACATTTTTGGAAACTATTTTCATAATTTTTCTATTATACTAAAACTATATACAGGGTGGTCCGAACTGTATTCCGGAAACTTTGGCAGCATATTCTGCAGATAAAAACATGATAAAGTATCCTCTGTTATAGGGCTTATTTCTCTCTACAATTTCCTGTCTCACAATGTACCGTTTGTGTCCGGGAAGGGATCATAGTTTCATATTTGTTGATTTTTGAAAGAAATCAGTACATGTATATTATTTCGTATATCTTTTATTTTATTGATTTTATGGAAAGCACTGTTCATTAAAATGTTGTATCCTATGTTATAGAGCTTGTTTCTCTCTACAATTTCCTGTCTCACAATGTACAGTTTGTGTCCGGGAAAGATTCATAGTTTCATTGTTGTCGATTTTCGAAAGAAATCAGTGCATGTATATTATTTCGTATATTTTTCATTTTATTGATTTTATGGAAAGCACTGTTCATTAAAATGTTGTACCCTATGTTATAGGGCTTATTTCTCTCTACAATTTCCTGTTTCACAATGTACCGTTTGTGTCCGGGAAGGGTTCATATTTTCTTAGTAATTGATACTTATAAAATTTGAATATTTGTCACGCGGTAATGCTTTTTTTAAACGAAACAAATATAATAGAATTATTATCTTTTAAATAGTTTTACTGAAAAAAAAACGGAAGGTTTAGTTATAGGAACATGACATATCGTTGAAAAGCAATTTTAATAATTGTGTTTTGATTTTTTTAATAACATATATAGGCTATTGAATTTAAAATAACAATAATTTGAGCGATTTTGTAACAAACAGAAATAACTAGGCCCTACACAATTATTTAAAAATAATTTTTACTAAATATAGAAATAAAATACAACTTTCTTAAGAGTACGGGCCAAATAGTGACGTCTAGGGCTTGACGCCGTCTTTGACGCCGTTTTTTTTTCGATCGTACGGTATATTTGATTAATAAAATAGTAATAATAATAATAAAGCTTTTGGTAGACTGAGAAATGTAAAAAAGTTAAATTTTTCTGTAAAAATCTAGCAAAAATAAATAAATAAAAATGAAAGATATATTATAGTAAAAACTATGAGCAATACAAAAGGTTATAGATTTCCGAAGAACTAACCACACCAATTCTCGATTTTAAAGTATGTTCTGACTCGTAATAATGTCCTCCTTTGACTTTTTGTTTGTGAACTTTACGACTGGCTTGGAATCCCATTCTTCGGCAATATTTCCGCCAAAATAACCTTTTCAGAAAGTGGAGAGCGCAGTTTTTAGTTTTCACAACTTTATTACCCCTGGAAAAAAACTGGAAACGATATTTTTGTCCCGAAGTGTTCCGTTTAGCCATTGGCTAAAAAGAAAAAAGTCAGGAGATCGTTAAATTTGAAAAGTTTTGAAACCATTTCTCTAAAACTCTTCTAGAGTTTTCTTCTATAGAAATAAATATACATAGAGGTCTCCTAACATATAACGCCTTACACATAAAGTGTCGTAACTGACATCTAAGAATTAACTTTTCCTAGATATAGCTATTTATTATGTCTGCTAAAACATAAGAGCATTTGCTGTTACTGTAAGGAGACTGTGAGAAGGGTTAGATGACATTAAAATAAGTTTTTTTCATGGCAACAGTATCTATCAAGAATAGTAGATAAAATAGTACTTCAACATTTACAGAAACTACATATAAACATAATTATTATAATATACTTGCCCTTAAATTATACAAACACTAATCACCCACGCACTGAGACACTCCCACCTGTTTAAAAAACTGCTTAGATCAAAACGTGATTCGTTTTCACAAAAAGTCACGTGACGTGACATCGTTTTTTACTAAATATATTATGGTAAATTCACACAAGGTTTTGTGAATTGTCTAGGAGACATGCAATTTTACTACAGGATTGTATTTCTAATTTAAATTTAATTTTTAAATTCACACAAAACTTACTGTGAATTCAATATCGTTTAGTAATAATCATTAAATATTATTAAAATTTATAAAAAAAATATCTTACCTATATAAGTGCTGTTTGTTAACACCCAAAATACCTTGAAAGGGTCAACCATCACAAAAATTTATTGTCTAACTTTTAACAACACTATACCACATATTACCAGATCTAAGTCAAATAATGTTTGTATTTTTACTTTCAAAAAGTTATATTCTATACTATTTAAATCACTTTAAAAGTTTTAATAGAATATATTATAAGCTCTATAGTCAAATATTAATTATCTCACACTAAGCAGATGTTAAACTTAGGTATATATTCCCAGTTAGATATTGAGTTTAATTTGGAATAACTACAATAAACTTTATAAGCCTTTCTGGAGTTTCTAATATACAAAATTTGTATTTAAACTTGAGTTTCTTGTTAGTGGATATTAATTATGCTCAAGAGTTTTATAACAACTTCAATTTGTATCATTATAAATTTAAATGAGACTTATATTTTATAAATTATTTATTTTTGTGATAATTATTAATAATTAAATTAATTAAATCAAATAATCAACTTGTAGAAATTATAGGGAAAATTCTCATAATAAACTATCATTATAAATAAGATAACTAAAAAAACTTTTTACTTTTTTTTTAAATTTGATATTCAGAAGTCAAATAATGATTTTTTAATTTTTAATTTATTATTTTTAGTATCTTTTAATTTGTATTCAGTGTTTTGTATTTTTTTTATTTTCCTTTTTTATGTAGCCTATGCAATTTGAAAAATAAATTTATATTTACGTATGTACTATAAATTCAATTTACAAAAATATTTTCTTATAGTTATTTTTGATTGTTATTTTAAGTTATATTTTCCAAATTTTTTGAATTATAAATAATTTAAATTATATGATAATCAAAATTAAAGTTAATTTTTATTATTTTACAAAATAACAAATAGAGTAAAATTAACTGTTACAAAAAAAGTTACTTTATAGCAATTTTTAGTTTTTTTACATTTTTCGAAAACTATTTTCTTCAAAATATAACACGACGCGCGATTTCGAGGACCTCGCTGTGCCAAAGATTTGCACTTGCCGAACGTTTAAAACGGACTGGCAAATTCCCATTTCCAGACTTCCAGACATCCAGAGTAGAAACCATGTTGCCAATTCTACACTAATTTCCGAATTTTACAACGCTGCAAAATTTAATACTGTTATTTCATACTTTTAATACGTTATTTCCAGTTCTTTCTTAATTTCTTAACGATTAAAAAATTATCATAAATATTTTTTTTTCAAAAAATGGAAAGCTACTTGTTTATTTCACCAGTGAAAATGTTTTTCAATTCGTTACTTTTTGATTATACATGTTCCTATACCAAAAATAGATCGTTTTTAAGTTATTTAAATTTAGTTTTAAAGCGTTTTTTTTCCTGATTTTATCTAGGTTTCTTTGACATCAAGTGTCAAACAATCAGACAAGTTATTTCCTTCTGTCAAAAAAATTAATTATGATATTATAACTACTGATGCTTAAAAATTTATAAGATGTATTTATAAAAATATATCTCGTATTTTTGCTCTTTAGTAAGTATCAATTAGTTGAAAGTACATATTAATAATATACCGTATAATCGAAAAAAAAACGTTTCTTCCCTGTTTCTGCTTTGGTTTTGGAAGTACCAGTATACCACGTTATGGTATGGTCATACATTATGGTAAGATTTATTATTTTTTACAATTATTTTCAAGATATTTAATTTTCTGTTAAATTATTTCTACCAAAAGCAGCATCAAGTTAGTGCTTTTTTAATAAATTGTTGTTGTCAGACAACGTTATATCACATCTTATTTTATTTTTGTTTTCCTCAATCCCAACTAAAATGAACAAGCGTGCTCTAATAAAATATTACTTGCTCTGGATACGAACAATGTCCATCTCTAACAAAGTGGTTGGCAGTTCAATTACTAAACCCTTTACTAACACATCGTAATTTTATTTTAGTTCTCTATTTGAGGCTCTGAAATAGTCCCAAGAACATATACACACAGAGTGTTTAAAATATGATATGTGTTATAATTGAACCATTCTAAATGTTCTACAAGAATTATATTTCCGTTATAGTCTTATTTTTATATTTTCTTTTTAGAAATACACAAGAGATTTATTTCAGCATTTATTCATCAACTTCAGCGTTCAACAACGGTTGATAAATTTATTTTTAGTGCCATTAGGAAGCCAAGTCTATCAAGTAATATAACGCCGCTCGCGAAATAGATTAATTATAAGAAATTTTTCTTCTAGACAACTTAAGACATGATGTACTGCAAGTCTCTCAAACGATCTTTTCGTGTACATCGACTAAAAATAACTAGTACTTTATTAACTCTTAAATATATCTGTATTTTTAAAGTATATTACGTATTATTTAATTTTTTCCATAGCAACTGTAAAAATTGCCTGATATCTATCAAAAATAGTAGATAAAATAGTACTTTAACAGCGAGGATAGGTTAAAAACTTTATTTCTTCTCGCACGTTTTTTAATTTCTTCCATTTTTGAAAATTTTTGTATTCCTTTTCATAAGTTGTTCGGGATTTAAATGGAAGTAGTTTGGATATGGCGTTTATCGCCTCAGCCTGAATGTCTGTTGGTAATTTACTTATTTCGTTTTGAGCAATTTCTGGCTCCAATTCAATCAGCAATCGACACTAAAGAGAATTAAAAAATATTGACTCAAAGCTGACAACTTTAGAGACAGCTTTATTTTTTTGTCAAATTACATAGAAACCAACGCCATCCCAGCACAATATTTTTTCTACTAGTAATAAATTCATTGAAATAATAATTTCTGAATATTTTTAAAACGTAACTCGCTATGGAAAAAATATTGTTTCATACACGACGATAAAATTGCATTATCGTCTTGTATAAAAAATAACTAAAAACATAACTTACTTGAATATGATTTACCTTTTCTAATATTATGTTTTCTAATTAGTTACACCTCTTTATATTGATATTTTAAATTCTTCTAAGGATAATAGGCGTTCCTGCGAATACATATACATACATACATACATACAGCCGTTACTCGCTGACGAGTATTCGACACACATAAAGAAAATGGTCACGCAAGGCGTTTTCTTTCATGAGCTTTTCTGTGACTGAAAAGCCCGATACGTGATGTTATCTGCCTACCGCACTCCGGACATTCAAAAATCTCATTGCTTTGTTGCCTCTCTACTTTTGGTTGCCGCTGTTAACTGAGTTTACAACCCTTCTCCATTGAGTTCTATTGTGAGCTGCTTTTTCCCACTCATTCTGCATGTTAATTCCCTTTAAATTTTCGTGGAAAATGTCCTTGTATCTTTTCAGTTGTCCACCCGGCCTCCTCTTACCGTCCACAAGCTCACCGTAAAGCAGAGATTTTGGTATGCGGTTTTCTTGCATTCTGCATACGTGACCAGCCCATCTTAAGCGGGATTTTGTGACCATGACTTCAATACTCTCGCAGTTAGATTTTTCAAGGACCGATACGTTTGAGACATGATGGAACCACCGGACTCTTAAGAGTTGTCTAAGGTGTCTCTGTTGCAACTTGTTCAATGCGTTCATGTGTCGGCGGTAAGGCACCCAGGTTTCGCTCCCATATATCATGGTGGGGATTATAATTGCTCGGTATACTGCAAGTTTTGTTTTTGTACTCAAGTCATGATTGTAGAAAACCCTGTCTTTTAATTTCCAGAATGCTCTTGAGGCGCTACTAATCCTGTGCTGAATTTCAGAGTCAATATTGGCCTTTTCCGAAATCAAACTGCCAAGGTAATTGAATTCCGCCACATATTCGAATAGTTCTTCTCCGATTTTTATAGCATTGTTGTGATCTTCCGGGGGAGTGCACATGATTTTAGTTTTGCCGATGTTCAGCTTAAGGCCCAAAGCCTCGTATGCCCAGGTATATGTGTTCAACATTTCTTGTAATTGTTGTACCGTGTTTGCAACTAGAGCGCAGTCGTCAGCGTATTGAAGTTCTGTGATAAATTTTGTACGTGTTTTTGCCCTGAGTCTTTTTATGTTGAACAGACCGCCGTCATATCAGTATCTAATGCCCAATCCTCTCTCCTGCAGTTTGCTGTCCACTATAATGGAGAGCGCTGCCATGAATATGTTGAATAGGAGAGGCGCTAAGACACATCCCTGCTAACTCCTGTATTTGTTAGGAATGGGTCGCTCAGTGATCCATGATGTGACACTCTTGACTTGTTGTTATGGAGGCTTTTACACACTGTAAGAAATTTGTTGGGTACTCCGAACTTTTTCATAATTGCCCAAGGCGCATCTCTGTTCACAGAGTCGAATGCTTTTGTTAGATCGATGAAGGCAACATAAAGTTTAGACTGCTGCTCTTTTACTTTTTCCTGTAATTGACGGATGGAAAATATGGAATCGACGGTGCCGCGATTGGTACGAAAACCCGTTTGCGATTCTGGAAAGATTTTTTCTATATATGGGTGCAGGCGGTTTGACATTATTTTTGCAAGAATTTTTCCGCCGATAGCCAATAGCGAAATTCCCCGGTAATTTCCGCAGTCTGATGCACTTCCTTTGTTCTTAAATATATTCACTATATTCGCATTGCGAAAATCCTGAGGTACCTTTCCGCTTTCCCATACGACATCAAAGAGAGCCTTAAGATGACCAACAAGTTCTTTACTTGCACACTTATAGATTTCCGCCGGAATATCGTCACAGCCAGCTGATTTGTTGTTTTTAAGCTGTTTTATGGAGGTCTTTATTTCTTGTTCTGTTATTGGGATGTCTAATACATCGAGGCTGTTATACTGAGGTATTGTGTTTAATGCTTCCATATTGGTGTTGTTTTCATGGTTAAGGACAAGGTTATTATGTTTTCTAATTAGTTACACCTCTTTATATTGATATTTTAAATTCTTCTAAGGATAATAGGCGTTCCTTTGAATACAATTATTAAGCTTTAGCAATAGAAACACCCATTTGGAAAGTATTTGTATTCAGCCGGATAATTAATGAGGAGTAAGCGCAGTTCCTATTATTTGCTTTGTTTAGTACACGTACTCCTTTGAAACGATCTAAACTCTATAAATTATCAATTTATCGGAGTTATAGAGACTATTTAGTTGAATAGAGTACCTAAGTTTAGGAAAATATATAACTATTTTATCAGAATATGTAAACTTTGTTTTTTTTAATTGGAAATACTTTATAATGTGTATGTCCTTTTAAAACTAATTATATTGAAATAGAGTATAGTATGTTATATATACAGTGCATTTTATTTTTCCTAAAACTACGATATTTTTAATTTTTGAAATGAATCATAAATTTTTCTACAAAAAAATGATGAAAAACAGTTTTTGTTGATCATTTGGCACAAAAACATTTCAAATTTATGATTTCAGTCTAATAACTATTTAGTCAACATGTTTAATTTATGTCATTTATTGATAATTTCGATTTCAAATACCTCGAGAACCATTACTCGTAGCGATTTTTACCAAGAGACTTTATTACTTTTCAAACCAGTTCAAAAATATGTAGGTGACGCCCTCTACACGCAGGAGTCATATTGACATCAAAATCAAATTTCAAATGTCGAAAAACTCCCAGACACCAATTTTCATCCAAATATTGATCTTACTTCAGAAATTATTTGAAAAAATCGAAATAAAAATGAGACTTCTACACCCTGTATCTCCGAAACTAAGCATTTTAGAAAAAACATTTATACGAACTTTTTTACTTATTTTTATCTGCAAAATAGGCTGCCAAATTTTCCGGAATACAGTTCGGACCACCCTGTCTGTATATCATGTTCATTTTGGAGTAAAAATAACTTTTTGTGCCTGGCCTGGTATGTCAGTAACGTACATCAGTAACGTACATACGGCCTGGTCACGAAAAGTGTCGTTTTTACTCCTAATAAAACAAAATACTATTATTTAACCATATTATCATAAGAACAAAGTTTAGCTAAAAGCTATTCATACGCTTAACCCATATAGAAGGCATTAATAATTACTTTAAATACTGTAATTGTCAAAACCCCTTAAAAACCTTTTCCTTAAACGTTAAACACATATGTAGAGCGTGAACTGGATGCACACGAGTGCCGTCTATCCCGTTCCAAAACCGCTCCACTTCGTCACATCTTTGTTTTGCTCTTGAGCGCCAACCTACCGAGCGGGGTGCCCTTTGTGCTAGGCTGCTCTTTTGCCCGTTTTTCGAATTATTATTGTTCCAACGGAATTCGGCAAAATTAGAGCGCTGGAGAGTAAAACGCTTAGTTCAAATTTATCGCTGTAAACTGCGCCGCAAATAATAGGGAGGTGGATGGTGACAAAAACATTGGCATTAATATTCGAAAAATTACATTTTGTTCGGGATAGGATTAAAGATTAGAAACTGTATTTAATGTGATTGATAAAGATGCCCAATTAGGATTTCTGTAAAAATCTACCGATATTATACTTATTAACTTTATTGTAGGTAAATTAAATAAAAATAACCTGTTATAAATTTTGATAAAGTCCATAAACTAATGTCGATTTTGAAAATAGCTACTAAGTGTCACTAGAAAATTGCCATGGCGACACCAGCCATCTTGATTACAATTTTATTGAAAAATCGCTTTTTATTCAAAATCTGAACCAAATAGGTATAGGAAACTCTGAATCAAAACTCGAGAAATAGGAAATCTGAACCAAATAGTTATAGGAAAGAAAAAAATTACATAACTGATAATTCTATGATTCCCTTTTCTTCAATTTTAAGTGTTTCTTTTTCTTTTTATATTCCTAACAATGGAAGTGTTATTACTTCTTTCTGTATATTTAAAAGCATTAAATATTTATGTTTGATTATTAATCTGAACATTAATTAAAGAAACATTGATTTAAAGTTGCAAGAAAGGTTGTGTAACTATAAAAAAGTGTTAATACACGAAGAAAATGAACGAAAAATAACTCTATTTCTTATCTCTACGTCTTAAATCAAACCAGGCATAATTCTGGCCGTTTCAAAATGATTTTAATCATCGGTTTTGCCGTTTAAACCACTGTAAATCTGTAGGATTTATGTACTGTCGTCTAAGTGCAACCGCAACACCAATCGGAGGTTCCAGCCCGAAATTAACTTCATTAGTGAGTTGATTTATGGGTTTCAGAGCATTTATATCATTGTGTATTTGCCTATATTGTCAACTTCAGCCAGCAAAGTAAATAACTCTTAGCTCAGAAGTGTATACAGTGTATTGGCATCGTCAGTATAACATAGAGGAGACTATGCTAATATAACAAATAAATGTTTCCTATTTTTGAAACAATAAAACTTGAATCAAACTATTTTAGAATAGTATCAGTAATATATAGCCTTTCCAACGAAAGTATATTATGTGAAAGTCCCTGTAGATTAAGAAACTTTCAATCAGACCTATGGAAGATAATAATAGAGTAATTCAAAGAAAATGGTTATCATATACGAGGTGAATCTTAAATAAGTACACAAATATTTTCGGGGCTGGTAGATCTCGATGAAAGCAACATATTTTTTCTTTTTTTTTAAATAAATCTAAAAAAACAGAGATATTTTACTTTTAAAATTTCCAAAAATTGATTTAGTGCTTAAATTTTGAGAACCACTGGGTCTTTTCTGGATTTTCTTTCTTGTAAATTTAATCTACTACCTATGTTGCCATATTATCAACAAATTCTATTTTTTAACTAAAAACTAAGAAATTTCGAAATTTTTTTTAAAAAAATTCCAAATTTTTATTTTTTTTTTCGCAAAAAAACCTTATAAACGTGTTTTTGGGGTCGAAATATATACTACCCCTAAAAATATTTGCATTTATTTATGACTCACCCTGTATAGACCAGCCTTGATAAAAATATATTTTTTTAAGTATAAAAATAGAAAAAGACATGTTAGGAGGCCATCTTATAGAATCTTGTGTACTTAATTAAAAATCTATACTAAACTTAAAAAAAATATTTTCTTTATAATATAGAAGGCGCCTTTTTTATTACTGTAGCTTCCTGTAAACTTCGATCAATAATATTTTATTTTTACAGTTAGGTAACCCATTATACAGCCAGACGGTAGCGCCATCTATGGAAGTATGGGCATATTTCCTGTTATATTGATCGATACAAGATTTAGATTCCTTCCTGTATTGTTCAATGTCTACTGTAGAGGGCGCTAATAGGAACTATTTCCTAAAACATATAATTTCTTTAATAGACATTGGTACTTAACTCATTGTAAAAGTTAATTTAATTCAAAAACTTTAATTAATATTATATATTATTTGAATTAGTTGTCTTTAAAGACAAGAAAATTATTTTTATCACTCCAAAAAAAAGATAGGTAAGTCATATACAGGGAGTATGTGAATTTCTGTTGAAATTTTGTATCAAAATCAAAATGAAAATTATATAATTTTTTTTACAGGAAATAGGATATAAGAATTGAAATTCCTGAGGAAATGTAAGAGTTTTTCTCGATTTGAGAGAAAATACATTAAAATAACAGAAGGAAAATGAACATTTGTGTTGAATAAAAGAATTAAACATCAAGAAAAACCATGCAAAGGCAAAAAAGGAAGAAGCATAATTTTTTAGATAATTACTGTTAAATTATCTGAACATTGTTTATCTGTTTTTGCCAAATTAGTTAACTTTATTTATTTATTTCCTTATTTATTTTCAAAGTTTTTGATTTAAATAAATGGTGTTGTAAAATTTTAAGCTCAATTTTTTTTACTAGCAGACCATGCAGTCGAACATTGTTCTTTTTAGAACCTCTTTTAGTGCGAAGATAGCTTAATAGCCGTAAAAAATTTATCGCAACCTTATTCGAATATTTTGAACGGCAAAGCGGTAGTAATAGCCTTTTATGTCTCCTAAGTGCTGACAAGTAGGTGAGTTTTGTTGATGTAAATAATAACTGTTTATATATTTATAATTAATTTGTTTTTGTTTCCTAAAATATTTCGATTAAAAGAAAATATATAAAACTGGGCAACGCTGTGATGCCGGTCAAGCTTAATCACGTCACTAAAAGTTTGTTTGGTATGAACTGTAGTAAAAATTCACATTGGTAATTAAATCATAAAAAATATAGTTTTTTTACGAAAATATTACTCAAAAAGGATTGGTAAATTAAATTTTACTGAACTGTAACACATATTTTCGTTTTTAACGTTTTCAAACTAATTTGGTTTTCGGGTTGGTTCTCGTTTTTCAGTTGAATTGAACATTTTTTGCCTATATACGTCAAAAAATCGTAAAGCTCAATGTAAATGCGTTTTTACTTCAATTTCCCTGAAAATTTGCGTTTTCCCTCATACTTCTCTCAATAGTTTTTCGATTTATTAATCATATTTTTCATAAAGTTATGACATTTCAATTAAAAAAAAAACAGATGGTTATTTATTATCAATGTAACGAACCATATGGTTAGAACTCAATAAATTGAAATATTTTAGCTTCAAAAAGCTTGCATGGTGTATATTTTTTTATCACTGAGACTAAACAGCAGAACTCATTGCCAGAACTTTTTTAAAAAATTAAAAATATTAACTCTTCCTTCCTTATTTATATTTGAATCCTTTTGCCTAATACGTAAGCATGTATCAGCTCCTCAAGAAAGGCTATCTCACACTTATCCAATCAGGAACGCGGAGCAAGATCTTTATCTACCTACCTCACGCTCAGAGTTAGTTAAAAGTTCAATATTATACAACTCGAAAAAAATGCACAATCACCTGCCATTTGAAATCAAATCCATAACATCATTTCCTTCATTTCGCAAAGCATTGAAATCTTATTTACTAGACAAGGCTTTCTACGATGTAAATGACTTATATTTTGATAATCGAATTTGATCTTGTAAATACTGGTCTAATGTTTCCTATTACTACATTTACTATAAACTTACTAAATATTTTTGAATCTTATTTTTATTTTTTTATTCTTTGACATTGTAAACATTTATAAATGTTTATTTTAATCAATAAGACTAACAATATTATTTGTATAATGTTTTGTATTCTCTTTTGTTTGTTTGTTTGTTTACTTTGTTTGTTTATTTTACCTTTGTCTACAAATTGTAATTTTTTTGACAATAAAGACATTTATTTATTTATTTATTTATCAGTAAATCTTTTTAAGTGTCTTCTGCATAAGCTATTTATAAGATTAGTAAGAAAAAGGTAGAGATATGTTTAAATTTATTTCGGAAAATCTTATTCCACACACGTTCATACAGCTTGAATTTGAAAGTAAAAAAAACACATTGAGGGTAAAAAGAATTTTTACAAGACAGTTTTCCTAAAAGGAGCCATACGATTTGAACAGTAATTAAGTTTCTCTGGTCAATTTAGCTCTACTTTCTGGTCTTATTTCTTACCAAAGTGTGTTTTTTCTTGGTCGTTAGTAGATTAAGTTTTTTTTCTAAGTTATAGAGCCTTTTCAGGCGTATTAAAAGACAAAAAAAATGTTTTTTTTTTATTTAAACTTAACTAATTTATTATTTCCAAAAACATAAATATACTAAATAAATATTTATTTTGTATGTAGAAAAAGCTTGACAAAAGATAACATAAAATAAAAAATGAATAAAAAAATATTTTGTTGAAATCTGGTAATATCCTCTTGATAGTTACGTTCAAGAGCATCTGTTGCAATTTGACGGATGATTTTATGAACGATATCTCTTTTTAAATCACTGACACCATTTATGTATGTATGTATTTTCATAGAAATGTATTTAAATCGCATTTTAAAGAGTTTGTAGTTTAATATTAATTTTTACATAACTCTATATTTCAGGATTCTATGATTAACCTTAATCAAATTTACCTTTATTTCAATCGTAGAATCCAAAAATAGAATAATATACAGGATGTTCCATTTAAAAAAATACAACTATAATATTTTTTACTTATTTGGGACACTCTGTATCTTGTAAAAATATTTTTAAATTGTAGCTCTAATAGACCTTCAACGAACCCAAAACTTACAATTTGTAAAAATCTAATCGTTTAGCTACAATACTCCGTGTCGTATGTGGTGAACAACCCTGTATAGTTACAAATACAAAACCGCCCAATAAAGATTGACACACTTGTTGTTTTACACCCTGTATACGTATAAATAAATCCATCGAAACAACTAACTGTATGCTGGTCTTAAAACAATCTAAATCCTCCTGAACGGTAATTTTACCAAGGAATTCTTCGGCTCGCCCTCGAGATAACTTGCAAACAAAATTACAACTTTGCCAGATTGTCTAAAAGCACGAAATTTAACTTTTCAGTTCAGCCTTGGACGGGGTAATTGGGTTTGGATAAAGGCTCTTTGTTTTACGTCAGCGTCAGCTCTGTATGTGCGTGTGAATTCATCAAAATAACGAAAACTTTTTAACGAGCCAATTTGCTAGGGACGATCGCTGTTGCCGAAGCTTCGAATACTTCCCCTGGAATGGGAGAATTTTAGAACGGGAGAACGTGGTACGCGATAATTTAAAACTCAACTTTTTAACACATAACACGCCATAACTTAAGAACCACTTTAGATATTGAAACTTTTTTTATTGTGAAGATCGGATCTTTTACAATATGTTTAAATGAGAAAAATTCGATATACGGTTGTTTTTTTCCATTGGAAAATTTTAAACAACCCATTCGTTTACTTTTAGTGTATAGTACTTTTCAGCAATCGTATAACTTTTTTATTTATAAAGATTTTCACATACGGTCTGCGAAGAAAATATAGCAGAAATGTTAAGAAAGTTCTACGAGATTTCGAAATGTTGATTTTTGAATTCAGAGTTCTACGAGCCCTAACAACTATATGTTGAGACAAGGTCATATTATGGAATTATTGCCCTGGTTTTTCAAAATGACTGAAAAATATATGTTTAATTTTTTAAATATAAACATAGCCATATATCCTAAACAACTTGACAATATTTTTATGAATTTGTAAATCAATCCATATTTACAGTAGCGGATTTTGTTCATAAAAGGACAAATTTGCTGACAACTAAATGTTGGGACAAGTATTTATAAATAATCATCATAGGCGGCTTTGCTATAAACGTCACAAATGTCGCAAACTGTTTACTTCAGCATTGACAGCTTGTAAGTGACTCGATACTTTGAGTAGTGAGATTTACTGTAAGAAATTTTATTTTTTTTAATTTTCAACTTTGTTAATTTAATCCAAAGTAATGGTGCGTGGAAAAGCTACAAATCAAAAACTACGCGAAATTATAAATCGTCAATACAGTACGGGAAAAACAATTCGAAAAATTTCTGATGATTTAAGTATTCCAAAAACCACGGTCTTTAATATAATAAAAAAATACGGCGAATCTGCCAATGTTAAGTTAGGGGTAAAAGTTCGGGAAGACCAAAAGTTGTGTCTCAGAGAGATTTACGAAATTTAGTAAAAATTTGCAAGTCTGCGAGAAGAAGTACTCTTCGCAAAGTAACAGTTAAATGGAATACTGTAACTGGTTTCAATATATCAAGAGAATGTTGCCGAAAATATATCCACAAATCCGGTCTGGGGTTTTACAAGGTAAACTTTATTTTGTGTGGAGAATCAATTACCTGAAGATTATTGATACAAATTCGTATTTAGGCCAAAGAAAAACCGCTAGTGACAGAAATTCAAAAGAAAAATTTGCTACAATTGGGCAAAATCTAAATTATCGTGGACACAAAATGATTGGAATAATGTCATATTTAGCGATGAGTCTAAATTTGATGTTTGCGTTGGAGATCATCGAAAACGAATAATACGAAATAAAGCAGAAGAATTTCATAAAGATTGCTTAAAGAGGGTTGTTAAATTTCTTAAGGGGATTATGGTTTGGGGTTGCATGTCAGCAAGAGGTTTGGGCAAATTAAATTTTATAGATGGCACTGTTAACGCCCAAAAATATCAACATATTCTTGAGACCTCACTTTTGCCTAGTGCTCAAGAATTGTTTCCAAACGAAGACTATATTTTCCAACAAGATCGTGCCATTCAGCAAGATCAACTAAAAATTGGTTCGGTAATAATAATATAAAAGTTCTATCCCATCCTTCAAGTAGTCCGGGCCTCAATGTTATAGAAACTGTGTGGCAGAAAATGAAGCAATATTTAAGAAACCACCCTCAACAAACAATTTTTGATTTGCGGACAAAATTGCAGGAAATTTGGGATAATTTTTCTCCTCAAATGTGCCAATCTTTGGTAAATACAATGCCATTAAGAGTTCAGGCAGTTGTTAAGGCGAAAGGTGATGTAACTCCGTATTAAACAAATTTCTTGTTGTGCTGTCCCAATATATAGTTGTCAGCAAATTTGGCTTGATTTTGTCAAAATAAGCTATTATCAAAAGTGATTTGTTTGCAAAGTTATAAAAATATAGTAAAATTGTCTAGATCATATTGTAATGTTTGAATTATAACATATAGTTGTTAGGGCTCGTAATAGCGCGACCCCTGTCGAACACTAACTCAATTCCACTCATTTTTACCAAAAATGCTAGTGTTTCTAACTTGTACTTAAAATTTTTTAAGCTATAGAGAAAATTACAACGACTCGTTAATAAATAAACAAATAAATTGTCAAGAGACGTAATTAAATCGTGAAGCTGAACGCATGATATACAGCTTTTCCTAAAACTTTAAGTACTGACAGAGGTACTGATTGGGTCGACCTTTTCACGTCTCTTAGCAATTTGCTCAGTTTATTTCATACGTTTGGCAACGTGTTTCTGTTCTCTCTTTGTTCAGTACATTATAAACGCATTGTACTCTTCTTACATACGGAAATCTCGACCCAAGACTAACGTTTGCCAGCCCTTAGTATGGCGTTTAACGCCTTGGAAGTAGCAGTTCGGTATACAAGGAAGATTATGTGGCTAGCACTACGCTTCTCTCTTTCTCTCTTCAGTCCTGACCCCCATTAGGGAGTGTAGTGGTCAGCGTAACATCATGGATGATTTTTCTCCATGCGCCTCTGTCTTTTGTCATCTCGATGACATCGTGCATTGGCTTGCTACAGCTAGTCGTGATCTGGTCTATCCATCGAGTTGGAGAGCGGCCACGTGGTCTACGTCCCTCCACATTGCCTTGAATTATGAGTCCTTCCATATTGTCCGGACTTTTCCTCATTATATGTCCAAAATATTTTAGTTGTTTTAGTCGGATTTTACAGGAAAGCCTGTGTGTTAGTAATATTAAGTTCATTTATAGTGGAAACGTTTGTACGGCGTTCAGTCCATGGGATACGGAGCATACGTCTATAACAATACATCTCGGTAGCATCGATCTTCTTACGTTCCGCCTGCCTGAGAGTCCACGATTCGCAGCCATACGTCAATATTGGAAGTACCAAACAGTTGACTAGCCGGTTTTTGGTGGCTCTTGAAATCTGGCGGTCTTTCCAGATCTTGGTCAGTCTCCCAACAGCTACCTTTGCCATGTTGCACCTACGCTTCACCTCTTCTTCCGATGTGCCTGTATTTGTCAATAGTGATCCCACGTATGACTTAACGACTTCAAAGCGGTCGATATGACTTATATTTGGATGGTTGTTATGGTGCCTATCAACTATCATAATTTTGATTTTTTGCGTATTTAGTTCCAGACCGAGCCGATTGCTTTCGTTTTCTACCCTATTTACTAAATTGATTAACTCTTCTTGACTGTTAGCGAGTAGTTCTGTATCATCTTCAAAGCGTAGATTATTTATTTTTTGGTCATTTATTGAAATGCCTCCTTCCCATGTTTCTAGCGACCTTCTCATTATGTATTCTCCGTACATGTTAAATAGTTGAGGAGACAATATACACCCCTGTCTGACTCCTTGTTCAAGGGAAATTTCCTTTGAAGCTGAATCCAGTATTCTAACTGATCCTGTAGTGTGCTGATACAACTGAATGATAAGTGAAATAAGGTGTTGCGGTACCCCCACTTCCTTTAAGATTTTCCACAGGTGATGTCATCTGATTTTAACCTTTTTCCACACGTGATATCATCTGACTACGCTTCAACCGCCTATTATTCCCTCAGGATTCTGAATCCCAAGTACTAATTTAAGGCTGAGTCGACCTAGGTACCCAAACTATTTTTATTTTATTAAAAATAGTTGGGCTGTAGGATTCGAATCGTCAACCTTTGGATTGGTAGACGAGAGCTGTACCTCTACCTTGCCTCTACCCCAACGGGAACCTTAAATTTTAAAAATAATATGTATAAAACTCTTGAATATTTAAAAAATCAAAAAACTACTACAAAGCTACTTCAAAAGAAAATTTTATTTATTAAAAAATCACGTAATTCACAGAATTAAGTACTTGTTATTCATAATATGAAGAATTAAAAAAAATACCTTCTTCAAAATTCACACAGTATATCTTTTTATATTTTCTTGGATAAAAAATAAGGCGATAAATGTGTAGGTAGAGTAAAAAAAATATCTCTATTGTTTCGGAAACATACAAAAGTAAAGAAAGGGTGTTTTATTTTTGCGAAAAAGGAGGGCGGCAATTCTTGGCACTAAAGCATAAAATAAATCGTACAAAACCTTAAACTCCGCAGCATAAAAGGTTTAGCATCGTTTATACCCTCTTAGGAGCGTGTTTTACTTGGATAGATAAAAAAAGTTGGATATAAGGGCTTTAAACTAAACATTAAACCCTGATATTTTATAGAAAAGGAGATACTGTTTTCATTAGATTCATATACTAATATCTTCATTTATTATGTAAAATGTTTACGTACAAAAGAAGCATTTTAAAACAATTTTTTTTAATAAAAAGATCGTCATTCTTAAGGTTCTTGTTTGAACATCTTATCCGATAGTCAAGCAGAGACTGTTAAAGCAAATAGATAATATGTAATGATCTAATGTATATAATGTATAAACTGTATGTATCATCCAATGTAAGAAAAAAGGGCAAGTTTATTTTGATTATCTCTGTTCTGCTCTCTACTCAAAAATATACCCATATCAAATAAATAAAATTTTATTTTTCCAGAAACTCGCATCCTATTGAGAAATGATCGAAAATATACAGGATGTGTTAACGATTTTAGGAAATATCATCAAATTTGGTGCACTAAATAAAAAGAAATTAACGTCACAGATACATTTGTTTCTATATTTTTAAATTTTTATCCCACAAAATTTGCATAGAAAATACTTAGACGATAATTATTACCTACATATATGATACACAGCGAACTCAGTGTTACCAATGCTCACTGGTCGAATATTCAACCGCTTACGTTAACTTTTCGCGCCAAAAGTGGTCGATATAGCGACCATCAACTTATAAAGGGTTAAATAAATTTTGTAATATCATTTTTATGTAACGCTCTGTATAGTATTCTCATTAGGATCGTCGCGTCGGTTTAAATTTAATTAGTTTATTTAATTAGCTGCGTTTTGCAAAATTATTAATGCAACAATTATGAAACCGATCTAGGCAGTAAATATTCTACAAATAAACATTTTAATGCGTACTGTGTCAAAACATTGCTTATAACAGTCCAAATTTGGAACAGCGGTAATGTTTTAATTTACTCATAGTTACGGTGCTTTTGGCCTAATTGAAAACAAGCATTTTGTATATTTCGTGCATAATTTACTGCAACAAAAATTATATTTAATATTAACCGGTTAATTAATATATTGGAATTAATTTAATTAACATTTTTTTACAGCTGGCTAACTTTAATATTGTAGAATTGTAGAGAGAAACAAGCCCTATAACATAGGATACAACATTTTAATGAACATTGCTTTCCAAAAAATGAATAAAACAAAAAATATACGAAATAATATACATGTACTGATTTCTTTCGGAAATCGACAACTATGAAACTATGATCCCTTGCCGGACACAAACGGTACATTGTCAGACAGGAAATTGTAGAGAGAAACAAGCGCTATAACATAGGATACAACATTTTAATGAACAGTGCTTTCCATAAAATCAATAAAATGAAAAGTATACGAAATAATATACATGTACTAAATTCTTTCGAAAATCGACAACTATGAAACTATGATCCCTTCCCCGACACAAACGGTACATTGTGAGACAGGAAATTGTAGAGAGAAACAAGCCCTATAACATACGATACAACATTTTAATGAACAGTGCTTTCCATAAAATCAATAAAATAAAAAATATACGAAATAATATACATGTACTGAATTCTTTCGAAAATCGACAACTATGAAACTATGATCCCTTCCCCGACACAAACGGTACATTATGAGACAGGAAATTGTAGAAAGAAACAAGCCCTATAACATAGGATACAACATTTTAATGAACAGTGCTTTCCAAAAAATCAATAAAATTCAAAATATACGAAATAATATACATGTACTGATTTCTTTCGAAAATCGACAACTATGAAACTATGATCCCTTCCCGGACACAAACGGTACATTGTGAGACACCTCAGTAGATTGAGGCTAAGAAACGAAGGAAAAGATAATATGCATCGAAAATATATTTGGTAATCTTTAAATTCTGGTCAGCGTACGTTTCAAAATCCATTTCTCTCTGCAGAGATTAAAGAAAAGTGATCGGGTAGCGCTCTAGCGATGTTTTTCTTCTATTTTCCGCCATTTTTGCTCCCCTTTCGTCGAATGGGGAATCAAAAACACCGGCGCGCACGGAAATAAGGACTAAACGAGATGAAATAATTATCTGATCTCCGCTTCTACATCCTCTCGAGGGAGAAAAAACAGGTTTTTACCAGTGGCGTAACGTCAAAACAAAGTTAGAATATGATTGTTTAAAAGAGCACCTTTATTATACACTCAGATGCAAAAAAAACGCAACGGAGAAATTTTTGATCAATTTTAAAGTGGTATATTTCTCTTGTTTCTAACCCTATTTTCATGAATTTTTCAGCAAACTGTATATAATTATATCAACTTTAATTCGTTAACTCCTTTTTTTATAAACTTTAGTATTTGGCATATTATACAGGGTTAATCGAGGGGTTGTTTTTTTACCCTAGCTTTAAAACACCCTGCGCAATAATTTCGTGTGTGTATTTTCCTAAAATATAATTCTACGCTCAGAACCACGACTCCTGAGCATTTTGTTTTTTGATTCATGTCAATACATGCTTTGGTTGATTTTTAAGAGCGAAATGAACTGATTACGATCAATTTGTAATTTTTTCAATTATCATTACTTTTTGATGTAATTTTTTAATATGGCTTTGAGATGGTTTGTAGTAACATATTACGCTGCATTGGTTACTGTATACTAAATTTAAAATAAACGTTAAATACTAAAGATCCAGTCCTGGTTTTAATAAACATTAATAACGATAACAGAACTAACGATACTAAAGAAAACATCAGTAATAATCAAGTATACAAACAGAAAAAAAATGTAAAAAATAACTTAATACATTGTATTGCTTCCCTTAGCTGTTATAGCTGCCTGTATACGTCCCGTCCGTTCATACTGTCATTGAGGCTGCATACTAAGGGCTGGCAAAGGTTAGTCTTAGGTCGAGATTTCCGTATGTAAGAGTACAATGCGTTTATAATGTACTGAACAAAGAGAGGACAGTAAACACGTTGCCAAACGTATGAAATAAACCGAGAAACTGTGCACATCGCCAAGAGACGTATAGCAGATTTGTCGCAGTTGACCGGTCGACCCAATCAATACCTCTGTCAGTACTTAAAGTTCTAGGGAAAGGTGTACGTCATGCGTTCAGCTTCACGATTTAATTACGTCTCGTGATACTTGATTTGTTTATTTATTAACGAATCGTTGTAATTTTCCCTATAGCTTGAATTTTTTTAAGTGCTAGAAACACTTGCATTTTTGGTAAAAATAAGTGGAATTGAGTGGGTGTTCGATAGTGGTCGCGCTATTAGAACTCTGAATTCAAAAATCGATATCTCGAAAACTATTAGAAATAATAGATTGTAGTTTTTTCAAGAACTTTGTTAATATTTCTGCTGTATTTTCTTTGTAGACAGTATGTGAAAATCTTTATCAATAAAAAAATTACACGATTGCTGAAAATTGCTATGCTCTAAAAGTAAATAGATGGATTGTTTACAATTTTTGAATGGAAAAAACAACCTTATCGAATTTTTCTTATGTAAACATATTGTAAAATATCCGATCTTGAAAATAAAAAAAAGTTTCAATATCTAAAGTTGTTCTTCAGTTTTTAAATTATCGCGATTACTGACGTTTTGTCGTTATAAAAAAAATGACACCCTAACGATATCCTTATAATTCCATTTCAGATGCTCAGAAACATGGCTAATGATTTTATCTAGTTATCTCTTGAAAAACGAGTCTTTTAAAAATAAGCGGTTTGCGATCGTGATTTTACTTTACTTGATAGGGAAAGGCGTATCGGCAACGCCGCAACAGCACACCGTCGCGCGTCGCGTCGGTCGGTCGTATTTCTCTCACTCCTACTTAATAAGATCCCTATGCGATTTACTTCCACACATGTAAATGCCGACCCAAAAGTAACAGTTGCCAGCACGGTATATCATATTGCGATATGTTTTCCCATTCTTCTTTAAGAACCAAACGAAGTTCATTTAATGAAGCTGGTAGCGCTTTGCAACCTCCAACCCTCCTGCCAGGCATTTCCCAAACGTCGAAAACATAATGAACAGTTCATAGTGGTTTATAGTTCACAATAATTCCCAAAGCCGCCTTGTCATATCGAAAAACAGCTTCAAAAAGAAATGATCATTGAAAAAATTGCAAATTGTTGATGGCGAGTTTATTTCGCCCTTAAAAATTAACCAAGGCATGTATTGACATGATCCAAAAAACCAAATGCTCAGGAGACATAGTTCTGACCGTAAAATTATGTTTTGGGAAAATTCACACACGAAATTATTGCATAGGGTGTTTTTAAGTTAGGCTAAAAAAACAATTGTTATTAGACTGAATAAAATTTGGACTTTTATTACTTATATTTACTTATTCAGTGAAAGTCGTTTTCGTCCATTCTTTTTCTAGATCTCGTCACGCCACTGAGTCCCAAGTGTTGTTTCCAAGTAATAAACTAGTTAGGGGAGTTGAGGATTAAACAGGAAATCAAAGAAATGAAATAGCGTAAGAGCTTTTTTGAAGACTGCAGCAGTATTACAATTTTCTTCTTTGGCGAAATACTCCTAATTAAATACATAAATCGATTACTTAATATAAGGAAGAATCTGTAATTTATATGAATTCTTGTAGTATAATATACCCAGTCGTTCAACAAAGTTGAAGACCCAGTGAGCATTTTATTCCTTTAAGAGTCCATTTCAAAAATAAAGTAGCAAAATAAGCGTTCGGCATTTAAAGTTTTATGTAAAACTGGCTAGGTATTTTTACACAAATGAAGAAAGAAAATTAAATATAAAGGATACAGCGTAATAGACAATAAAAACATCTTAAAAGTGCATCATAGATAATTAAATTATGATAAAATATAATTCAAAATTATAATACACTTCCCCAATAAATTAACGCACCACAAAAAAATAACCAAAAGTTTAAGTGAAGTTTTTGTCAAAACCACTTATCCGATTTGGACGATTATTTTTTTGAATGATAGGTTATTCTTTCCACAATGTTGCTATACTAACTGTATTTTGATAGGAACCCTTTTTATACTAATACCGGGTGTAGCAATTATAACGTGTTTTTTTAATAAAATTTGTGACACCCTGTAGAGTTGATCAGTTACAGTATCAAGTTAAAATTGAAATCACATTTTAGCCTTCTCTTTTTTTGACATTTTGTTTTTTTATTTACTCCATTATCTTCCTTATTACACGAGAAACAACATTTTATAGGATGACATGATTTAATATTGGTTTTAATTAACATTTTTCCATTTTACTCACTAAAGTAAGTAGCAGGCTATGGAAAAAGACGGATTACCAGTAAATGTCAAATAGAGATGCTTGTTGTCAGTGTCAGTCGTTTTCGTCCTTTTATTGCATCAAAAATATGCAACGTGCACGTGAAACAAGAAATCTTACTGGCGAAGAATGTGCTCAAGCATTAATATTGTCTGAGGAAGGTTGAAGCTACCGAAGAATTGGTGAACGATTTAATGTAACTCACTCAACCATTTCACGAGTTATACAACGGTATAGAGATACTGGGAGTAATTGTCGCAGGCCGGGACAAGGCAGGAATCGAAGAACCAATCCGATTCAGGAACGTTTTTTAAAACTCTCAACATTAAGACAACGTTTCGTAACAGCTCGGACCCTTCAAACTCAGCTCAGAGATACTAATGGACTACAACTAGCATCTCTATTTGACATTTACTGGTAATCCGTGTTTTTCCATAGCTTGTTACTTACTTTAGTGAGTAAAATGGAAAAATATTAATTAAAACCAATATTAAATCATGTCATCCTATAAAATGTTGTTTCTCGTGTAATAAGGAAGATAATGGAGTAAATAAAAGAACAAAATGTAAAAAAAAGAGAAGGCTAAAATGTGATTTCAATTTTAACTTGATACTTTAACTGATCAACTCTACAGGGTGTCACAAATTTTATTAAAAAAACACGTTATAATTGCTACACCCGGTATTAGTATAAAAAGGGTTCCTATCCAAATACAGTTAGTATAGCAACATTGTGGAAAGAATAACCTATCATTCAAAAAAAAAATCGTCCAAATCGGATAAGTGGTTTTGACAAAAACTTAACATAAACTTTTGGTTATTTTTTTGTGGTGCCTTAATTTATTGGGGAAGTGTATATTCAATTTTTTTAGAAAAACTTTTGTTCTTCCTTTGTCTAAAACACCTCTGTCGCATTCCTACGAAAAACAATTCTCGAGACTCAGAGAATGCAAGATGCATTAGCTAATTGGGCTAGAAGTAGCCCCGACGCGGACTTGGCTGCTTACCAAAACCTTTTTACCTGCTCTAATTAAACAAATTTCGATCCTAGCTCCGGCGCCGGAAGTTTAAATTGCATGCATTCGGCGTCGGCCGGGCAGAAATAAACAGAACTAATTATTTACTGAACGTTGTGTCGCGCACGACCGAAAAGTTTATTATTTAGTTCCAGACGTTAACTTGCACACACGAACAAATTTACGTATATAGATTTTGAAAAGGAAATAATTATTTATATTTCGACTTAGAGCTGGGAATTCTAGTTCCTTAGTTCTAGTTCCTCCAGAGGAATAGTTCCTTGAACTAGGTCTTTAGTTCACAATAGTTCCCGACTAACATTGACATCCCCGTTGGTTGCTAATGGGTTTCGTTGTCAGTCAGAACTATTCAAAGTATGATCTGTATAATTTTTATAATGTACGAAATATTACGAGACGTGTAATTGCGTTTGTTAAAAATATATAGATAAGTTTTATTGCAGATAAAAAAGATTAATTCAAAGAACAAACTAAAAATGAAAAACAGTATCCATAAAAATTTTCTGTGGTAATTACACCGGCTGTGGAAATAGACAAGGCCGAATCCATCGTCGTCGCCTTGTATTATATCTCGGATCTGCCGACTGAATAGATTCCCGTGAACTAGTCTTTTAATTAGTTCCTCTAGTTCCTAACATACGGCTGGCACTCGCCACTCTTGCCTAGCATCGGGCTACTATCGCGCTGGCCGATCCGTACGTAAACTAGTCTTTTATTTAGTTCCTCTAGGTCCGAATCCGATAATATACGGCTGGCACTCCCCACTCCTGCCTAGCATGAGGCTGCGATCGCGCTGGCCGATCCGACGTAGTGTAGCTAATTTTTATTATTTATATCGGTCACAGCCTTGATCTCGGAATAGGTCCTGAGGAACTAGTTCTTTGTGAGAAACCGGGACCTAGTTCTTTTCAATACGGGGTCGAAATAGTACATTGGAACTAGTTCTTCGGAATTTCTTCTTTCTTCGGAATTTTTCTTTCTTGTAAAAAAAGCCACTCTGCATACTTTTTGAGGAAAAAAAAATCTTTCTAAACTTTTTCTTTAGTACTTTCATTCAATGAGTTCACCTAATTTAGAAGTAGCAACGTAAACACGAAACCAGAATTTTTGAATTCTCTAATCGTCTCTGCCTGTTTCAAATAAAGCGCTCTTTTTCAATATTATTTATTAAATTTTCGTTGGGAATATTCGAACGAAGATGAATAAATCAAAATAATAAAAGCAAAGGGAACGCGGTTTCGATATTTAATTTGTCCCATTTCGGCATTTTATATTCGTAATGGCAATAATAAAATTTATTTAAAAATGCTGTACATTTTTATTGGTCTCGGTTGGGACAGAGTTCAATTTAAATTTGAGAATATTGGGAATTCTGATTCGGAAAAGTAATGAATTTTTCCGTATTGAAATCAAATCGGGAAACAGCCAAGACACATGCAACGGAATATACAGGGTCCGACAATAGTGCGTCGGGTATCTGTAGTTGCTAGAATAAAAAACTTGGGAATTTTGTTTGGCTCAAAAAAGTGCGAGTGGATCGGGATGATATTTTTTAAATGAAACACCCTGTATATTATTGCATTTTTAGTTTCCTTTGAGATCCAATTTGCACAATCCTAAGATATAGTAAATATATTTCGATAGTTTCAGAGATATTAACAAATAAATAAAAAATATATATTTTCAGCCTTTCTTAATAAAAAATATTAAAAATACAAGAACTGTTCTGAAACCAAAAGTAGGTATTTACTTTAGATGGTCTATACTTACTTTGCGATAAATATCATAAATCTTAAGTCATACAGGGTGTTCAAAATTCTACGCAAAACTTTTCTGTATTTTTTTTTAATGGGACACCCTGTATATTATTTATTTATTAGATGGAGAGTTAAAAGATGAACATTTTTTGTATTTAAAGTATTTCAAAATTTCGAATGGTTTTGCAGATACAGGCAGTTTTATTTCATATGGCTCTTTCAACGGTAAAATACGAGAGAAAAATCATTGGGTTGCTTTGATAAAAATTTTAAAATACTCTAAATACAAAAAATGTTCATTTTATAATTCTCCATCTACTGAAAAAATAATATACAGCGAGATCGGTTTAAAGAAAATAGAAAAAAAATATTTTGTATTTTAGAAAGTTTGGCGTTGAATTTTGAACATCCTATATGATCGATTATCAGCGAAAATTACTTAATCTAACAACACCCTTCGTGTTAAACGTTTTTTTTTTCACTGTGTATTTTTATTAAAAATATAATAAATTACCTAACATCATCACTAATTTTCTTCATGACACCCTAATGCATAAATTAAATCGTCAGCTTAGCTGAAGCTTTTTTTTTCTTTTAATTTAAACATATTGCTTTAATTATGTTGTGAAATTTAATTTACAAAATAGAAATAAACATATTTTCCAGCATTTTTTTAATCTTTACTTAGAAAAATTAACAGAATTTTGTATCTAAATATATAAAACAAAGTCAATAACGGGTGATCTCTATAGGTTATACAGGGTGGCAATTTGAAAACGAACAGTATTTAATATTACCTCTACCAATGATAGTATGAAAATTTGGCTAAATACGTCAATTTACATATCAAGGGGGACAATTTTTGAGGCATTTGTTGTCGTGTTACTTTCAACCCCTTGACCCCCAGGGTACCTACTCCTGAAATTTTAAATGGCAACCCCTATTTCTTTTACCATTTTTGTGTTCCTTATAAAATTCTCAAAAAAATAATGCAGTTTATGTAGAATTCTATAAGAAACACAAAAGTGGTAAAAGAAATAGGGGTTGGTATATAAAATTTTATGGTTGAAAGTAACACGTCAACAAATGCCTCAAAAATTGCCCCCCATGATATGTAAATTGACGTATTTCGCCAAATTTTCATACTAATGTTACGTTTTTCGTCGGTTCCGTGTGGATAGAAAGTCACAATTTATTTAAACACTATTTATTTAACACTAATTAACAAAAACAATAACGATAAAAGACTTATAGAACTATTTACAAACGATTTATATCTAAGAATTTATTTTGAATTTCAGCGCGTCAACTGCATTCGTCTATTTATAACTGCCCTCTGTAGGCCACAGCCGCCGGCTTTTATACCGACAGCTAAAGATCTCTAGAATAGTCCATAAATCGTTAGGTGCATAGAGAAGGTTTCGTAATTTTTACTGCATCACAAGCAAATAAAAACTAATACGTAGCCAAGAGTCATAATTCATGATTTCTCTGGGGGGTGTCCGGCAGTACCTGGGGGGGGGGCACCCCCGGTCCCCCTGTGGTTATGCCAATGTTTGTATACACTAAAATGTAATAAAATTTCTCCATTACATTTATATGTATTTTTGTAATATTTTGTAAACGATATTTTATACTTTATAGGGATGGCTGCACTTCAAGGCCTTTTTTATTGCGTTTACGAATAAAAGCCAGTTAAAAAATGAGATATCTCATATGTCATACCGTCGTCTTTTTCGGCTATTTCACACATATATTTCTGCTTGTTAAAACGAGGTGGTGGGATGAAAAAGATATATCACCACGCCTGAAAGTTGGAAAGTGAGCTTTTAACCGTTTTATTTTTTTTTTCGTGTTTATGTTTTCATGGGAACTTTTGTTTTTGTAATTTATAGTTTTAGTACTGTTTTCTAAATATTACTTAAATACAGAGCTGTTACTTATTTCAGATACAAGTATTTGAAATAGAGATATAAGATAAAAAAAACTATTTCCATCTTATATTAATTTGAAATACAGGGTGGTCCGAACTGTATTGCGGAAACTTCGGCAGCATATTCTGCAGATAAAAATAAGTCAAAAAGTTCGTATAAATGTATGCCCGAAAATGCATAGTTTCGGAGATACAGGGTGTGGAAGTTTCATTTTTATTTCGATTTTTTCCAAATAATTTCTGAATTAACGTCAATATTTGGGTGAAAATTGGTGTCTGGCAGTTTTTTGACATGCGAAATTTGATTTTGATGTTAATATGACTCCTATTTGTAGGGGGCGTCACGTACATGTGATTTAACTGTTTTGAAGAGTAATAACTTTTCGTCCGTACCTGTATAAAACTACTGAGTCAAAAAATGTACATTTTCGTGACTTTTTACGTAAAAAATGTCTCTTGGTAAAAATCGCTACGAGCAACCGTTCTCAAGATATTAATTGAGGAAGTTTTTATTTTTTTAAATTAATAATTTAAATTAATGATAATTTTGATTCCAAATATCTCGAGAACCATTACTCGTAGCGATTTTTACCAAGATACTTATTTTACGTAAAAAATATCGTAAATATATATTTTTTTACTCAGCAGTTTTATACAGGTACGGACAAAAAGTTATTACTCTTCAAAACAGTTAAAACAGATGTAGTTGGCGCCCTCTACAATTAGGAGTCATATTGACATCAAAATCAAATTTCTCATATCAAAAAACTCCCAAACACCAATTTTCATCCAAATATTGACGTTACTTTATAACTTACTTGGAAAAAATCGAAATTAAAATGAAACTTCTACACCCTGTATCTCCGAAACTAAGCATTTTAGGACATACTGATTTCGAACTTTTTTTACTTATTTTTATCTGCAGAATATGCTGCCGAAGTTTCCGGAATACAGTTCGGACCACCCTGTATAGATGATTTGGAGGAGTTCAGAATCAGGCGAAATTTATAACTGAAATAATCAATTACAGCACTGTGTTTTGTATTTATATCATATTTTAGATCCTGTAGTTTATATATCAAAGATTTTTTTGCTGCCCAATGCATTTTTTATATAAAAAAAACCATTAATAAAATCTCTTATGGGGATCGCCATGTTAAATAATTTTTCGAGAAATATAACTAAAATAATGAATACCAACACTGTGTTTTGTATTTGTATTATAATTTAGGGCCTGTAATTTATATTTCAAAGGTTTTTTAGTCCAAAATGTATTTTTTATATAGAAAAGTTGCTAGAAAATCTCTTATGGAGACCTCCATGTTAAACATTTTTTCCAAAAATATGCCTTAAAAACGACTCCCAACATTGGGTTTTGCATTTATATCGTTTTTTAGGGTCTATATATTAAATCACAAGCATTTATTTGCCGAAAAATGTATTTTTATAAAACAAACCCTTAAATAAATCTGTTACGGAGATCCCCATAAGAAGATTGACGACTCCTGATTGGCCGTTAGCGTCACGTGAGCGCGCATCCCCTGATTCCATCGTGACCTCATTAGATCCCCAACACTTGATAGTGGAGCTTGTACGCCGGTTACTCCATCAGTACCATCGTTTATTTTGGTAATTAATCATGCCCGACTACTGAACACAAGTGTTTTGTGTCCGCAAACATGGCAGAGATGGTTTGGGACCCTCAAATTGGGTGAGTGTTTTGTAGTTTTCCTTTAATAACTAAGTTTTTTTCTCGCGGCTTGGGGGAAGTCAAGATGGCCGTCGAGTATCATGGCCGCCCCTAACTCTTGACCAAAATAAATATAATTAACCCTTAAATAATAATTAATAATAAAATATATGAGATATTCGTGTTTTTATACCGTTTTTACCAGTGAAATTGTGTATTTTTAGTGAAATAACTGGAATTTGAGCGATATGAATCTTAATTGTGCTTAATTTATCGAAATAAATTATTTTATAAAATTACCTACCAGTAAAATGGTTAATTTTTCGTCAAGGTTATCAAAAGTGTCTGTTTTTTAAAATGCTTCATAAGCTTCTTTGTGTTTTAAGGTGTTTTAATCTCTGTATCTCAATTTTTAGTTATTATTAACTATGGTCTCGATATTTTCTAATAATTTATGTATTGGCATAGTAATAAATTAATTATAATTCTGTTACTCTTGGAAAAGCATAATAAAAGGTGGTAAATTTTAAATCAAGAATGGAAATCTACATAAAAAAATTCTATATATCTGTTACTTTATATTTTAGCTCATGAGTTTCATTTTTTTCTTTCTGTAATTGGTATGCAGTTTTTTTTGTATAAATTTCAAGCATTGGCCTTTAAAACACTGTGTTCAATATTTTATATTTTTTCTTTGGTATTTTTTTGAGTGAAAGTGCATCCTTGCAACACTGAAACTTATGATTTTGGAGTCTTTCTTTTTGAGAAATAGATTTGTGGCAATCAATTCTAAATTTATAAAAAAATGTCATAAAATTTAGTGTGATTTAGTGTTGTTATTGGTTGTTTGACCATGATTTATTCTATAGTCTGTGTTACGAATCAGAGAAGATTTCGACAGAAGACGTTAACCAAAAAATGACAGAAAATGCATTTGACAGAGACAATAATTGTCACTGTCAGGAATTCTCTTGTTGGACAGACTATAGGGTGTAAACCACAGACTTAAAATAAAATTTTATTTTAAGTCTATGGTGTAGTTTTTGATAAAATTCTTATATTTGTGTTTATTTTTAGGGCTTTTCTTAGGGAGTTTAATGGCGTTTTGAGTTAGGGAAAACACCTTACTGTGATATTGTAGAGCATTGTACAGATTTATTTTTACTAATGTCGTTCTTCAGTAATATTTACTGGTAGTCTTGGTACTTGTGTCTTTTTTTAACGTCATTTTAATCGTTCTAATGCTGTTATTTTCTTTGTATTGTTCCAGATCTGGTGTTGCTCATGCTTCTATTTTTCATTATCCTGCAGAAGACACATCAAGACGGCGTTTGATCAAGACATCATATTTATTTATTTAAAAAAAAATGTTACAATAATAAAGAAAAAAAAAATGTTATTCTTACTTTTTGGCGGAGGAGCTAGTTTAATGTTTCAGTAAAGAAAAAAAATGTTTTCTTAGTGAACATGAATAGTAGGCGTTGAAAAAATCCTGTTAATCCGAAATCCTGTCAAATCCTGATCTGCTGTCTTTGATCCTGTCCTGTAATGGTTAGTATCAACCGTAAAAACCATTAACCTTTTTTAAAATAACTTGTTTATATTAATAAAAAATTAATTTTTAAATTTAAATGTCTGATAATAAATTCATTAATTATCATTTCTTACATTATTTGGTTTATTTAATATAATTTTTGAATTATGACTTTTTCAGTGTCCTTATGTGAAAAAGATTTCTCCTTGTTCTATACTGTCCTTAATTTATTATATTGTCCTATTTAGATTAGTAACCTGATTTGTTCAAAATTTATTGTTATTCTAGTTTGTCACAGATATCCTTTAATTCTTCCTATAGTTTTAAAATGATCTGAAAACAGCCTAACACAATATTTGCAAATAAAAGTAGTGTTTGTTATCCTGCAAATTTTATTAATGAGGGTAGTTTTCACTGCCTTATTTGCTCTCTTATTAAATATAATAGTTATTTCCTTTAATTTTAAATAATTAACTCTCTCAAATTCATATAATTTCTAGGAATCCAGCAAGAGTTCCGTTTAAATTACAGGACTCGTGTTAACCTGCAACCAGATATACACTTTTTGTTTAAGATTTATTAAATTAAATTTTTATATTGGAATCCCCACATATTTTAATTCAAGAGTATAAATATTGCTCTTAATTTTTTACCTGTTATACTTTAAAAACAATTATCCAAAATTTAAAAATGGTACCTACTACTTTTACATTTAACTAACATTTTACTTACTATAAGAATTTTTGGATAATTTTATAATACATATTGCTAGAAATTTATTTTCATTTAAGATTTTTTTAAATAATGAAGTAATAAACTGAAAATCTTTCATCAAAAACCATAATATGTATCTTCATAAGTAATCTACATTTAGCAGCAAAATTCTGTTACTTGACATATCGATTTAAAAAAATTAATTTATTTTTGAACCATGTTTTTGGTTTTATAATACCATTATTCTTTAATATTTTCGCAAACATGTTCTTTTAAAAATAAAAAATAAATAGCCATACTAAGTAAGGCAACCAGACATACACAACATTCCTAGAGTTTTTTAATTAAAACTTTTTGTTAAACACATAATTATTAGGCCTCTTATTTTGCAATAATTAGAGATATTTTCACTCTTTTAATGTCCTAAGTTTAAACAAATAAAATTCTTAAACCGTTAAACATATTATGCAGAAAGACGCTTTTATTTGGTGTAGTTTGACAGTATTTATAATTTTAATGATATAATTTTATCTACTAAACTTGTTTTTGAAGTTCTAATACCATAAGTTTAAACATTTCTTTAATTAAATCGTTTTAAAAAATAAAATATATAAACAAAAGTAAGGCAACCAAACATACACTTTATATATTAAGTCCGCCAAATTTAAACTTTCTGGAATTTTAAGCTCGTGGAACTACTTTCAGAAATACCAGTACCTTCTATTTGTTTTGCTATTTGATATTGTGAACATGCTATAACTATAATTTTAATTCACAACTTTAATATACAGATTCCTAAATAATTATACAGGGTGTTTCAAAAAACATGTGCCATCTCTCATGGGGAATTCTTCACGTAAAAATAAGATTTATTTTTCATATCAATATTCCTCCGGTTCTGCTTTGTTTCGTAGCTACAGGGTGTTCTTTTGATATCTCTTGATATTTCGTCAAATTCGGCGAAAATAAAATTAATAAATTATATATTTTACCTAATTTATTATTAAATATTATTACTATTATTTATTATTACTATTAGTCCAACCATGCATTTCAATACCCATGTTTATAGGAACTTTTTTTCATAATTTTTGATGTGGACTCAATGAGTACTTATTTAAAACTTTCGTAAGTTAATGATATTAATTTTTTTTAAAGGTTACTATCAGACTTGAATCAAGGCAAATTAATAAAATTGCGTTTATCTCATCAAGGAAGCCCAAATCGACAAAATATCGAGAGACCACTTTTAATCGGCATTAAACTGCTTAGGCTATTTCGCTAACAAGAGAAAAAAAGGCAGTGGCGTACATGCTTTTTTTAGAAAAATGTTCCAGTGATAACCCATTTGCACGCCTCTGATAAATATGTCGAAATTGATTTCGCTAATTTCTAATAATTTATTTTAGTGTTTCAGTTGAATAATTCTTGTTTCTATTCCCCTCAGTAAGTCTCAGTAATGCTGAACCAGGAAGAGCAGCATATTCTATTTCAGAATTATTAATGTTAGTGAGGTAAGTCTGGCATGCCTTCCTTTCTTAGTTTGGCACATTTTGATATACGTTTATTATTTTTTCAGGACTGCTGGCGTGATTTGTTATACGTACCATCCGCATAAATCGTTCTATTTTAACTTCAATTGAACATTCTAAATGAACATTTAAATTTCACTCAATAATACACAGAATCTCGCGTTTCTCAAAATTCACGTTCGTGAAAATTTGCGTTTCTCAAAATTCCCGTTTCTCAACATTCGCCGTTTTTCGTGACTCTACGCGCGCGTCGGGACCGGGCATGGACGTAGGGTAAGGCCTTCCAGTCATGTTGGGACGTACAAGTTCATCATGGCCTAAGAATATACACCCTGAGCCGTGCCAGCCAAATGGATATCTTTCGAGGCATGCATTTGGAGGGTGTGACCTGTCCATTCCGGTTGGTTCTGTGTATCGGGACGCGAGTGATGGAAAATAAATTGCCGGGATTCATGGAACAGGCTGGAACTCAAAGAACAAGATGCTGAACAGAAGAACTACACCAAATTTGGACAAGAAGATTGAAAAGGAACAGAGAAATTTATGATTTTTTTGGTAAGTGTCTAAAAATGATATTTTTATGCATTCTAGGATTTTTTTTTAATTTAGGATCACAGTTTCATAGTTGTCGATTTTCGAAAGAAATCAGTACATGTATATTATTTCGTATATTTTTCATTTTATTGATTTTATGGAAAGCACTGTTCATTAAAATGTTGTACCCTATGTTATAGGGCTTGTTGCTCTCTACAATTTCCTGTTTCACAATGTACCGTTTGTGTCCGGGAAGGGATAATAGTTTCATAGTTGTCGATTTTCGACAGAAATCAGTACATGTATATTATTTCGTATATTTTTCATTTTATTGATTTTATGGAAAGCACTGTTCATTAAAATGTTGTACCCTATGTTATAGGGCTTGTTTCTCTCTACAATTTCCTACCTCACAATGTACCGTTTGTGTCCGGGAAGGGTTCATAGTTTCATAGTTGTCGATTTTCGAAAGAAATCAGTACATGTATATTATTTCGTAGATTTTTCATTTTATTGATTTTATGGAAAGCACTGTTCATTAAAATGTTGTACCCTATGTTATAGGGCTTGTTTCTCTCTACAATTTCCTACCTCACAATGTACCGTTTGTGTCCGGGAAGGGTTCATAGTTTCATAGTTGTCGATTTTCGAAAGAAATCAGTACATGTATATTATTTCGTAGATTTTTCATTTTATTGATTTTATGGAAAGCACTGTTCATTAAAATGTTGTACCCTATGTTATAGGGCTTGTTTCTCTCTACAATTTCCTACCTCACAATGTACCGTTTGTGTCCGGGAAGGGTTCATAGTTTCATAGTTGTCGATTTTCGAAAGAAATCAGTACATGTATATTATTTCGTAGATTTTTCATTTTATTGATTTTATGGAAAGCACTGTTCATTAAAATGTTGTACCCTATGTTATAGGGCTTGTTTCTCTCTACAATTTCCTGTTTCACAATGTACCGTTTGTGTCCGGGAAGGGATAATAGTTTCATAGTTGTCGATTTTCGACAGAAATCAGTACATGTATATTATTTCGTATATTTTTCATTTTATTGATTTTATGGAAAGCACTGTTCATTAAAATGTTGTATCCTTTGTTACAGGGCTTGTTTCTTTCTACAATTTCCTACCTCACAATGTACCGTTTGTGTCCGGGAAGGGTTCATAGTTTCATAGTTGTCGGTTTTCGAAAGAAATCAGTACATGTATATTATTTCGTAGATTTTTCATTTTATTGATTTTATGGAAAGCACTGTTTATTAAAATGTTATATCCTATGCTATAGGGTTTGTTTCTCTACTATAGGGTGAAATAAAATTACAATATTATTCACCCACTATTTCAAAAAGAGATTACACTAAGATTTTCTAATATTTTACTGATATTTTATTAATTTTTCGTCCATTACTAATTTCTACAAAAGTATTATCTATTTTTGTTTTTATTTTTTCTAGGTAGGAACAATGGTGCAATGGTCTGGAACAAAAATTTTCTAGATATGGGCAGTAGGATGGAGCCTAGAACGAGATAAAATCAGGTATGTTATAACATTTATTTATTTTTTTGTTATTTTCAACTAACGAATTTTTTTTCTGTTGTTTCAGGTTAGTGAGCGTGCAACTATATGACGTAAGTTTTTTTGTAAATGTATTTTTTTCTGGTTATTTTTGTTCGAGTTTATTTGGTTGTAATTCGTTTATTTCTCTGGAAATGACGTGAGCGCGGTCCTGCAGGAGCTAAAGTCACCTGTGGGGCCCCTCACAGAAGCAAAGCAGAATGTTGAGTCGACCTCTACAGGGGCTAAAGTCCCCTGTATGAGCTCCTCACAGAAGCAAAGAAAATGCTTTCCTTTCGCAAGCAGTAGAAGCCACTTGGGTTGTTATGTCTAGCGGTCTTTTTATGAGTCTTCTAGAAGCAGTAATTATTCTTTTAAGAATGTTTGTGAGGTTCTTATAGCTTTATAGAGATGTAGAAAATGGTTAACATTACAAGAATAGGCCTTGGTGCAGCCTCTGTGAGCTACCAGTTTGGAATCGACATCTGCCGATGATTTTTCTAAGGTTCTTGTGTCTTATAGGTTCACGCTGGTTGAAGGTATACTTTGTTTAAAGCTGTAAACAACAGGTTAGAGTCATGTCGAAGCCAAGTTTGAGCCGATGTGTGCAGAATGTTTGTGTAGGGTCCTTCTTGTGTTTTATAGGTTCTCTATGTATATGGTTATTTTTTGTTATTATTTTTATTGGTATGAGCCTTACAGGGAACCACCACCTGGTCCTGTAATTTCTGTTGTCCTTTCTATAGTCCGACCATCCTTTTTATTGAACAAAAAAATAGTAAAATTTATTATTTGATAAAATCTAGGTGGCTGTGATATACCTTTTGTTAATTTAACAAAAACTAAATAGTGTTGAGTAAAATACACAACGGTAATAAAAAGATTTAAAATTTATTTATTTAAAAGGCACGTTTAAAACATATTTTAATTGTAACAGAATTAAAACTAGATATAAACCTGTAATTATGGGATAAAAATTTGCTTTCCTTAGAGCTTCTCCTTAGGATGTAGTAGTGTATAAACACTATGGCTAGTGGAAGTTCATATCCTTTTTTAGTGTTTTATGAATGTAAATGCAGAAGAGATACAAAAATAATTAAATTTCATATACAGCTTGCACCTTAAGAAACACTAATAATTGTTTCAAAATCAAAAAAAACTCTCAATCAAAATAAATAATAATAAAAATATGACTATAATATTATTGTGTGGAAGGAAGGTTTCTGGCAAATTACCAAAAACCAACCTAAAATTTATATATATAAAAATTCAGCAAAGTGCCAATTAAACATTAAAGTAGTACAGAGGAAAAATTTCAATAAAATATCAGAGAAATGTTTTGAAGTAGAAAAAAAATATATTTTTCGTTTGAACATGGCTGTTTTTTATTTTGAAATACTGAATATTTTCAAAGTTTAATTAAAACCATATCATTGTCGAATATATATATATCTATAACTGACTACATATTGTTTTCCATTTATTGGGGAAAATTCATTAAAAACATTATTCAGTTCTGGGCGAGATTATAGCGAGCAAAAATAAAATCTTTGATCAAAAAACAAAATTGTCAGTAATAAAAAAATAGGCATAGGAGAATTTTTTTGAGTTTTTGAAGAATAATAAGGTTTTGGTTAGAAATATTACCAAAATATTGTAATATACCGGGTGAGTCTCAAAAGTGGCTCACCCCCTGTAACTTTTTTATTTTTTCAGATAAAAAAACGAGATTTGGTGTGTTAGTATACTATGACATAAATTAGGATTGATTGACGTATTCAATTGTTTTCGGTCACTTCCTGTTTCACCGGAAATGACTACTACTTTGGATTTTTAAATGGCACCCTCTGTATATTTTGAGTTTATTCGATAGAAAATGACACTCCGAATAAAATGACATATCATATATTAACATTTGACATTTTTGCTTGAGAAATAGTATTTTAAATTTCAATCTAGAGTGCCATGGCTGTGTTAAAAACACTAATTTTTAATCAAGGAGCCTTGGAAAAATAGATTTGATTGTCTAATGTTTTTCGTGTCTCGTTCTGGCCGGTTAAAAGATGTCCAAATCGTATTTCTAATCATATCTCAATTTTTTCAAATGGAACAAGGATGGCTCATTAGCATATTTGGAAAAAGCATTTTTTACGAATAATTTGGTAATACACATTTGGTATTTCGAGCAAAATAATAATAGTTATGAATCGCATGTTACAATCTCAAAATAAAAATAAACTATATGCGAAAATGTCAAAAGTTGACATATGATATGTCATTCTATTCAGAGTGTTATTTTCATGTCTAAAAGTAAAGTAAAAAAATACCGAGGGTTTCACTTAAAAATCAAAGGTTGTATTCATTTCCGGTTAAACAGGAAGTGATCAAAAACAACTGAAAACGTCAATCGATCCTAATTTATATCATACCGTGCTGGCAACTGTTACTTTTGTGTCGGCATTTACATGTGTGGAAGTAAATCGCATAGGGATCTTATTAAGTCGGAGTGAGAGAAATGCGACCGACCGAGGCGACGCGCGGCGGTGTGCTGTTGCGGCGTTGCCGATACGCCTTTCCCTATCAAGTAAAGTAAAATCACGATCGCAAACCGCTTATTTTTAAAAGACTTTTTTTCAAGAGATAACTAGATAAAATTATTAGACATGTTTCTGAACATCTGAAATGGAATTATAAGGATATCGTTAGGGTGTCATTTTTTTTATAACGAGAACACGTCAGTAATTGCGATAATTTAAAAATCTAAATTTTTAACACATAAAAGGCCATAACTCAAGAACCACTTTAGACATTGAAACTTTTTTTTTATTTTCAAGATCGGATATTTTACAATATGTTTACATAAGAAAAATTCGATAAGTTTGTTTTTTCCATTCAAAAATTGTAAACAATCCATCCATTTACTTTTAGAGCATAGCAATTTTCAGCAATCGTGTAATTTTTTTATTGAAAAAGATTTTCACATACTGTCTACGAAGAAAATACAGCAGAAATATTAACAAAGTTCTTGAAAAAACTACAATCTATTATTTCTAATAGATTTCGAGATATCGATTTTTGAATTCAGAGTTCTAATAGCGCGACCACTATCGAACACCCACTCAATTCCACTTATTTTTACCAAAAATGCAAGCGTTTCTAGCTTGCACTTAAAAAAATTCAAGCTATAGGGAAAATTAGAACAACTCGTTAATAAATAAACAAATTAAGTATCACGAGACGTAATTAAATCGTGAAGCTGAACGCATGACGTACATCTTTCCCTAGAACTTTAAGTACTGACAGAGGTATTGATTGGGTCGACTGGTCAACTGCGACAAATCTGCTATATCCCCTTCCACGTCTCTTAGCGATGTGCACAGTCAGTTTCTCGGTTTATTTCATACGTTTGGCAACGTGTTTACTGTCCTCTCTTTGTTTAGTACATTATAAACGCATTGTACTCTTCTAACATACGGAAATCTCGACCCAAGACTAACGTTTGCCAGCCCTTAGTATACTATAGCATATCAAATATTCTCAAAAAAAAAAAATTCTCTGAAACAATAAAAAAATCATAGGGGTGAGCTACTTTTGAGACGCACCCGGTATATTTTGTGATTCAATGAGCACATTGTTAACAATAAAAAGCAAACAAACAATCACGGCGTATCTAGGTCTATTTCGTTTTATGTCGATCTATTTCGGAGTTCGCACAAAGTTCTGAAAGTATTTCCAGAAATGTTTCACGTATGTAAAACATCTCGGCGATAGTGTATATATAGGGTGTTTACCCTACAAAGTGACCTATTATTAGTGTTATTTAGCAACCATCGATTATATTTACTCTTATAAAGCAACTTTACATTTCCCGTTTGTGTTATTTCAAGTTGCTGCTCCGAATCGACGTTTCAAGAGCGATATAAATGACAGCACCAGCCTAGGAAAATGCACTTTCCTTTGCAATGTAGCTAGCTATAGCGATTAATTTCTTGTTTTGTTCAGTAGTGGAAATAATTACAGGACAGGCGTGCCAGACAGGCGTCTCCTGGAAAAAGTTCCCGTTTCTTTAGGGAGTTACAAGTTCCAATTGATAAATTAATGTTTAGAATTATCCCTCTCAAGTTAAAATATACTTCCCGACACAAAATTCCGCCACTTTAAAAATTTGACTGAGTTTAATGTTTCATAACATTTTTATTTTGTAATCCCATTTTTATGGTTATAGTATCAGTGTGAAGATGAATTTATTGGCGTTATTTTTTAAAATTTTAATGTCTTAGGTGGGTTTATACCGGGGTAATTCAAAACGTTGTTTTTTGCAATAGATTCAAAACGCCCTGTGGAAAAAGTGACACTGTCATTTTGGATAAAAAATCACTTTCCGTAATTAGATGTATTCGTAACATTTCGTTTTTTGAATTATCCCACTGTCTCTATTTTTTTATAAGCCACACATGTTTAAGTAAAGTATTGATTTTGGAGATTGACAAAAACCATCATTTTATATTAATTTTAATAAGGTGTATGTCCATTTTAAAGATTCCTCTAGAGCTGGGATGATATGTCAAAATGTCAATGATGTGTACAAAAGTCCCCTAAGATAGACGATGAGCTCGAGGAGTGGGGAGAAGTTAAATGTCATGTTTTTCACTTTTTTGCTTATATCTCGAAAAATATGACATCTACCGAAAAACGCTTTATATATAAAAATGAAGCTGACAAAATTCTCTATAAAAATTATTCTATACATTTTTGTTCCCGGATCATAATTTTGGATACTATATCAAATGTCATATTCCAAAACCGTACAAACACTTTTCTTTTCATTGCACGTTTTTTGTTCAAATAGCGTTGAAGAAGTACAATATCAAGATTTGTTAAGTATTAAGTATAACTTTTAGTATATACTGTGATTTTATAAATTTAAGACGTGATGCGTTCACATAAATCACTTCTTGACTGCGTAAGTTCTTTGTTAACATGAATAACGTTTTCTGTTGATTTATTTTGCTTTATATTTTTGTGTAATCTATACTAACGTATATAAAATCCTTGAGTGACTGACATACTGATTAATCACGATCCTGCTCAAACCACTCAACGTAAGAAGCTCAATTTTGGCATACAGGTTGATTCTAGGGTGTAGAGGTTCGATAAGAAGGGATTTTTCGAAATTCCAGAGGGTGAAACCACCCCTCAAATATTACAATATTTTTTATTTAAAAAACGGTCAAGTTTCCGAAAAAACGCTTAAACACGTATATTTTATTATGTTTTTTTACATATTTTAAGATTTTTTTAAAACGTATACAGGGTGTTTCGAAAAATCTGGTCATTGATTAATCACGATCCTGCTTAAAGCGCTTGACGTAAAAAGCTGATTTTTGGAAAACAGATTGACTTTAGGGCGTAGAGGTTCGATAAGAAGGGATTTTTCGAAACTCGAATTCTAAGGGGGTGAAACTATCCCCCAAATATTAAAATATTTTTTATATTAAAACCGGTGAGTTTTTCGGAAAAACTCTTAAATACGTATATTTTATTTTGTTGTTTTACATATTCTAAGATTTTTTATAAATTTATACAGAGTGTTTCATAAAATATGACCATTGAGTAATCACGATTCTGCTTAAACTGCTTGACGTTTAAAGCTGATTTTTGGCAAACGGATTGACTGTGGGGTGTAGAGGTTCGATAAGGAGGGGTTTCTCGAATCTCAAATTCCAAGAGGGTGAAAACGCCCCTCAAATATTACAATATTTGTGATTTAAAAAACGGTTAGTCTTTCGGGAATTTTTTTTTATATTTTGAAATTTAAAAAAAATCATACATAGTGTTCCAAAAAGTTGGGTAATTGATTCTGCTTAAACTGCTTGACGTAAAAAGCCTATTTTTGTGAGAAAATTTTATCCAGTTTGTATGTTAATGGAAATTCTTGCTTTGCTTTATCATCACCATTACAAATGATTAATTCGACGCGAACGAAGTCGCTGGTACACACTAGTTTATTTATATAAGCCTTTTACTTTAATTATGATTAAAAAAATATACTTTAAAGAGAGTATCATTACAGAATATTTTAATTCATGCTTGAATTTTTAAAGAAGTCTGCACAAGTATCCACTAGATTGTTATTAAGTACTACTTCTATTTTATTAAAACGGCCAGTTCAAAAGAGATGATTTCTTAAATTTAATATTAGACCAAACTCCTTTTGTTCACTGAAAAATTTATTTATCTCTGGAGATCTGAGAGAATAGAAAAAGTAATTTTATAAGGTTATATACTCTCTTTCTCGCCAATTTAGCCTTTGTTATATCTTTCCCTCTGAGTATAATTTCGCCGAAAAAATCGTTTTTTTTTTCTTTATATAAGTGTATTTTGATGTATCATTGTAGAAAAGATTATATAGAGCAAGAGGAAATGGAAAATTTGGGAATATAAGCGGTTTAAAAATGGCATTTTGCTAAATAATTGGTTTGAAAATGTCTCAGTATTTTTTTTATTTTTTTTTACTTTATGTATTGGAGTTGTTTCTTGTATTCTTATTTGTTCCAATGAATATAATTTAAATTTTATGGTATTAGGTTTGAATTTTTTTCAATACTATACCGGGTGCGTCTCAAAAGTGGCTCACCCCTATAACTTTTTTATTTTATCAGTTAAAAAATCGAGATTTCGTATGATAGTATATGACATAAATTAGGACTGACTGACATAGCCAATTGTTTTCGGTCACTTCCTGTTTCACCGGAATTGACTACAAATTTTGATTTTTAAATGGCACCCTCAGTAGTTTGTTACTTTATTCGGTAGAAAATGACACTCTGTGACTAACATATCATATTTGACAATTTAATCAATATATAATATTTGACAATTTGATTGAAATACCAAGTGTGTGCTACCAAATTATTCGTAAAATGTTTTTTTTTCAAATATGATAATGATTAAAAATATGATTTGGGCATCTTTTAACCGGCCAGGACAAGACAATAAAAACATTAGACCATCAAATCTATTTTTCCAAGACTTCTTGATTAAAAATTAGTGTTTTTAACATAGTCATGCAGTCCAGATTAATATTTATTTTAGATTAAGGAAGATTATTTTATGTGAATATGTCAAAAGTTATGTCATTTTCTGAGTGTCCAAATTTCCTTTGCCTAATCTGTTCATCTTCGCTAGGCACAATTATTATAGGCCAGGTAGTTATTAAATAAATTTGTGTTGAACTTCCTTGTGAATTCTTAGATAATGTTAAAAAATAAAGCTCTGTATTTTTTCATTGCCGGAAGCTGTTCGATATCAAAAAAGCAAACTTTTAAAAGTAGAAGAATAATTCTTTACTTTGTTATTTCTGTTCATAGAGAAAGAAACGAAAAAAATTATAATTAATTTTTCCTTTGATTAATTTAAAATGCACCGCAATATTCCTTTAATTTATTTAGCCTGTACAGGGTGTCCCATTTTTCTGGGTTTTATGGATTTTCTTGTATTTCGTCCCGATCTCGTAGTTCTTGGTGCTTTTCATATTTGAAGAAATAGTATTTATGTCGTTTCAAAATTCGAAACGCTGTAGTGTGATCTATACCTATTTTATCCTCCAGTTTCCTTGTGCTGATCTTTCCATCGTTCTCTTCCACGCACAATAAAACTCCCAAGTCTGTATCATTTCTTGCATCTTCTCTTTGTTCCTGCCTTGCTTCACATCTGCAGTTATTTATTAGGGTACCTTTGGTCTCAAATCTCTGGATATTCCTTGCGATTTTAGATTTTCCAAGTATCGGTCTATTCGGATACAGAGCAGCAAACATGTCCGACAACTTTTGATAACTATTTCCTTGATAATACCATTTAATCATCAATACTTTTTCTTCGGTAGTGTAATTCATGGCTAATATTTTCGATAATAATAATAAAGCACTAAATAGATAAATTTCTGAAATGACAACTTCAATTAACAGTTATCTTTTACCTTGACTGGTGCTCATAAGTAAATACAGGGCCCTAAGAAAGGAGAAATATTTAAAAAGAAATCGGCGATAACTCGTAAACGGGCTAATCAAAAATATCTAAAGTAATTCTTTTGGATGTGGGTTTTAGTGCTCTTCAATAAACATAAATAGAATTATTCTCTAAAATAAGTAGGGAAGCCAATAATTGACCCCATTAAAATTTACATGGGATTTCCTATGTCCCGCTCGACGATTCAACACCCGGTATACTGAATATACAGAGGATATAATAAATTATCACGAATACTAAACTAAAATCAACAATTTATCCTATTTTACTATTACAAGACAAAATCTAACTCTATATAGTCTACCAAGTAAACAAAATACCCTTCTTGTTGTTTGTCTTCGATTATATTTACCACGGATGACGGCAATAAGATAGATATCTGTGTTGAAGCGCTGTAGCAACAACAAGAAATCCGCCGACAAACTCGATTTTCGCCAAAAAGAAGCATTGATTTAGTTGAAATGATATACGACCCTACACAAACTTTTGTTGTTTTTAAGATAGATAGCACAGCGAACTTTAGAATGGGGGTAATACGTTAGGGAGTGAAAAGATGAGGCATTTACCTGTGCAAGTAGATATTGTGCTAAAGGCGTTGTTGAAATAAATTTATATAGCCCGTTTAAAGCACGTTTGTTGAAAGATAAATGCGATTTTTCTTTATAATACACGAATATTTTTATTTGCATTCAGACTTAAAAGCTTGTATGTTTTAGGATTTTAAACATATAAAAATCTTGTTATGTAATATACAGGGAAGTTTCTAAAGAACCACAATATCCAGATCGGAGATTTTTTTCATATCATTGTTTTACAACGAGATCTATTGATTAAAATTATTTTCAATATGGCGGAACTTCCGGAAAAACCGGAAGTTGACAGCAACTTTCTTATTTTAAATAGGTACCCCCATTTTTTTATTACATACTTAAATTATATATCTGTAAAATTCTATGAATATTGATGTTAATCACTCTATACCTAACATTAACCGTTTTTGAGAAAAAAAATATTTAAAATTTTTGGACGAAAAAATCTACCTGTCAAAAAAATTGTATAGTCTAAAAGTCAAATTTAATTATTGCCACAGCCACTGTGACAAAGAGAAGATATGTGGCTATTTATTTCTAAAGTTAAATTGTTCAAATGTCATAAAATAGTGGCGGTAGCTGTCATAGAATTGAGCGATTAAAAAATTATCATAAATCATTTTTTTTCAAATGGAAATCCACTTTTTTTATTTCACTAGTGAAAAGGTTTTCCAATTCGTTACGTTTTAACTATACATGTTCCTATACCTAAAATAAATTGTTTTTAAGTTATTTAAGATTTAATTTGAAAACGTATATTTTTCTTGATTTTATCTAGCCTACTTTGACATTAAGTGTCAAGCGGTCAGATTATAATTTATTTCCATCTGTCAGAAAACGAATTTATTTGAATTTCCTATATTATAAATAATGTCTGCCTTGAGAGTTTAAAAATTGTATTTATAAAAATATATCTCGTATTTTCGCTCTTTAGTGATATCTAAAGTTTTTAAATTTGTTTTTTGATAAACTTTTTCATAATTGATAAACATATGATTATCGTTTCTTTATTATATAAAAAAAAAATGTTTTTGAATTAGTTCACGGTATTATTTACAATTTATTTACTACTATAAATATATAATACTCTATTTATGTATAAATATTTTAATTATTTCCATAAATATACAGTTTGTCATCGGATTGTCTTTACAAAAGGAAAAACTTTTTTATTATTCACATTTTGAGAAAAATGCATTTTTCATAAAAACTTTTTCAAATATTCATACCGTTTTAGAGAAAATTAAAAAAACATGAAAATTTTGTTGAATTTTTTCCTAAAAAATCAAAACGCGTTTCTATTGGTAAAATAATTTAAATTTCACTATTTAACAGATGGTTGTTATTAATTTTTGCTATTACAGTTTTTACTGTTGTTATAGTATCGCATTTTCCAATAACTATTATCACCCTTTCAGTAGCATCGAACTAAATAAATTTTGTGCTTCTTTAACATTTTGAGACAGCAAAAAATATGACGTTAATTAAAATTCTATCGGTAACAGTCTATCAAAGAATGAAAACAAAATTATATTACCATAAAAACGTGTTGAAGGTATTTTCATGATTTTTTAATTTCCTCTAAAACAGTATGAAAATCTGGAAAAGTATATACAAAAAAAATATTTTATGAAGAATGGTTTTTTTCTCAAAATGTCAATAATAAAAAAAAATTTCCTCTTGTATTGACAATCCGGGGACATACTGTATAATATTCTATATTTAGCCATAAATATTTATTTTAATTATTTTTAAAAATATATAATACTCTAACTTACCAACCAGTAGATTCAAAAAAGCAGCTACAATATATACATTCTGTCCATGACATGATACAGGCATACTTCTTAGAGTTATTTGTTTACCTCAAACATTATAAAACAATTTTACACCCACATTTTTTTTTCTAGTTTTTTCTATATTACTGTTTTTCTTTAAAATTGTTTGAGTTATTAATACAATTCACCGAAAACATTTTTTAAATTAATCTTTTTTACATTACATAATTGATAAATTTCTGATTATAATTTCTTTATTAAAATTAAAAAAAAAACTGTTTATAAGCTTTTTTAATTAAAAAAAAATGTTTTAAATAAAATTACTTCAAAACCGGCGTTTGGGTACACGTTTTTCACGAAAATTTTCCAGTATAACCCTGGCCGCGATCCTTTTGCTTCCAGTTTTCCACGCGTACTGGCGCTGTTAAGCTTGCGAAAATTCCCAGCGTGACGTAGCCGGGAAAATTCAACGGGAAAATGGGAAAATAGCCGCTATTTACATGGTACAAATTAGATGTTTTCTCGCTCAAAAGAGAAAAAGTTTACACGTTTATACAACGTGTTTGAAACTCGTTTTTTTAGCGAGGTTTTTGATTGTTTTCTTAAAGTAGATTTGAGGTGGTATCAAAGGATTTTAAAGTTAGGTCGCATAAATTGGGCGAGATTGAAAAATATATTATTTTGTTGTTGTTTTTTTATATTAAGTTCTGATATTTTTTAATCGAATTTAATTTATACAGGGTAATTCACCTTATTCGAGTACTGTAGCCAAATAATTCGATTTTTCCAAGTTATGACTGATGGGATTGTTGGAGGACTAGTAAAGTAATAATTTAAAATTATTTTAAAATGTACAGAGTGTCCCAAATAAATAAAAATATCAAAGTTGTATTTTTTAAACGGAACACCCTGTATTTTATTACATTTTTAGTTTCTACGATTAAAATAAAGGTAAATTTGATTAAGGTTTACCATACGTAAATCTTTCCGTTTTTGAAATAGGTATTTACGATTTTGTGAAAATACATTAACAATTTTAATGCTTTATTTCTCTAGGCGTATGTAAGTTTTTAAAACAAATTAAAAAATTTTGTGTTGCAATAATAAAAATAATACTACCTTATACAGAGCGTCTAAAAATTTATATCGAATAATTATTAGCTTTAAACGACAATAACTTGTTTAATTTAAATGGAACACCCTGTATATTTTACATTAGTCAGATGCACAATTTAATTGTCTATCAAATTTTATTATACCATTTCTTACTTTTAAAGTTTTCGTAGAAAATTCATTTTCTTATAAATTAGACCTTATTTATCAATATTGGAAAATTGACATTTTTTGATTATTTTTCTAGGATTATTATTACTATGTAACAAATTTTCAAAGAATACAGATACTAATATTTTCGATATAGTTCTCTTGTTTTGTTAAAAAATAAAAAAAACTGTTTAAATATTTGTAAAAATGACCAATTAATATAATGATTATTAATTATAATTAATATACAATTTTTACTGTTTCTTTTGCTGTTTTTGCTATCTGTTTTATTGTTTTGGTTCTTTATTTATAGAGGTATAAAAGCTGACAACATAAAAACAGTAAAACAGTCAACAAAATCTGTAAAGCAGACAGCAAAATCAGTAAAAGAAATGATGTCAATATTCCATGGGTATATATTGATGACTGAAGTCTAAATTTTAAGAAAATGCATTTTCTACAAAAACTTGAAGAGATAGGTAAAAAACGGTGTAATGCAATTTGATAGACAATTAAATTGTGCATCTGATTCACGTAGAATATACAGGGTGTTCTATTTAAATTAAACAAATTATCGCCGTTTAAAGCTAGTAATTATTTTATATAAATTTTTAGATACTCTGTATAAGATAGTATAATTTTTATTATTACAACACAAAATTTAGTAAATATAAAAGCTCCAGTACAATATTTAGTTTTAAAATTTAAATACGCCTAGAAAAATGAAGCATTAAAATTATTGTTACTGCATTTTCACAAAATCGTAAATATTTCAAAAACTGTAAGATTAAAGTGCGGTAAACCTTAATAAAATTTACCTTTATTTTAATCGTAAAACCTAAAAATGTAATAATATACAGGATGTTTCGTTTAAAAAACTACAACTTGATATTTTTTCTTTATTCGGGACACTCTGTACGAATTAATTAGCAAATTTTTAATTGAAAGAATTTAAAAGATATATTTTAACTCTTTTATTATTTAAAACTGTTTTTTTTTCTTTATTTCTTCTTTTTACCGATTTAAAAAAACACTTTAAAATTTATTTAAATTATCATCGACATAAAAATTTCCTCGACTCCTGAAAGTTCCACAGTTAACGTTATCGGATATTTCCCGGAAAAACGATCAAAACAATCGTATAAATTTTCCAGAGATATAATCGAAAATTTATTTCCAGCCAACTTTTTTATTTTTCACATTAAGACCGAACTTATTTCACATGGATAACATTGAACTTTGCAAATAAATGAAACAGAAAACAAAATAAAAAGAGCACTCAAGCAAATTTAAAGTAATATTGGCTAAATCTCCTAAAACCGAGGAAAGCTTGAATTGTGAATGCACACAATTATTCTACTCTATAATGTAATTTGAGAATTAGTAGTTACCAAAGCTTTTACCACTCCAATGTCATGTGATATGTGTGTTCCTGGATTTTAGAGCATTGCAAATCACGTTAGGTTAGTTAAAACTTGACAATAAATCAAATTAAACAAAATAAACTGGTTTTATATGTATAAAAATAGAGACTTTGTTTTAATAGTGAATTATTAACAGAAATAAATAGCATTATTCCGTGCTATTTTATTGGAGGGTGGTTTTTCAAAATCTAATTAAAATCTGCTATATTTTGCTGCTTTTACTAGTTAAAATCTAAATTAATTTCAATGGGCGACAGAAAGTTTGATTAAATGCGTTATTTAGAGTTAGTAAATATATTAGAATTAACTACCTGTCATGCATTTCCAAAACGTATTCTATAGGGTCCAGATCTGTTAAACATGCTGGACAGTTCATAGCAGTATATAGTCCACAATCATCACCAAAGCTTCTCTAGGCATTCTTTGACCAACTTTGAATTGATGGTTACTTGGTGTTGATCCCGTCTAGTGCTGCTTGACTAACGTATAAGATGGCAATTTCCTGTTTTACATACACTCACCGGAAAAGTCTAGGGATATTACAATTTTATCCAGCCATCGTTAGTAATTTAATGATTTGCATTTCTGATATAATAAAATTAAAATAAACAAATAGTTTACAGGACGTATTGGAAATAAAAATGCGAAATTTACCGAACTTTTCAAATTTACCTTGATTTTTATTGAACTCAAAAAAATACACACATTTTTCTTTATTCTAAACTGTGAATTAAAAAAAAAAGATAAAACCATTTTTACTTAATAAAGGGTATGGCCTCCTCTACTGTTCATTACAGCTCTACATCGTCTCTCCATGGTCCTGATCAGGTTGTCGATTTCTTCTTGAGGTACAGCCTGCCACGCTGCATTCACGGCCCGGACCAGATCCCTACGAGTTTCACGAGGCATACCCATTCTCAAAATTCTTGTTTGGGCCGCGTCCCGTACGTGCTCGATGGGGTTGAGGTCAGGAGATTGTGCCGGCCAGGGTAAGATGTTTAATTGATGAGCATTGATAAACTCACTTACCACTCTGGCTGTATGAGGCCGTGCATTGTCATGCATGAGAATGAAGTTTCTCCCAAAATCATTGGCATATTGTAACACGACAGGCTCAAGAATTAAATCACGATATGTGATTCCTGTTAGAAACCTTTAAAAAAAACGAGATCGGTTTTTCGGCCTAACTGGACTCCTCCCCAGACCATAACTGTTCCACCTTGATAAGGGTGCACTTCCTGAACAAGATCCAACAGAATAAGATTTCCCGGTTCTCTCCATACCCTAAGCCTTCTCGAATCCGGATGAATTCCAAAACGTGACTCATCCGTGAAGAGAACATTGGCCCATTGTTCATTTGACCACTGAACATGATCATGAGCCCACAAATATCGTACCTCTCGATTTCCTCTCGTTAAGGGTTGAGTTCTCCAGGGGCGTCTGCTTCTTAAGTTGACCTCTCTTAATTTATTGCGAACAGTGCCAGGACTAACGGTTACATTATGTGTTTCCTGAAGAATTAAACTAAGCTCTGGTGCTGTAAGAGTCGGTTGGCGTCGAGCATTTAATTGTAAAAAAATGATCTTGCTGAGGGATAGTAATACGATGTCGCCCTGTGTGCCTTTCAGCAACATCACTACTTTCACGGTAGCGTGCACTTAATCGCGATATCACACTTTGCGTTGTATTTGATGCTCTAGCTACGTCGATTTGGCGCATTCCAGCTTCGAGCATCCCATGGCCCCTAGCATTTAGTCTCTGTTAAGATGTCTACGCTCCATAATGTCGTTTAATACTAAACAGAGTTATTTGAATGAATTCTGGCCAGTTATCATAAAAACATAGCCAGTACAGCTTAAATTCGAACAATTGATGCTAGGTGCTTTTTATACATTTGACAAAAAATGCACAAACACTTCTGCAAATATCCCAAATTTAGAAATAACTAGTGTGACTACTTCGTTTCAATGGAAGTAGAAAGAATCGGCCTACAAATATGTGGTTGTTTATTCAAAACATTTATTTTTAACTTTAATAAAATGATATCCCTAGATTTTTCCGGTGTGTGTAGTTACTATTTATGATAAGTTGTATGCATCTTTCGATTGTGTAATTTTCTGCCTCAAGGATGCTGGGTCCTATCCCTGCTTTCAACACTATATTTTACATTTCGGGAGCTCAAACATTATTTTTTTTGTTAAAAAGTCAGGAAATATAAAAGACAAGAGATTATATAAATAAAATACCAGGCTTTTACTGGCGTAAATGATATATTTTCGGGGTTTTTGTGCATTCAATCGGAATAAAATCGCAAGTAGGCTACACATGCGACTCCGAAGGATACGTTAACAATGAAGCTAAGCGGGGAATCCCCCCTGTCTCTAGCTAAGGTCACTTACGCCGGGGTTTCACGTAAAATGTCAAATAGCGCGTCTTTTTGCCCGGGTTGAGCATGAAAAGCACATTTTTCCTTGTCGGCGAATATTTTTTCTCGATACAGAAAGAAAGTTGAACGAGATTAATGACAGGGAGGACCGTCGGCAGTAGCGTATCGCTGGGGTAAAATAAAGGTAGTGAAAAAATAGAATTAAAAAAAACGACTGTCCAAAGGATCTCAACAACAAGATATTTTATTTGCATTTTCTGCATTATTTAATGATTTATAGAGGGTTTTCCGAACTGTATTCCGGAAATTTCGGCAGCATATTCTGCAGATAAAAATAAGTAAAAAGTTCGTATAAATGCGTGTCCGAAAATGTTTAGTTTCGGCGATACAGGTGTAGAAATTTAATTTTTATTTCGATTTTTTCCAAATAATTTCTCAAGTAACGTCAAGATTTGGATGGAAATTGTGGTCTTCTTAAATTGGAGTTTTTTGACATGAGAAATTTGATTTTGATGTCAATATGACTCCTACTTTTAGAGGGCGCCACCTACATGTGTTTTAACTGTTTTGAAGAGTAATAACTTTTTGTCTGTACCTGTATAAAACTACTGGATGGAAAAATATACATTTCCGTGATTTTTTACACATCTCTCTTATATATTATAATTTTGCTAATATCTTCAGTTTAAAAGAAGATATCAAGATGCGGTTTTCGCTGGCTTTTTAAGCTTTTATTACTCTTTACTATCAGCTAAAATTACATATTATATTATCGCATTAATTTTTTTTTGAAGAAACGCGCAATATTTGTTAAATTGTAAGACAACGCCCCCTAGCGTCTACATTGAAAAGCTTATTATTATTGTTTGTACGGTATAATATAGAGTAAGAAACGCTCTTTTAAACGAGCCCCCGTTTGTTGGATTCCGTTCATCCAGTCCGGAGTTATTAATATTTAAATAAAAACAGATGTAACCTTCCCCCACCACTTTATTTTGGCAGATATTGGAAAATGGTTCAGATAAAAAATATTCAAAATTTACTGAAGATTATGAAGCTATTATTTATAGTACCCGTTAACTAGACAAAATTGTGTAAAAACATCTTTTTCTGATTTTTTTATAGCAGTCGTTCTACAAACTTGAAAATAATTTCCAGCACTTTCTTATAGCTTCTTTAGTTATAAATATTTTTTTTCCGTATGCCCTACGGCTAATACTTTCCGAGATACTGTCCAAGATCTATTCTTATTGGGACACCCTGTACATCACTATTCGACGAACGTTTTTACTGGGTGAAATTTACAGTTTTACTCTAAAGTTTACTTGGTTTTCATATTTAAAAAAAAATCTTTATGTTCTTTAATTAATGTTAACGAGCCGCTACTGGATTTTTTACCCCTTCTCACAGACTACATCTGCAAACATAGCCGAATATTCCTTTCCTTCCTCTTTTGGATCCAGAAAAGGGAGATATTGTTGCAGCCAGAACGACACAGTATTTTTTTCTCCGTTTTTTTATCAACCCTTCCTATTAAATAAGGGCTCAACCAAAAAAATAAGTCCAGAAATTAAAAGAATGAACATAAAGCGGAATAATTAATAATAAAACTTATTTAATAGACTTAGAAAGCTCTTAACACAGTCAATTTTTTTTTGAAATATAAGTCGAAGAAAAATTCTATTTTTTTTAAATAAAGTATTTATTTTTTAACACTACTCTACTACAAATTTGGTCCTTTGTAAGGCGGTGGTATTCTGTAAAGGTCTTCGTTGATGCCATACAGATTCGGCGTGGCTGCACAATCAACGTTAAACCACCAGTCACAAACCCTGGCAAACTGGTTGAAGATGGTTCCATTTGGACAAAGAAAACTGAATTTTTGACCGTTGGGCAAGCACCAATGCCACACCTGTAAAACATTACATACAAAATAACCTATTCTTAAAGAATACTCTTTCTTTTAAGTAAAATAACAACATACCCTGTTCTAAATAAGTAAGTTTATGGCTATTTTCTAAATATACAGGGTAAAAAATAAGTAAAAAAGTTCGTATAAATGTATGTCTTAAAGCTGCTTAGTTTCGGAGATACAGGGTGTCGAAGTTTCATTTTTATTTCGATTTTTTCCAAATAATTTTTGAACTAGCGTCAATATTTGAAATGTCAAATGTTGACGTTTTCTAAATTTCAATACATTTATTATAAAATTTATCTTTTATGCATTTTTAATGTACCTATTCTCTGCTTTTACGTTTGCTTCTTCTTTTCAACGGAGTTTAATATTGAAAAGTACTTTATTAATAAACTGTTAAACTCGTTAGACAGCTCAAGTGACGATTTGCAGGTCCAATATTAAAACAGATCAGTAATAAATAAACAAATCTAATCAATATTTATATTTTTATAGCTTACAAAACATTCACGATTACTTGTTGTCTTGTTTTTCATGTTTTCTTTAAATGTTCCTGATTTTAAGAAACAATGGCTGCACGATAAGTTTAAATGGTCCTAAAAAGTCATTCTATTTAGTTAATGAAATTTATTTACCTTTACTGCCTACCTTCATTGCTTTTGGATGTAAATACAAAATATTAGATAACAAATTTTAGAAATTAAATGAGAATTGCACTCGAACTTCCAATATTTGTTTGATTTCTGTCACATAAATGACAATGATTGACAAACAAAACCAGAAAAACCAACCTGCTCGCACTGGTTAGTTTGGTGACAGTTATAACCGAATTTTTCAGGAACCGCGTGTTCCGTAATAAGAAAACTTTCAGGAAACCGATAGAAACGAAACATAAAACCATAACCAAGGTAAGCAACGGAATAAAAAAAGCAATTAAAAAAAATCACCTATTTCCATCCAACTACGTCAATAAAACTGAAACTTTTACATTCTGTATCTCCGAAACGAAGAATTTTATTCCATACATTTCAAACGAACCTTTTTACTTATTTTTATCTTGAGAATATTATGTTGCCAAAATTTCCCAATTACAGTTTTGACCACCCCGTATAGAAAAATACCTGGCACTGGGCCTCTGGATCGCTGTAGTATCCCGGAGGTCTTTGATCGCATCGGAAAGATAAGCCTTGAGGAACCTCGTTGTATATTGGATAGTCTTGTCCTGGAATATAGCCATCCAATTGCTGCAAAAATAATATATTTAGTTCAGTCATTGGGGATTTTTGTTTGGAAAGAAGTCCGGAAGTTTTGCAACTTTGCAGGTTTATAGGTTTTGGGGTCCCTAACTAAAATCCATAAAATGCACATTTTCAGACTTGCCGCCGGCGCCGCCATTTTGCCAAGATTGCGCCCAAAATCGGTATTTTGTGAATATCTCGAAAACTATGCGTTTTTCGAAATTTTGAGGAGAGCAAAATGAAAGAGAATAAAATTTCCTATAAAAAAGGTTTTATGAAAATTTTCGATGAAGTCAACGGTTTAGGCACAAAATCCCTGGAAATTTTACGTAAAATATGATATATTATGTATAGTCGATTTTCCGAAATCAAATGTCGATTAGGGTTCACTAAAACTAGTTTTAGTTTAGTTTCTTCAATTTTGTCATGAAACAGTAGTGTATCATTAATTCGCTCATTAATTTATGAACAATTAATTGTCGTTCTTGTTTATTTCTTCTTAAAATTTTACCTAGTACAGCACAAAAATAATCTCAATAAAATATTATTTCTCTGCGCTGAGAGATACACAGCAATACATTTGAAGATTCCTTTAAAAATTATTTTTGTAATTTACTTAGGACCTTTTCCTTCTAAGAAGTATTTTCTTTAAATGAAAAATAAATATTGAGTCATATAGCCTGATGAAAAAAATGTTCTTTAAGAGTTTTTTTTTCTTTAGAAGCTTTTTTATGTCTACGGGGGAAGTATGAATAGTCCCTATTATACCAGGTGCGTCTGAAAAGTGGCTCACCCCTATAACTTTTTTATTTTTTTTTTGATAAAAAAACGAGATTTGGAATGTTAGTATATGACATAAATTAGGATTGATTGACGTATTCAATTGTTTTTGGTCATTTCCTGTTTCACCGGAAATGACTACAACTTTTGATTTTGAAATGAAACCCTCGCCATTTTTTTACTTTATTGGATAGAAAATGAGACTGAATAATAAAAAATAAAATACAAAGTGTGTGTTACCAAATTATTCATTAAAAAAATGCTTTTTCCAAATATGCTAATGAGCCACCTTTCATCCATTTGAAAAAATTGAGATATGATTAAAAATACGATTTGGGTATCTTAACATTAAACGATCAAACCTATTTCTCCAAGGCTCCTTGAATAAAAATTAACATGGCCATGGCACTCTAGAGAATGTCAAAAGTTGACATGTGATATGTCATTTTATTCAGAATGTTATTTTCTATCGAATAAAGTAAAAAATACCGAGGGTGCCATTTAAAAATCAAAAACTGTAGTCATTTCCGGTGAAACAGCAAGTGACCAAAAACAATTGAATACGTCAATCAATCCTAATTTATGTCATATGCTAACGTACCAAATCTCGTTTTTTTACCAGAATAAATAGAAAAGTTATAGGGGCGGACCACTTTTGAGACGTACCCGGTATAACATTATAGATATTATAAAAAAAAATAAAAATTTTACCACCCTGTATCTGTAAAGTTAAGAGGTTTAGGACATAATATATTCATATGAAGTTTTTTTCTTAGAAAATTGGTCCAAAAATCACCTACTTAAATATCATTCATCGTCATTAAGGAACGCCCTGTATACGTGTGTTTTAAACTATTCTTTTTCACAACACAATAAAATTATCAACTAATAGGTGGGAGAAGCATAGCGTTACAGATTATGTGGATTTTTTTAAACGTTTAACAAAAAATATGTCTATAAAGCTCCATCTACACATACCGTTTTACCGTACGTTTTGTCTGTCAGTTAAAGAGTTAGTTAAGGCAGATTAAAGAACAGCGTAGCAGTGTGTAAAGTGCGTCTGCTGGATCTGTGTCTATGAAAGGAATGCGGAAAGGAATTTTATTAGCTACTTCGAATCGAGTCGAATTTTTATTGATGGGACGCGTCGTCTATTTTTTTACGAAAAACATCGAGAGAATATCGTTTCCCCTCTCACGGATACCCCGTAGCCACAGAACGGACAGACGTACTGTACATAATGTTTGTCAGTACATATTATAAATATTTCAGGAGAATCGTGTCTCGCAGTTTTCCGAGTTTTTCCGGAAATTCAGTTTTTCCAAAACGTATAATTACTTAAAGGAAATTGTGGTTATACTAACAGTTCATAACTAAATTAGTTAGTCTAATCAAAGTTGTTTTTTTATTTTTTGGTTCCGTACCCAAAGGGTAAAAACAGGAACCCTATTACTAAGACTTGGCTGTCCGTCCGTCTGTCTGTCACAAAGGTCTATCTTATGAACCGTTATAGCTAGACAGGTGAAATTTTTACAGATAATGTATCTATGTTGCCGCTATAAGAACAAATACTAAAAACAGAATTAAATAAATGTTTATAAATAAAAAAGTACTTTCACTAAACATTATCTTTTAAGTAAGAATTTTACATAGAATCGTGGTTAAAGCGTGAGGACTTTACGCTGCTACGACGTTGGAACTTGGAACCGTAGTAAGGCAGGTTCGAATCCTAGTCAAGGCGACTTTTTTTTAATCGTTTTTTTTTAATTTTCACATATTTTTACATATTTATTATTGATTAATACAATTTTTAGTAATGTGTATCTTCATTTCTTTTTAAATTACTTTTACGCGCATTCAAAATTTCAGCTAACTCGGAAAAAAGTTTATAATAATATAGTATATAATGTTGTACAGATAATGAATGGTACGGAAATTTTATATATTTTTTATATATATATTTTATATAATACAGAGAATGAATGGTACCCTTCGTGCGCGAGTCCGTCGCGCACTTGACCAATTTTTTCATTATTATACTGAATAGCGATGGGAACTATCGAATGAATTAGACTATCGAATAGTTACTGAATGAATGATTTCAACTATCGAATGGTTTTATTCGAATAAAATCATTCATTCATTTGTATACTAAAGCATATGTGACAACCTCGCCGTGCGACTAAATGGTTATCGTTGAGCCACGACTATTGAATGCTTTTGATAAATGAAATTTAGTATTCGTTTGATTTTTGTGTGCGTCAGTGCATTATTAGTTCTTCCAAATTTTTATAACTTCGCCTTATAAATACTGTGCTATTTTTAATTGACCATTGTGTGCGTGTGCAGGTGTCAAAATGTTTCCGAAAATTTGTGTGATTTTCCGTTGCCCGATCTTTCAATTATTTTATTTTATATGGTATATGGTCTATTTTTTAATGGGAAATTTTGAGAAGTAGCAATTTTTAAGAGAGATGAGATGAACTTGGAATTAATTTTAAAATTACATATTTGTATTTTAGATGTTTTAATAATATGAATTAGTTGGAGCTTAATAATCATATTTAAGTAATGTGGTTATCTAACTCAACCTATGGGGTGAGAAAATTAAATTGAAAGTTTTACACGTGCCAATTTAAAAAAAAAAGTTAACGATGTTTGTATTTTGTTTATGCTAATTCTCTTACATGTAGTTTTTTGCAAAGAAATATTTAATTTATTTTTTAAAGTAAATGCCAGTAACAGTAAATATTATTTTTAAGTAGTAATATAAAGTACCTAATATAAATAATTTTGATTTCTAATTTTTTATTTATATTTTCCTTCCATTACACTGCATGCTTAGAAAATTAATAAATGTTTATATTTCATGATGTTAAAGTTTGTTGTTAATATAACAAATTAGTTCTGTAATTATTGTTATTTAATAAACCAACGTTGCCAAAAAAATTTAAAGACTATATTATTTTTAAATAGGATCTAATATAAATAATTTTGACATCTAATTTGTTGTTTATACCGCATGATCGAAAAAAAACGGCGTCAGCGAAGGCTATTTTATGAAGATCGCTGTCATTTTATATGTAAAATTATATGGGAAATGTCAACGATCTTCATTTCCAAGCCAACTGGACTCCATTTTTTCTCGATCATACGGTATTTTGCTACTACGTAAAAAAAAATGTATATTAAATGATTTTAAATTTTGTTGTTAATAGGTATAACAAATTTTTACTGTTATTATTATTTATTAAACTAGTCTTTGCTTAAAAACATTAAAAATAATTTTCCTACATCCAAAATAACAAGTATTATTGCAGTGTAACAACAGAATATTAATAAAAAATGCAAAATATATAGACATACTATCCCTAACTAACTAAAGCCAAACAATAATATCCTTTGCTAATATCAACTAATACCAATATATGGCAACAGCGCCCTTCATAATGTATTTTTTGTGTAAATACTCTAGCACCTCAATAAAAAAAATAATGTGTCCTTATCTTTATATGACTCCGCAAAAAATCAAAGATGCCGGCTTCTTTCATAGCATTTGCCACCGACCGCTGTCGGGTTTCTCGGGAAAGAAACCTACGTCGCCGGGCGACAACTAAAATCCAGTTAATATTTTATTATAATCGATCCTGACGAATAAATGAATTTCATAAATGAATGAATTTTATAAATGAATGGTTCTTGCTGCCGAATTACTAGAATACAATATTTCAAGGCAGATGACGCATCTATTCGATAATTTTTATTCGAATAGTTTTCAACGAATGTTTTTTTACCAGCTATCGAATTATTCGAATGGATTGCAACTATCGAATGTTTCGATAGTATTCATTCGATAGTTCCCACTACTAATACTGAACTTCTTGATAAAAAAAGTAGGATTCTTACTACGCTTTTCTCTATTTACTCGGAAGAAAAATAAAACAGATAACGTCTGGTTTATCTCGGCCTTATTCTCTAAAGCCTCTGATTGTGAGAAATAGAACTGCCGATATTAGTTCGTAGAGTTGTAGTCTGCCTCCGAAATCAATACCCGGACTCCTATAAATTTCCACTTAAACAATATACGTAGTATAGAGGACAAGGGTAAACGTCCATAAACAATATCGCCGATAATTTCTCTCCACTCTCCTCCCCTTCGCTGCAATTCAATGTACAAGTGCAGAGACTATGTCTATAAGCATGAAGGAGATTACGATCTACGGTTATCAGATGCATAATCTGCCGTGTAACTATGCCTATACTTGATTTCGAAGTTTGTCAAAGTCAGTCAAACAATCTCCATAGAGCTGAACAAATTAGACAATGAAAATAAAGTCCTTCTACACTCCACTAACTTTGAAACATCCTGTGCAATATGTTAAAACAGCAAGAAATTTAAAAATAATTTTATCATCTAGATACATCCTTTCTCGGTAGTTTCTTTTTTGGTTCATCTCATTAGCGTTATTTTTGCTGGAGATATTCGCTTTTGAAGAAGACACTAACATTTTTCGTAATTTTTACATTCATGCCTTTGCTTTTGGTCATATAGTCAACAGATCTAGTAAGTTCTGGCACAGATTATACAGATTATATTGTTTTTTTTATTGTTTTTCGTGGTTCCAATTTTCGGAATCGGGCACTAGTTAGGTCACTAGTTTGCGCACATAGCACGCCCACTTATGGCTTCTAAAATTGTGCACAGCGCCTGACCGGCACAGTTATTAGAGAGATATCGGAAAACCGAATAGCGTCATGCAGTATTTACGCGTACCTTATCATGGTTACGATATGGGCGAGTCAATTTTTAACGCAACGCCCGCTAATAACGTTACCGCCTGACGTAATTTGCGGATCAATTACACCAAACCCTATTTCTAAATAACGTTTAAAAATTGCTTAAATGGGCATGTGCGGGTATTTGACAACCGGCGAGATCTTTTATTTTAGGTTATGTTTGAATTGTTTTGAATTATTACATTAGTTTTATTAGGAAATTTGATATTTAGGTAGCTGGGATTAGTTTTAATTAAATAAATATGGCCTAAATTATGGATTCCACCTCTTCCAATATTAAAGAACCTATAAAGAGTCTTAGATTTACAGCAGATGACGACTTAGCCCTTCTAAAAGAATTTGTTGCTTGTTGCCCTAAACCCACTGGCAGACGTTGATCAATAAAGCACTGGAAATAAGAACTTTAGCCCTTTAGTTTTAAAATACCTAGTAAACAAAACAATTTCAAAGTTTTAAATTCAAAGTTAGGTTAAGTTTAAATAGCGGACGCGACGCCAACAGAATTCTTTCCGATCCGATAACTATAAATAAAGAGAGTTAATACCACCTCACGTAAAGGAAATAACACCTGTCCTTTTTAACGTTCATGCACGCTATTCGGTTTAGCGATATCTCTCTATTACGCTGCTTATTGTTATTTTATGCGATTTTTGCGCACAGGAAATTTTACTCGTTTGCACATCGTCATAAAAAACAACTTTCGTAAAAACTAGTTCCGTTTAAATCCCGAATAACTTATGAAAAGGAATACAAAATTTTTCAGAAATGGAAGCAATTAATAAACGTGCGAGAAGAAATAAAATTTAAAAAAAATTCCCAAGTTATAATTACTAATTAGAAAATTCTATTATATTTTAACTTATGTTGACTGCAGGATAACCAAGTAATTAACCAATCTATGCATTACATGGTCTAAGATTTGTCCTTATTCAAATCGAATTTCAAATCTACGGTCACCCGACGAATAGTCTGTCGTGCTACTATCAATTTAACGTCTAAATTCTACAATAATTGTGTCCGAATCTCAGAGAAATAATTAAATATAGATGATAAATGATCGTTTTGTAATAATTGTTATAACCTTTTAGAAAATGTTATGTAATGAGTGATTTAAGAGTCACACATCAATGGTATTTATACGGTAGGGTTTCTCTAAGTTTCCTTATTTTCCTGGGATCGTAATAATAGTAATGAAGACGAATCTGTGCCGGTAGCATCTCATTCATTTATCCGGTTACGTAACAGCGACGATGAGATTCGAGATACCGGGGCCGATAGCTTATTCATGGGAACAGCCGATTGTGTTTTGTTTTGATGACACCGAAATCTAGATTGCTGCCGTCGGTCGGCGTTTGGCAATTGCTTTCTTGCGCCAAAACGCAGTTTAACGATACATCTATATATATACTTTATTTAAATTGGCTGGTTGCATAATAATTCAACCAGATAAATTTAGGTTTAATTTTAACGTCGCTTTTAAAATAATTATACAGGGTGAACGAAGTGTATTCCGGAAACTTCGGCAGCATATTTTACTGATAAAAATAAGTAAAAAAGTTCATGTAAATGTATGTCCTAAAATGCTTAGTTTCGGAGATACAGGGTGTAGAAGTTTCATTTTTATTTCGATTTTTTCCAAATAATTTCTGAAGTAAAAATCTTTGGAAAAACTCGAAATAAAATTGAAACTTCTACACCCTATATCTACGAAACTAATCATTTTCGGACATACATTTACACGAACTTTTTTACTTATTTTTACGTGCAGAATATGCTGCTAAAGTTTCCGGAATACAGTCCGGACCACCCTGTATAACTACCAAAATAATAGAATATTTAGACAGAAACTGATAGTTTTTGGTTTACAATTTTTGTCATCGAAAAAAAAACGGCGTTACAGTAGCCTGCGAAACAACCAGTCAATATTTATTGATTCATATTTAGGAGTAAAATATGTACAACTGTATACTAGTGTAGTAAATTTACAAATGCCACACCTAAAACGCTTTTTATTACATAAACTATACAGGGTGAGTCTTAAATATGTGTAGTAGTCTTAAACATATTTTTAGGGGTGGTATATATCCCTAAAGCTGTTGATGAACTCCAAAACGATCATGATTTTGTGACAATATGCACAAAAACGTCAAAAAACGATGAAAAAGGGATGAAAATACCAGGTGAAAAAAATTGAAAAATGAAAACGCGTATGACCCAAACCGCCGTATAATAAATAATACTTTATATATCATTGAAAACAAATTACCTACTAAATTTACAAAACTACCGCAAATAATATGCAGGCAGTTATGTAAATTAAAAATGAATAATTCAACATATATGTAATTATATGAAATATGTTCCCATTCTCATCATACGAATAGTTTAAAACATTTCAAACAATATTGCATAAAATGCAATATTGGCTGAATCTAGAGAAAAAAACTCGCCTTTGATGTTTAACTTAATTATTGTATACCTGTGTTTTTTTATATAATAATAAAATTTGTTATCATTACAAAGCTTAGGTCGTATCATTTAAAAAAAAATGTTATTAAATTTATATTATATATATTAATTTTTATCAGTATGATCAGTATCTGTATTTTGACACAAATGAAGAAGGAAATTAAAGATAACGGATAATACGAGTACTATATCCGTATTGTAGCACATTTTTAGACAACTTCTTTATCTTTAAGATTTTGATTGTCAAACATCAACAAAATATTCCTTATGTTTGGACTAAATTTTCTCGAAAATAAAGACATAATTTAAATTTCCGTTACAATACGGAAATAGGTTAAAGTTTTGTGATTACAGTACATATATAATTTATATGGTTTTGTAACAAATTCCTCGCTATTTTATGAAATGCTGAAGCTCTGCAAACCTTAATCAAGCCTTAATCAAAGCTAAGCCTTAGGCAGATTTCTGAAATATAATATACAGGGTGTTTCAAAACAACTGCGAAAAACATCAGATTACTTGTTCAAAATAAAGGGTAGTTTGCTTCATAAACGTTGGGTCAAAAGTCAACCATTAGGGAGATATCGCGGTACAAAGATGGCAGAAAAATAATGTTTTAATTTTTTATCTTGAAAACGAAAAGAGATAGACTAATGAAATTTTATGGAAGCATTACTGTTATGAAAACACACTTTCTGGTAATTTTCTCACTTTTTTAAAATGAGTGGAAGGGGTTGAAATAAACTACCCCTATTATACTTGTTAATGAAATTTAAAGAAAAATCTTATCAAACGCATGCAAAAAAATTAATTTGGATAGTTTAGTTTGTTTAGAAACTTTTTATCTCTTGTGTTTTTTTTGATAAAACTCACCGATTTGAAATTAAAAAATAAAATGTAAAGCATTACCCCATGTCAGGACAAAAACATTTTTATTTTTTAATATGTACTTTTTTATTATTTTGTACTTTCATGAATTAAAATACAGAATTAAAAATTGTCTTGGTAAATAATTTTTAAGAGGTTATCGTTCAGAAGAAAATGTAACGATATTATTACGAAATAAAACTGTTTGACAGCAGCCTACTAGATTCTTTATCCAAAAATGTTTTTTGTCCTGACATGTAATGCTTTACATTTTATTTTTTAATTTCAAATCGGTGAGTTTTACTAAAAAATGTTAATTTCTGATAAATTATAACAATACGACTATTAAAACTTACGCTAATCGCAAAACGAACTATCACCATGATACAGATCGTCACAAAACTTATTCGTCCCGATCGCAACATAGTATTTTTTACACCTACTGTATCTAGACGTGTTCTAAGTGTAATTACTCGTAATCTGTGGTGCCATTAAGACGGCTTTTCGTAAAACAATGAACCAGAAAACACGCAGGTTTGTGTTTTATACTCATGGGGATTATTGGGCAAGATGCACAAGCGATCTTTGAACGATGAGGCCGGATGATGGTCTTTATTTTCGTTTGCAGATACACGTACATATACGGGGTGTCCCAGAATATAATAGGGTGTAAGTGATACAACAACAAAAGCACAAAAAATATACAAATAATAAAAAATATACAATACAAATCATACAACTCCAAAAAATTTAAATCCATTAAAATTACAAAAACAATATACATGGACAATTGCAGAACAGTAAGCAGTAAATAGATATAATAGAGATGATCAAAATTTTAAAATTCAAAATTGTTCATGATTAAACATCAACAAAAAAGTCGTTTACCGCATATAGGGCTCTCTCCAGTAAGTATGATTTCAGAGCTTTGCGAAATGCGGGAAAGAATGAAAGCGACTTGATATTCAAAGGCAGATGATTACAGTACATTTTTTTGGCATTGTACAGTATTGAACCTTTAACTAGTTCTGAGCTCGGGGTTGGCAGATAAAGATCGTGCTCCGCATTCCTAAGTGGATAGTTATGAGATGGCCTTTCGGGAATAGCAGATATGTGCTTGCGGATTAAGCAAACGGATTCAAAAATGAATAAAGAAGGAAGAGTCAGTATTTTGAAATTTTTAAAGAAATTCTGGCAGTGAGTTCTACTGTTCAGTCCCAATAAATATCGAATCTCTTTTGAAGTCTGAAAATACGATAAAATTTTGTTGCGCAGCAAGTACACCAGAATGGAAGGACATAACGAAGATGCGACTCAAAAAGTGCATAATAGGCTATTCTAGAGTTTGATAAGTTAAGTTCCCTAGAAACTGATCTTAGCGCAAAACAGGCAGCGCTTAGTTTCTTTGATAGAGCTTCGATGTGAAAGTCCCATTTATTGTTTCAAAAAATTAATTGCTTGTTCAACAACCAAACCAATTTTGTAGAAAAAATTGCGGTTTATTTCTGTTTAAGAACGATTCCCCTATTACTGAGATCAAATTTATAAAAACCCTGTATATACACATACCTATAACAGTTTATCGAAAACAAATTAAACGGAATTTGATGCCACTGAAGAGTCGTACTTATCATTGCATCTCAGGCAAGAAATTAGTACTATGTAGCACACCTGTGAAATTTGCATAGAATCGGTAATTTGCTTTGTTGCTTCTGTGTAATAGGCACTCTTATTTTCGGTTATTTGAGATCGTAAGATAACCCAAGACGGTTTCAAGGTCTGTACTACCTATAAATTTGCTGTTAAGATTGTTTTTGACTGCAATATTATTAAAAAAACATGAAGCATATTAGTTTTTAGGGTTCCGTACCCAAAGGGTAAAAACAGGAACCCTATTACTAAGACTTAGCCAAAGAGTAGATAAGACAAGAGACGACAGTGAACAAAGAAGTTGAATTTCGCGAGAGAGACGCAGATATATTAAAATTTAAAGGTCCCATCAAGTCCCATTTTGTCTGTTGCCAAGTATATTTCTTTGAAAAATTTCAAAGTTTCAAAAACAAGATTTTCTGAAAATAAATTAATAATATAAGAAAGATATAAGTAACGTATGTTAATACGGAAATGTAAATTTTTAGTTTGGGTTGGTTTAGATTCTTTTTTCGCAATGTACTGATAATATCAAAGAAACAGAATGACTAAGTTGATCGATTTCAAACAGATAAAATCTCAAAATCTGACAACGGCGTATTTTATCTAATCTAACAATCTAACCTATGATTTTAGGACGCTAATCAGCTGTGCTAATCAGGCTTAAACATAAACAAATCTGATTAGTTGTTTTCTTGCATTTTTGCCTTTTTAAAGTGTGTTTTCAGAGTTTTTCGATATATTATCGTTTTGTGCGTTTTTAAGATTTAAATTTAGTATTGTTTTTGTTGCGTACTAATTTGTAAATATTGTTAAATATGAATACTGAACAGGACACGAGTAGCAGGAAAAGACGAGATGGTGGCAATGTGTGTGCTTATAAAGACTGCAAAAATAGGTCTTATTCTTCGACAAACATAATATTTCACTCTTTTCCAAAGGATCCTGAAAAGTATTTTTATAGAAATATACCATATAATTATGTTATTAAACTAAATGTAATCCATAGATCGAAGACATGTTTAGAAGCTTGTAATATATTTTTACAAAAAAAATTGAGCAACTCTATTTTTTTGTACGTAAACTCCACATTGTGATTTTACACTTGTTCAAGTCCATATGTAAAAAAAATACACGTAAATAAAACATTTCTTACAAATCGACTTGGTCACTTTATCTTGTTTACCAACGATATACAAAATATTGCTTTTATTATCTTTATTCCCCGACAAATATGTTTCTAATTATAATTTATTTTATATAATATTTAGAAAACTCATTTTTTTCGTTTCTATTTATTTCTTTACCCATACAGTAACTATTTATAAGCTATACAGGCAAGTTTTAATAATAGTCTGTTTCAAATTTCCCGCGAAAAAATTACGAAAATTTAAAGGGACAAGCGAGACGAGGTCACTCTCCCCACCACTCAAACATGAAAGGTTCCGCACGAACTGTCGTCTCTTGTCTTATCTACTCTTTGACTTAGCTGTCCGTCCGTCCGTCTGTCACAAAGGTCTATCTTATGAACCGTTATAGCTAGACAGTTGAAATTTTTACAGATAATGTATCTATGTTGCCGCTACAAGAACAAATACTAAAAACAGAATTAAATAAATGTTTATAAATAAAAAAGTACTTTCACTAAACATTATCTTTTAAGTAAGAATTTTACATAGAATCTTTCAAGTCCTCGGTGGCTGCGTGGTTAAAGCGTTAGGACTTTACGCTGCTATGACGTTGGAGCCGTAGTAAGGCAGGTTCGAATCCTAGTCAAGGCGATTTTTTTTTAATCGTTTTTTTTTTAATTTTTACATATTTATTTTTACTTTTTACATATTTATTATTGATTAATACAATTTTTAGTAATGTGTTTCTTCATTTTATTTTTAAATTACTTATACGCACATTCAAAATTTCAGCTAAATCGGAAAAAAGTTTATAATAATATACTCGCACTTTACCATTTTTTTTATTCAGGAGTTTGATACAGGTCATCATAACGGAACTAGTCAAATAAAAACAACACGTATTCAACTAAAAGTCGGTTTATTTCAAAAATAAATCTTCAAAACATTATTAAAATACATAACAATATAGTTTAAAAAACAAACAAACTATAAATGGACAAACTCAAGAATTATTTAATCTTCAATTATAGTTTATTGTTGCGTTATTCTTGCAATCATTCTCATATCATTTATTTTCCTTAAAATATAAATATGTCAAAAAATAATTTCACTAAAGCAAAATTTTTGTGTAGGTATTTTTCTATCACTTGTGGAAGTATTTTAAGTTACGTCATAAACATTCTGTAATGCAACTAGACCAAATTTCATATATCATCTTGATGTTTTGTTATGAAATATAGTCCGTCTAGAAAGTATCCGGAATTTTATATTTTTCCTAATTTTAATGATTTTTTTTCTGTAACACTCTAAGACATCTGTAATCCGCAAGCAAGATGCTATAGATCTGCCTAGAGTCAAGCTTGGAAGCAAGAACACCATTTGGCAACAATTCCATAGCCAGCAGCTTCACCAGACCTTAGTCCCATTGAAAACATATGGGGACTAATGAAGATTGAAACCTATGATTGAAACGGACGAGCAGCTCCACCTTTGAATAGGAATAGGAACAGCTCCACCAGTTTGAAGCTAATAATTATTTAAAATAAATTTTTAGACATTCTGTATAAGGTAGTATTATTTTTATTATTGCAACACAATTACTGATCAGTAAATAAACTTCAGTAAATATTTAGTATTAAAAACTTTGATGCCCTTGGAGAAATGAAGCCTTAAAATTTTTACTGCAATTTCACAAAATTGAAAATATTTCAAAAACGGTAAGATTTAAGTATAATAAACCTTAATCAAATTTACCTTTATTTTAATCGTAGAAACTAAAAATGTAATAATATACAGGGTGTTCCATTTAAAAAAATACAACTTTGATATTTTTTACTTATTTGGGACACTCTGTATCTTGTAAAATTATTTTTAAATTGTACCTCTAATAGTCCTTCATCGAACCCAAAACTTACAATTTGTAAAAATCTCATCGTTTAGCTACAATACTCCGTGTCGTATGTGGTGAACAACCCTGTATATCGATAATTATTGTAATTTTGTTTTCTTTTTTCCGAAAACATTCTAGACGGACTATAGTTCTATAGAAATATGTATCACAAATTTATTAAGTTTCAGTAGGTTTATAAACTTTTAAACACTATGTATATACTGGATTTACCTTGTCCAGGATATTTTTTCTGAATATAGATAAAGGCTCATGCACACAGAATGCTATTTTGGTGCTGAAATTGTCAAAATATCGCATATATGTCATGTTTTGACAGCAATCCAATAACCTAGTTGTTTCCTAGACATATAATTTGAATCAAAATTTTCTGAATAACCTTTAAATAAAAATATTAAGAAATGAGTATAATCGTAATAATTGTAACAAAACTTCACTATTGCGATTTATCGAAAAAAAAACTGTAAAATTGATGGTTGTGTAGCGTGCGGTAGATCTCGGTCAAAAATCGAGGAAAATAATGGAATAACTTTTCGCTAGTAAGTGACTATATAATATACATACTTTAGGTAAACCGATCATTTATGAAATTCACTTAAAACTAACTAATTCTGTATTTTTTCTTGCATTTTTGCTTTTATTTTTACTACTTGTCAAGGAATTTAGATACTTCAATTTGAATTATTTGCTTCAGTAGCGTATCGTATGTTTGTGTTAATAAATAATTATTATAACTTATCTATTTTTATTAAAATTATATATTTTTATAACAATTTTAGTAACTACCATACATTTATTGACAACGTAAAATAAAACAACAAATTACTGAGTCTACCCTAAATCATATTTTTACACGTTTTGAATACAATTTGAACGGAATATGATAAACCGGAATTTAAGTCGGCCATTTTTGATCCCCATCGCTATCGAACTAAGTTTTTTGATATGGTCCTTCCTTAATTTTTTTTATTCAAACGTTAACCCTATAGAAAGACAAGTTTTTTAACATTTTCTGTCAAAATATTGTAAACCGTTTCTATTAATCATCTCAAAAACATTCTATGTACATGAGCGTCATACAGATAAAAAAAAACATTCAGAAGTATTCTAAACTGTCTTTTAACTTATCGTGAACGTAACATGCAACGTCAATATTATACAAACAATTTTAAAAAGTTTTTCTATCAACAAAACGAAGTAAAAACACAATTATTTAGCGCTAAAAATATCCTTGTCTAAGTTAAAAGACAGCACAGTATGTCACAAAATTTTCAATAAAAAAATCTCACGGATCCCATTATTTTTTTACAACAAAATACATGTTTTTTTCTGTGATCCGTTCAGTCTATGCTTCCGCTTGTATTTCTCCAGAAATTCAAGCTGTTTGGTGTTGATTGCCCCTCGTCTTTTGGACCTGATCAACTCCACAGCTTCTTCGTATTTGAGGCCTAGTTCTATCAGGGCTATGGCCACCAAAACTGGGGCTCTGCCCAACCCTGAGACGCAATGAACAGCCACACAAGCGTCCTTGTTGTCAGTGAAAGTGTTCCTTAATACCTGGACAAGGAAAAATAAGTTCTAGACTTTAGAATTAAGCTTGAAACACAAAATTCATCAATTTTGAATGTATTTTATGTATGTAAAGTTTGCTTGGCAGTGATAGTTGTCTTTGTTGTTATAAATAAGGGTTCGTCAAAAAATTAAATAAAATTTATAAGGTGTTACTTTCTACCGCACTGTCTAACACACGTACAAAATTCAGTTTTTTAGTATTTGGAGCAATTATTATTAATCAACGTAAACAGTCAATTAATGTAGTTCGAATACTGGAGTCATATTAATTGGTCCTCTTTAACAAATATTTAAACAGCTTTTATATTTTTTTAATGAACTAAACGAACTATATAGACAATATCAGTATCTGTACTCTTTGAAAATTTGTTACACCTTTAAAAATCATCTAAAATGTCAATATTCCATGGGTATATATTGATAAATGAGGTCTAAATTATAAGAAAATGCATTTTCTACGAAAACTTGAAGAGATAAGTAAAAAATTGTATAATACAATTTGATAGACAATTAAATTTTGCATCTGATTCATGTAAAATATATAGGGTGTTCTGTTTAAATTAAACAAGTTATTGCCGTTTAAAGCCTAGTAATTATTTAAAATAAATTTTCAGACACTCTGTACAAAGTAGTATTATTTTTATTACTGCAACACAAAATTTAGTAAATAGAAACAACTTTACTTTGTTTTAAAAAATTAAAGACCACTAGAGAATTGAAGCATTAAAATCGTTATTGTATTTTCACAAAATCGAAAATATTTCAAAAACGGTAAGACTGATGTGCGGTAAACCTTAATCAAATTTACCTTTATTTTAATCGTAGAAACTAAAAACGTAATAATATACAAGGTGTTCCGTTTAAAAAAATGCAACTTTGATATTTTTTCTTTATTTGTGATTTCTAAAAGTGTAATCGTTTGGCGAATGTGGTGAATAACCCTGTAGAAACCCTAATCATACAGAAGATTCTCTAATATGCATCTCTTTGGTAAATAATATGAATAAAATTACACGCCATGATGGCTAAATTGTCTTTAATTTGTTGGTCCAGAGTTGTGCGAACTGGAAATTACGAGATCCAGAATAAATTGAGACCTTTCCAGAGAATATCTAACTACCACATTAAGTTTGTTTTAAGAGTAATATCAAGATTATAATTTTATACTAGGAATATAACCATTAAATTATACAATTAAACTTAAATAATTGGTTTTGTTCCGTACAGATGAAACAAAATCTTGATAAAATCAAGATTTTGTCTTCATCGGTCGATTTTTCAACCAGAGACTGTTAAAGCAAATAGATAATATGTAATGATCTAATTACAGAGTGGTCCGAACTGTATTCCGGAAACTTTGGCAACATATTCTGCAGATACAAATAAGTAAAAAAGTTCGTATAAATGTATGTCCGAAAATGCTTAGTTTCCGAGATACAGGGTGTAGAAATTTCATTTTTATTTCGATTTTTTTCCAAATAATTTCTGAAGTAACGTCAATATTTGGATGAAAATTGGTGTCTGGGAGTTCTTTGACATGAGAAGTTTGATTTTGATGTCATTATGACTCTTATTTTTTGTTTTTACTCTTGGCTTTAGGTCGTTGGGGTTGCAAAGATGTTTCTAGATTTTGTTCATTATTTTATTTTATGACGACGTTTCGACAGTATATGTCTTTTTCAAGCCTCTTGAACATAGATTCCTACAGAGTTAAAAATTGTTAAAACTGGACAAAACACAAAAACACATATTAAATATTATTTTAATTGTTTTTGGACATCACACTTTAGTATAGAGCACGTATGTATTTCCTAGCAGACCGGGATATTCAGCACCACAAGAACTTTATGCTGACCTAATTCCTTTGCCCAAACTCAAGTATGAGCAGTTACAATTTTTGAAAAAGTTCGTAGATGAATCTCTGCAAGACTACTACACAAATTTGCCTTGTGCGTCAAACAATGCTCATCTAAACGATGCAAATATGGTGAGTAATATCAATTAAAGTATATTGCTTTTATTTCTGCTTAAGAAAAGAAGTCTGATTATGTCTATTGTGTCACTAGTTTTAAATTCAGAGAAATTAAATTCTGGAAATGTTCTAGTGGAACCATAAAGGAACTGTCTAGTAGTGTAGTTTCATTTTATCCGAAACAAATCGCCATTCCTAAGTAAAAAATAATCTAATGCTAATAATATTAATAAAAAAATAATAATAAAAATAAGAAATAAATAAAGAAATATTAAGAAAATATAATAACAATATTAATAATAAAAATGAGAATAAAAACATATTTTTCTCTTTATTCCAGCACGAGTAATCCTCGGAGTAACCACATACAGAATTATTCCATATGGACTTGGATCACTTTTCCATTGAACCAAGCGAATGCGAGTTTTATTTTATCTAACAAATTTGCTACAAATTATTTTTCTTTGTTTTGTCTGTTAATCAGTTAATGTCTATACATACAACTATTGATAAAAAATTCTTACGATTCGCTACATTTTATTATTTCTTTTCCTTTAGTCTTTAAAGTAAGAAAATGTGACTTAGATCGTTTTTCCCCTGTAGTCTTCATGTGTTTTAACAGTTTTAAAGAGTATTATCTTTTCGCCCGTACCTGTATAAAACTACTGAGTCAAGAAATATACATTTCCGTGATTTTTTACGTAAAAATCCCTGAGCAACCGTTCTGAAGATATTTAGAATGGAGTAGTGTCAGTAGATAGTTAATAAATTTGGGAACTTTTTATATTTCTTCGAAAAAATGTTGGTTGGTTAAATTAAAGTGGTCGATTTAGCGACCATGAACCTATAGAGGGTTAACTCACTTTGAACCATTCTTCTATAATAGAGTCTGGTGGTGGTTTACCATCTGGAAAGGACAGGTCCAGAACTGATATTCCGTTTTCGTTGAGCTTTTTGACATCGTAGCCTTCTTCGCATAGTTTCACCACAGCTTTAACGTTATGATTCTTCATCTCCCTGACATAATCCACCATGGACACGTTGCTGGGTTTCATGGTGATCAGGAACCTGTAACCTTTGTAGGCCACCTCTGCTGGTGCATACGTCGTGATACTGAGCTTGCGACTCTGAAATGAACAGAGAAAAATTATTGTTAAGTATACAAATTACATTGTCATTCTTATTGTTTAAAATCAACATTTATAAATGTTTACAATGTCAAAGAATAAAAAAAAATAAAAATAATATTCAAAAATATTTAGTTTAAGTTTATAGTAAATATAGCAATAGCAATTATTAGACCAGTGTTTGCAAGATCAAATTCGATTATCAAAATATGTCATTTATGGCGTAGAAAGCCTTCTCTAGTAAATAAGATTTCAATGCTTTACGAAATGAACAAAATGATGTTATGGATTTGATGTCAAATGGCAGTTGATTGTACATTTTTTTTGAGTTGTATAATATTGAACTTTTAACTAACTCTGAGCGTGGGGTAGGTAGATAAAGATCTTGCTCCGCATTCCTGATTGGATAAGTGTGAGATGGCCTTTCTATTAGGCAAAAGGATTCAAATATAAATAAGGAAGGAAGAGTTAATATTTTTAATTTTTTAAAAAAGTCCTGGCAATGAGTTCAATAATTGGATAAGTGTGAGATGGCCTGTCTTGAGAAGCTGATACATGCTTACGTATTAGGCAAACGGATTCAAATATAAATAAGGAAGGAAGAGTTAATATTTTTAATTTTTTAAAAAAGTCCTGGCAATGAGTTCAATACTGTTTAGTCCCAGTGAATACCGAACAGCTCTCTTCTAGAGCTTGAAAATGCGGTCAAATTGAGTCGCACAACACGTACCACAGAATGGAAGGGCATATCTGAGGTACGACTTAAAAGTGGATAATAAACAGTTCTAGCCACTGACAAGTTAAGCTCCTTAGAAACAGATCTAAATGCAAAACAGGCAGAGCTTAATTTTTTCGACAAAGCCTCGATATGCATGTCCCATTTTAGAGAATTGTCCCATATAGAGTTCTTCGTATTTCTCAACCGAGAAATTTTAATATTAATTAATTAAAAATCTGACTGGTATTTCAGGGGCTACCCTGACGCCACGTTTTTCGATCAAAAAAATTAATAAAAATTAAAATACTTTACTCTGATATAAAAATAAAAAACCGACACAGAGCTAAAATAATAATAAATATGTTCCCTTTGTTATTTCACACTTTTTTCTTTTAATAGGATTAAAACTTTGCCGAAATTTTGGGGAGATACAGTCAAATAATTAATTTGGGTTGTTATCCTAACCCCTTGTGATTAAATTAATACACAAAAAACTTCTGAAAATACCGTATGATCGAAAAAAAAAACGGTGTGATAATGATAATTTTGGTGCGGTAAATTTTTTCAACTGTTTGGAAATAAGGATAAAAATTAAAAAAAATATTATTTTAAAAACTTGACCAAAAATTTGCAAAAGCTGCGTTTTTTGCATCTGGGTGTTAGATATCTTTATAAAATTTTACTGATTATTTAGTCTCTGTATTTAATGATAATTTATTCAAAAACATTTTTCAACTATATCCAAACATGCTTGTATTAGAAATTATCGTTTTCTCTTGGCAGTAGAGTTTTATATAGAGCAATTAAAAATATTTAAAGGCTAAATTACGTTGTTCAAGCAAAAAGAAGTTGGAACAGAATCCATGTTTCCGTCCCTAGACCAATAATTCTTCCTGTTTTATCTAAACGAATGCACTTTCCTGCATTATGTATGCCCCCACTCTAGTAGATATTTCATATAAAATGCAGATACAAAAAGTTCGCTTTTTCAAGCTCTGAAGCCATTTAAAACAGAAATAAAGTAAGATAATGTCTAAATAAATTAAAAAAAAACACCGTGTATATTTTTAATATAATTTAAAAATTTTTTGTTTCATTAGGTTTATATTGTTTAAAAATAAGAGACCTTCACTTTTTTAATTGACTGTCAACAAAACAACTGAGTTATTTTTAGGAAATACTATGCAGGTCAATTTTTTTGGCAATTTTTGAGCTACGTGAGCGGCACATTCAGGTTTGGTTTTTACGCATTTCGAAAATCTGCGTTTGAAAAAAATACTCAAAAATAATTTTAAAAAGTTTTTGGATTAACCTTAAATTTTACCGGAAGGTATAACTTTTTTCACCAAAGTAAAAAAAAAAAATTTTCACCAAAGTAAAAAAAAAGTTTGGCATAGAATTTTGAACACCCTGTTTGACTTAAGATTACGATATTAATAGGAAAGTAAGTACAGACCAATTATAGTAAATACCTAGTATAGTTTTGATTTCAGGATATTTCTAGTATTTTTAATATTTTTTTTTAAAAAAGGCTGAATTTTTTTTAATTTATTTATTAATATCTCTAAAACTATCAAAACACCCCACAGTCAATCCGTTTGCCTAAAATCATCTTTAAACGTCAAGCAGTTTAAGCAGAATCGTGATTACTCAATGGTCATATTTTATGAAACACCCTGTATAAATCTATAAAAAATCTTAAAATATGTAAAACAACAAAATAAAATATACGTGTTTAAGAGTTTTTCCGAAAAACTCACCGGTTTTTAAATAAAAAATATTTTAATATTTGAGGGATAGTTTCACCCCCTTAGAATTCGAGTTTCGAAAAATCCCTTCTTATCGAATCTCTACACCCTAAAGTCAATCTGTTTTCCAAAAATCAGCTTTTTACGTCAAGTCGTTAATCAATGACCAGAGATTTTTTGAAACACCCTGTAAACATTTTTAAAAAATCATAAAATATGTAAAAAAACAAAATAAAATATACCTGTTTTTTAAATAAAAAATATTGTAATATTTGAGGGGTGGTTTCACCCTCTTGGAACTGGAATTTCGAAAAATCCCTTCTTGTCGAACCTCTACACCCTAGAATCAACCTGTATGCCAAAATTGAGCTTCTTACGTTGAGTGGTTTGAGCAGGATCGTGGTTAATCAGTATGTCAGTCACTTAAGGATTTTATATATTAGTATAGATTAACTGTACCTTAATAAACAACACGTATTCTTCCTTATTCATGTTTCTAACGTTTGCTCTCTAACAAATCAACAAAATATCTTTCTTGATCCAAGACTTTAACAGATTCAAATAGAACACCACCAAGCACTTCATCACTTAAAGTAGACAAACGATAGAACTGAGGCTAGATCAACATGTGTTGTTGTTTTGTTACATTTAAACGAATCAACGCTTATTAAAAACCAGCTATGAACGGGCTTCGACTATAAAAAAAGGTCAATCAATGATGAAACGATCCCGCATCTGTATAGTTCAATTTGACTGACGTATTTTCTCAATGAGAGGGGGATTGAATGCTTTACGATGTATAACTCGTTGATTTCAATGTTATTTGTTTGAATTGTTGCCAATAGTTTTATTTTCAGAAGATTTTGGGAAAAACATTTCGGTTTGGCAACACTGTACCGATTAAAAAATTTTCTAGGTACGCCAATGTGCGAAATATATTTGATATTCTTCCCGTCTTCTTGATGTTTGCCTTTGGGATGAAATTTCTGGAGTAAAATTCGTAAAATTTCACTGTTTATCATTTGATTTAATGAATATTTGTCAAAATATCTCAGTAAGGTTATTTTGTAAGAATTCCCAGCTTTCTAAGTATCTCGGTAATAAAACATAAAAAAAGCGTTAGGTGTATGTCGTTTACAAATGCCAAGCTTATCGAGCCAGAATAATTATCTTTTCGAGGAATTTTTTTTGAATTTGACGAGCTAACCTTATAGATTTATTACTTTTTATGAATTTATTATTATTATTTCTTATCAGCTGAGTTACTTATTAACGACAATCGAAATAAATTTACTATCTATATAAAGAAAAATTCGTATATTTTTAACTGGAACATTTTTTTTTGAATAATTTTAAATCAATGAAATTAAAATCTTTAATTAAAAAAAATTGATGAAGATTTTTTTATAATTTTATGATATATGTAATAAACGATAAGAAAAGGCGTCGTAGATGTCTTGGAATGACAATCAGTGATAATTTTGGCGAGGTCAAGTCCTATATATGTCGGGCGCTTACAGCTAGTTGACGTGAAGTTTGTAATTTATTTTTATATTTAGTAAAATGGAAACGTTCGATCCTTTTTTAATCTTTCTACGACGCCCAGAGATTGACCTTGCCAAAATTATTATCGATTGTCATTTCGCAGCCGTCTCTGACACTGTTTTTTTCCTATAATTTTTAGATATTTTTTTTTAAATAATTTCAAATCAATATATTAAAATCTTTTTTTAAAAAAAATTGATGAAGAAATTTTTATAATTTTATGATATTATAGGTAATATACAATAAAAAAAAAGGCGTCGAAGATGGCTGGGAATGACAATCGACGATAATTTTGGCGAGGTCAAGCTCTATATACGTCGTACTCTTCCTTATTTTTTAATGGCGCTTACAGCTAGTTGACGTGAAGGTTGTAATTTATTTTTATATTGAGTGAAATGCAAACGTCCGATCCTTTTTTAATATTTTTACGACGCCGACGTCCAGAGACTGACCTCGACAAAATTATTATCGATTGTCATTTCGCAGCCGTCATTGACACCGTTTTTTTCCTATCGTACGATATATTTGTTTGAGGGATTTGGTATCGACAATTTTTATAACAACAAAAAAAAAACAATTTATATACTCAATCTGTAGCAATTAACTAATTCTTTTAAACGTTCTAATAAAAATAACCTTGACGACCAACCAAACCAAACCAAGTTGTTTAAATAAAAACTATTTTTAACAATTTAACAATTTTATACGCCGGTTATTATTTGTTATGTCTAAAACTGATTGTCATCGTTTTTCAAAATTTAAAATAAATTGTATATACCGTATGATCGAATAAAAACGGCGTCCAGTTGGCTTGGAAATGACGATCGATTACAGTTCCCATATAAATTTCCATATAAAATGACAGCGATCATCATTTCATAGCCATCGCTGACGCCGTTTTTATTCGATCGTACGGTATTTTAAAAGGAATAAAGATATCTGCTGAAATTATTAACAGTTTTTTTTTAGTAATATTATGCATTACATACGATGATTAAACATAAATTGTTAATTATTATTTTTTTACACATATAACGTTACTCATCATAATTTTAATGTTAAGAGCTAGCTATAAGAAAAACATTTTTATTTAAAAGTTTTAGTAGAAATCTGAGGTACAGTGTGGCCAGCGTTGCCAGAATTAAAAGATTTTCTTCAATATGAAAGATTTTACAGTCAGATTTCGTCGATTGAAGAGCTGAAGGATTTTTATCAAAAAAAAAGAGAATATGATGGTTTCTGGCAGTTTTGCACAAAATTCTGCACATTTTTGTTAGTCATTGGCATTATACAAATGTATGTATGTTGTTCTTTCGAAATTCAAAACACTACAAGCGAAATATAAGGGAATATATTATAGAGCCAACAGAGCTGTTTTCTAAACTTTTGTAATAATCCTGTTGAATTTTCTAGTTTTATATTCTTTTCAGATGCATAAAGCTGGGCATAATGGGAGAAAGTTTATAGTTTTTTGAGACGTAAAGTTCCGAATAGACGGCGACTTTATCACTGTAGAACAACCTACTCCAAGTATAAAGTAACTTCTTTAATAATAAATTCAGTAGGTTTGCATAAGAAGCACATCAAGCTAACTTAAACTTTCACCATCTATTTTTCTGTTGTTTTAATAATTCAACATTCGCTTTATAAGCAATATTAATTTATTATACAGTATGTCCCCGGATGGTTTTTACAAGAGGAAAAAAAACTTTTTTATTATTGACAATTTGCGAAAAATGCATCCTTCAAAAGAATTTTTGCTTGTTCTAAAATGGTTAAGCCCAAATTACATTTACGAGTAAACCATATACGGGTACTTAATACGAAATTTAGAATCGTATGCCATTAAAGTGTGTAAATATGGCGCCTATCAGGGGACATACTGTATACATATTAGTATACAAATAAATAGATGTACAGCTGGTTCCAATAAAATTGAGTACGATATAAAACATATTTTTATTATTTTGGGCAGTATATTCTATGATACCAGTCACCCATTTCTCTGCTCGTGTCATGCTGACGTTCTGAAAAAATTATTTGCCACTTTGTCAAAAGCAAAGTTGTTTTATACAATGTCACAATAACCTTAGCATGTCAAAATACTTGACACATAAATATACACTGCCCAAATATTCGAGAAAAATGTGTAAAGAGTCGTATTCATTTTTTTTTGGAACCAGCTGTACATTTAGATAACAAATTAAAGAAATATTAATTCAACCAAAAAATAAAGAATGAACAGGACAAACAAGACTTGTGAAGGTACTAAACTATGTGACGATACTAAAAATAACATAACAGGGATAAATCACTGCATAATTGTAAATAAAAATAATTAAACAAGCTATGAATTTGCATTTTTATTACAATTTTGCTCTAGTTCAGGATATCTTGATTATTTCTTTTTTTTTCTGAAGAACAATAATTGCCCGAGGTTATTGACATTTTATAATTCCCCTGGTATATAGGTAGATAATTGTATTTTTTACTGAATTTAGTATATTTTGTCCCGTTTTAAAACGACACAAATGTTACATTTATTAATCTTCCGATATATTTGTATTAAAACTGTGGGTAAGAACTTTGTTTGTTTCCACATTACTATTGTATGAGCTCAGTTTTATTGTCAAAAAAACACCTTTCGCACGAATTGGACACACGTTCGAGTAAGCTTCCATTAAAATGGAGGAAATATTAAAAAAAAGCTGAAGAAGCACTACAAGTGTTACTCCCACCTAAAATTGAATCCTTTTTACCAAAAGGAATATTAAAAATACCTTCAGTAGTTGGGATAAAAACATATTGTAGCAGGGGATGTCGATGAAACTGTCCTCCTTAATTTTTGTCAAAAACATGATGGTGAAAACCGCATATCGATACCTGTTACCGTTTCGGAGTTACGGGGTGTTTTTCAAAAATATGCATTTTTAACAAATCAAATTCTAATCATTTTAACAAAATTTTGTATTTTTATGAACACATTTCCAAAGCACCTTTTTACGTAGAATTTAATGGTTTAAGTATAATTTTTTTAAAATTAATAATTTAAGAATTATCAACAGAAAATTTGATTTCTTATATGAGACACCCTGTATATTTTTAATTTATTGAAAAGAATTTAAAATTACCTTTCCAAAAATATAACACACTTGATCTTTTGCTCGATTCCTCTTCGAGATATAGAGTATATAAAAATTCGCCCGCTTTAAATAAGTAGGTTTTGAACGGCACCGACTGTAATGCAAAAAAATTCTAGCTGTGAGAATCAATTAAAACCAAAATAATATTTGCTACGAGAGATGCAGAATTTTATAACAATTTAAAATATATTTAACCAACATCAACACATTTAAACTATATCTAATAACAATAAAACTAAATAGCAAACCAAAACATGAGATTTTGCTACAGGTGTTCGACATTCTGTTATGGACAGACGGGGCCGTTTTTGAACATTTCTCGCGGAATTCATTAACTCAGTAGGGGTGAAAGATACCCTCTCATAACTGCTAAGTATTTCTAAATCTTGTGTAGATTATACGGAAGAATAAGGAACCTTTATTCTTCCGCAAATATATCCATAGGATTAGATCCATGGGCACTAAGTCAGGCGGCCTCGACGGCCAACGGCTGGGATCTTGGTTAGATATTCAATTATTCTCGAAATTGGTTGCAAAAATTTGCTGATAACTTCAGCGTTCTGAGGCGGTGCGTCGTCTTGCTGAAAAAATATATTTTCGAGTTCCATTAAGGGCATATCATCAATAAGGGGTCCAAAGCCTACTAGTTAAAAGTGGCCAACTTTTAAATATTATTCTGTATTTCGAAGGGGATTATAACTAAATATCAAGTGTGCTATATTTTTGGAAAGGTAATTTTAAATTCTTTTCAGTTAATTAAAAATATAGAGGGTGTCCCAAATAAAAATCAATTTTTCTGTTGATAACTCTTAAACTAGGTATTAATTTTTAAAAAATTATACTTAAACCATTAAATTCTACGTAAAAAGGTGCTTTGGAAATGTTTTCATAGAAATTCAAAATTTTCTATTGCAAAAAAGTTACAGCGATTTGTTAAAAATGCACGTTTTTGAAAAACACCCCGTACCTCCGAAACGGCAACAGATATTGATGTGCGGGTTTCACCATCATGTTTTTGATGAAAATTGAGCTCCAGACACCGATATTAGTTTTCGTCTATCTCCTATAGAAATATAGGAGTATATAGAGTGTTTAGTATATAGAGTGTTTCCATTTAAAAGCGTCGAATTCGACCCACCCTGTACATTTTTATTTTATATTATTACTCAAAATCTCTATTGTATTTCATGGTTGTTATACCTATGAAAGGTAGATGGAATTATAACATCTTAATTCCCGTTAAAAATGTCTCAAGGGAGTGATTTGACTCTATTTGTAGTTAGCATAACCAAACCATCAACAAACTAGACCAAAATCATACCAAGCTATCTAATAGCTTGAATAACTAAATCCACTTAACAATTATGCAGTACAAATCAAAAATATTAGTCCAAAAATTAAAAAAAAAAAGACTGTTACATAACCTTGTTACCTGATAATCAGGATTATAGTCTTGGTCGTCCATTTTTTGCGAACTACGCGTAGTTTTTTTTGACAAAATCAGAACAAATAAACAAAGCTTCTAATAATACACTGTAACCACCTTTGAACGGCAACAAAACATAGTTGAATGGACGATTTTTTGTACTGAAGTACGTGCACTGACCAATACTAGTCTCTGTGTTATTATTAAAAATACACATTCTAAACGAGTAGCGACGTACGATTTGGCAAAACGGTACGATCCCGAAGGAAGATATCGTGGACCCGACCCCACTTCTTGATCCCGTTTTTGTTTACTTCGGTCTAAAATTAGGAGACTTTCTATTTTGATGTGTTTTTTTTTCGGGAATACTGCTCGGTGGGAGATATTAACGTCGTACTGTCTTTTAAAATAAGATAGAGTACGACCACCACCACCTCCACACAAGGCCATTCAACCTTAGAAAATAGGTAGTGTTAAAATATTCAAACTTGAGGTAGCATATTATATATGGTGTTCAAAATCATCGGAGAAAGAAATAACCAGAAATATATGACAGAAAATAGCAATATAAACTAAATATTCAATTGCAAACACTTACCTACCATAGTTTAGAATTTACTGAACGTTTGATAAATATATACTATTATGGACAGTATAGGAAGTTACTTGTCTTAGTAAAAGCCTTTTTTTTTTATTTTTTTTTTATTTAGTATTTAAATGATCTTGGAATTATAAACTACACTGGCTTGGATCAAAAAATATGGAATATTTTTTCTATGTTTTGCAGCATTACACAAATGGGAATAAATTTAAACTATAATAGGTGAGGATAACTAAAAAATATAATATGTGTTTCAAGATTTTATATAAAAAAAAACTAAATAGGTACCTTTTTGGTTGTTCGTAAGTAAAACTTACGCTTAGCTTAGTTTTCTTTACTCTTTCTCTTTACATAGGGCATTGTCTTTGTGGTAAAGACGTCATTCCTTTTTTTTGCATAGTTCTTCAATAAAATATTGGATATTCTGAACAAGATGGAATTAAGAATAAATTCTGACGTATGTGAGGGGCAATTGTGACCTAAAAAAGACTTACATCCAGGCCATTTATATTTTCAAATGTCAATGTTGTCAATATCTTTCTGTGATCTTTTTGATGTAAAAAGATTGATTCTTCTTCCAATATTTTACTTATAGTGAGGTAAGTGTAAGCAGTAGCCATAAGGTATGCAATCGGAACGAGAAACCACTACCGGCTTTTCAGGTTAAAGGTAAACAATTTAATAATGCGCTGCCTTCGCCGCCATATTTACCTTGCCCACATCATGTTGATTGGCCTTGAGTCCAGGTGGTGTTGGTACGACGAGTACTCTATCTCTATCTTATTAGTACTTAGGGTTCAGAACCGGGACTCGAAATTATTAATTCCCGGTTCTTTCCGTACATTCCCGGTACTTTCGGGACTCGGTAATAATAATTAGAAACATATTTTTTGTTACGTGACTTTTCATACTTTCCAGCAGTCGAAATCAAACTCTTCTGAATAAGTAGTGAAGCTATCTCTTACTGATCTTACTTCTGAAGTTATTTTGAAGTTTCTAAATATTTATTAGCAATTATTCAAGTTTAAATATGTTATTTTATTATTTAGTATAATATTGCTGAATATATTAGTTATATTTTTTGTGTTATGTTTTTTTTCTAATTTAGTTAAGTTGGTTTCGAGTTTCGCGGTTGGTTGATGTTGTTTGGTGTAATTTTTAAGATACCTATGTGTTTTCTTTTTTTGTGTTTTTTTGTGTTCATTATTTGTGTTTTAAAATCGCACACCGATACAAAAATAGATTTTTGTGTCTGAAAATTATGTTCTATCCTTTTTTAGTCTTTCTATAGTTAGTGTTAAGCGTTATATCATTTTTTATTATATATATATATATATATATATATATATTTGACGCCGTTTTTTTCGATCATACGGTATATACATCAGTACGCAGTTATCAATCACTTATTATTATTGAGCAAACACAGCAAACGTTGTAGAAAAAACGTGTTTTATTTTCATCATATTAGAAAAATCGACTTCTAAACGTGTGTATTAGAACTTATTGACGATATTTCTAGAGTACTGATGAAATATGTGCGGTAAAGCCATGTCTACACTTGGTTGATCAGGCACGAATGGTTGTCGTCTAAGATATTACATAGAGTAATTAGTTTGAGTGAGATTATTACCTATCAATTATTGATGTTTCAATTGCCACTGTGACGCCTTATTTTATTGTTAGTACTAAGAAAATAACACCATAAAGCAATAAATATTTATTTTCTTGGTATAAATACAATGACGTAAACGTGAGAATAATAGCAATGCTTTTTTTTTGTTGGAAAACCCATTGAAAATATATATACTATCTTCAAACGTCTAGACGTGAATTTTCGTACGACCTAAGATTATGGTGTTATAGCTATATATTGGCTATATTTATTATTATATGGTGGGTACCTGTTTCTTTCTACCATTCTTTGAAAAAAATACTCAAATTTGGAAAAGAATGAATCTATTTAATGTCATTTAATTCTAAAGCTTCATTCAGTACCTCGCAATTATTGGAATAAATTAGTGGTTTCAACTACACTTTATACTTTTTGGTTTACGATCATTCACAATGTTTAAAAAATACAATTAAAATTAATAGAATATCCTAGCAACAGCTTGGGTTAGTCAGTTGGATCCATAAAGAAAGGCTAATCTATACTAATATAGACTGACATACTGATTAATCACGATCCTGCTCAAACCACTCAACGTAAGAAGCTCAATTTTGGCATACAGGTTGATTCTAGGATGTAGAGGTTCGATAAGAAGGGATTTTTCGAAATTCCAGTTCCAAGGGGGTGAAACCACCCCTCAAATATTACAATATTTTTTATTTAAAAAACGGTCAAGTTTTCGAAAAAAAGCTTAAACACGTATATTTTATTTTGTATTTTTACATATTTTAAGATTTTTTTCAAAATGTATACAGGATGTTTCGAAAAATCTGGTCATAGATTAATCACGATCCTGCTTAAAGCGCTTGACGTAAAAAGCTGATTTTTGGAAAACGGATTGACTTAAGGGTGTAGAGGTTCGATAAGAAGGGATTATTTTGAAACTCGAATTCTGAGGGGGTGAAACTATCCCTCAAATATTAAAATATTTTTTATTTAAAAACCGGTGAGTTTTTCGGAAAAACTCTTAAACACGTATATTTTATTTCGTTGTTTTACATATTTAAAGATTTTTTATAAATTTATACAGGGTGTTTCATAAAACATGACCATTGAGTAATCACGAATCTGCTTAAACTGCTTGACGTTTAAAGCTGATTTTTGGCAAACGGATTGACGGTGGGGTGTAGAGGTTCGATAAGGAGGGGTTTCTCGAATCTCAAATTCCAAGAGGGTGAAAACGGCCCCAAATATTACAATATTTGTTATTTAAAAAACGGTTAGTCTTTCGGGAAAACGCTTGGACACGCATAATCTATTTTGTTTTTTTACATATTTTGAAATTTTTAAAAAATCATACAGGGTGTTCCAAAAAGTTGGGTAATTGATTAACCCGTAAAAAGCTTATTTTTGGCAAACGGATTTTTCGAAACTACCCTTCAAATGTTACCAAGTTATATAATAACATCGCCATATTGTTTTTTCTCATGCTGACATAAATGTGAGAAAAGTTTATCCAGTTTGTATGTCAATGGAAATTCTTGCTTTGCTTTATCATCACCATTACAACTGATTAATTCGACGCGAACGAAGTCGCGGGCACACGCTAGAAGGAATATAAAATGAAATACTTACCATTTTTAAATTTCAGTTCGTCAAAACGGTAATTTTTTCCCAATCACTTGACACAAAAACCGGCAAAAGATTCACATATTATCAGAGGACGAGTACCGATAACGCAGTACCATCAAGAACTTGCCGTCACGATTAGTACTAGGAATCTTTATCAGTTCAAACATTTATTTAATGTTTGAACGAACGACAAAATCGAGTTCTTCGAGGTGTACAAAAGCTCACGCACCTTGTTGCGTGGCTGGAAACTTTGAACTGAGCGGTACTGGCTCTGTTAAAAAGCTCGGTACGACCCTCTAGACAATACCGATAAGATAGACTATCAGACTATGAAGAAAGTATCAGCTATATATAGGTACACTGAGAAAAATATTTTTTTTTTCTATTACGATGGATGAAACACGTCTATGAGGTTTTTAAGTCGCTGTATTTTTCGAAAAAAAAAATTGTTTTCAGAAAAAAAAACATAATAGGTTTGATCAAACCTTTGAATAAAAAAATTAAGGAAGAAGTAACTCAAAAAACTTAGGTAGGTTAGGAGTGCGATGGGGGCCAAAAATGGCCGATTTAAATTCCGGTTTACCAGTGCCGTACTTATTTTGTTCAAAACGTATAAAAATATGATGTAGGGTAGACTCAATAATTTGTTGTTTATTTTTAAGTTGTCAATAAATGTTTGTAATTATAAAAATATTATAATTCTAATAAAAATAGATGAGTTTTTGTGCGTCAGTCCATTGGTGTGCTTGCAGTGCGACCAATGGGGCATTCCATTTTATATTTATAACCAAATATATGTTTTGACAAGACTTTGACAGTTAAAACAACAAATTACAACAGATTATATATTGATTATTATGACTTGAAACACCACGGCACTGGAATTAAGTTTTATGTGACCATAAACAGATTAGTTCACATGGTAGCGACCGATGAATAACTCCCAAACATTTGTGGCATTTATTATAGCATTATATTCCTTCGTTAATACTTTTATTCAAAGGGATCTATCACCCTGTATCTTTATTAACCTTGTCGGGGCCATTTCAAGTGTTTTGAAACATCTTTCATTAGCTCTAATTCAAGTTAAAAGGATTTTATTGCACTACCTGTATGAGATCAAATACCTCCTATTTCAATGATATTCAATTTCATTCTTTAGGGTTTTAAGAAACCCTGCCAATAACAGTCTTATAGTGACTATAATAAGTAATTTAACTTAAATTATAGTTTATAAGAAATGTAATAAAATGGATGTTAATTAATTTTAAGACATTTTATAAACCTTGTAGGAGTTACACTGGATAATTAGTTATATTTCAAAGAATATTCATGCTATACAGGGTGGCGTATCTTTGAAAATCTATTCATACATACATACATACTGCCATATACTGCCATTATTCGTTGACAAGTATTTGACACGCATCAGAAGATGGTCACGCAAGGCGTTTTCTTTCATGAGCTTTTCTGTGACTGAAAAGCCCGATATGTGATGTTATCTCTCTGGACATTCAAAACTATCATTTCTTTGTTGCCTTTTTACCTTTTGGTTGTCGCTGTTAACTGAGTTTACAATTCTTCTCCATTCTTCTTCATCTTCATCATTCTTCTCCATTGCGTTCTATTTTTATTTTATATTATTACTCAAAATATCTATTGTATTTCGTGGTTGTTACCTATAAAAGCTAGAGGGAATTATTGCATCTTAAATGCTGTTAATAATGTCCCAAAAGAGTTATGTGATTCCATTAATATTTAGCATAACTAAGACGATATAAGCATTAATTAATTAATATAATACATTAATTTTGAAAAAAGTATTTTTAATTAAAGTAAAAAATATTTGAAAATTTTAAAATGCCAAAAATTTAGGTTAAATTTTGTGTAATTATTATTAAAAGGATTGCGTAAAAAAACAAACAACACAAAAAATATTTTTAATAAAATATGTTTTTATTTTTACAACTAATAATAATCCTTTTAAATGATTATTGGTTATTATCATGCATTAATAAATAATCATACTCTTATCAGTTAATTACAAATAGGTATCTAATAAAAGCACACAGATAAGGTAAAAGAAAAATATTTTTAGTTGTTTTTTCTAAGAAATAAAAATATCAGATTATTTTCTTTAATACTTTTTAATATAATCAGCGGCGTGGTAATCTCTTCTTATTAAAGGATTATTAGGTATCTCATTTTTCCAAATTTGTCTAACAAGACGAGGATCATGAAACTATGTTGCTAAATCTTGAAAAAAGGATTATACTAAGTCTGTATAAATAAAAAACTCACTACGTCTTGTATTCCTCATTGTTGTCAGATATTTGTGTTTCTAATTCTGTCTCTTTTTTGTCTTCCCTATCATGGTTGTTAGGTTCTTCATTTCAGCGACGCTCAACATGCTTTTGGTTTTGTTTGTTTCCTCTCAGATTTCTATGCCATTATTGATCTGATGCAGGTCTTATAAATTTTAATTTTGCTGCCTGTTCGCATGAAGGGGTTTGTCCACACTATTTGCCTCAGAACATGGCCGTTGCTCTGCTCATTTGCCTTCTCAGATCTTTGGTCCAGAGAAAGATCTGTGAAGCTCATGACTAATATATGACTAATAAATAACTAATAATTTCTGTTGATTTCTGGTAGTAGAGATCCCGAGCTGTGTATTAGTTGTCCTTAATATACAGGGTGTCCCAGAAATAAGTGGAAGTATCGTTTTTCAAATTAGTCCAAAATAACGGAGTTATTTTACTTTGAAAATTTCCAAAAAAATGATTTTGTGCTAATATTTTGCGAACCACTGGATCTTTTCTGGATTTTCTTTCTAGTAAATTTAATCTAATACCTATGTTGCCATATTATCAAGAAATTATGTTTTTTTAACTAAAAACATTTCCAAAAAAATTCAAAAAATTTCGAATTTTCAAAAAAAAATTTTTTGCGAAAAAACCTCAGGCGTTTTTCTGGGGTTGAACTATACTACCAATTAAAATACCTGCACTTATATCTGGAACACCCTGTATATTCTCCTACTATTTTTAGTGTTGTGTTATTGATTTGAATGTCTTTGCTGCATGTCTAATAGCTCTTTGTAGTTTACTTTAATTTTTGCTAAATTCATTTTGAGATACCCTTACATGAGTAATTGTGTGATTTAGTTGAAATAACACGGTTCTAAAATACATCTTTACTTAAAAAATGTAATCAAGTCCTCTATGCTTTTGCATTTATTTTATTCTTATAGAATATATGGTTGTAATAATTTTAGTTTATGCAACGTTGAATAATTATTGTTTTTTCTGTGTCATTGATGAAATAAATCTCGCAAATTGTCACCCAAGTAGGTAATTTGATGGCAAAGACACAAATTAAAAAAAAAGAATAAAATAAAGTGCGTGCTGTAACAGATGAGCAAACGGCATGGGAACAATTTGTTACGTCATGTAATTTGGGCGTAATTAAATCATAATTAACTTGGGAAAACAGCGAGCGGTGATATCGTGCTTGTGTCAAAAATGGAGAAAAATATCTTTTTCCGCTGTTTTTGGCAAAAAATAATTAAGGCGTTATAGTAATTATATATGTGATGATTTATTATTTTTTCGAAATATATAAGAACACTCCATTGAACAAAATATGCTGGGAATTACCAAGAAAGATCGTGATATGGCAGTATCGAAAAGGATCGTGATACGGTAGTAGCAGAAAAACAAGAAGAATCTTTGTTGAGAAGAGGCACCTGAAGAAGAAGTATTGAAGAAAACTAACTTCATACTGCCTAAAATATTTTAAAATAAAAATTAAATCCAATAACAACAGAACTATTTTATTTGTAATTTTTTAAATCTCCAAATCACAACGTCCTTGACGAATACAATACCATTAGTAAAATTAAATAATAATAATTAGTCCCAAAACAAACAGCTGTTTTAAATGACTTGATTGGTTATTACTGTTATTAGTAAGCACATACAACGAGCCTTTTTGTTGAAATATTCTAAACAATAATGCTGTTTGATTTGTAAACAACAACGGAAAAAATCACAGCAATTAAATATTTAGCTGGAAAAATGTTTTCGTTTGTGTACACTGAAAGAACAAGCACCAAAGAAATTGGGCTAGAAATTAAACAAGTTGCATCAGAGACACATTAGACAACTCTTAAGAGTCCATTTCACTAGTCTGAAAAAGTAGCAAAATAAGCTTTCGGCATTTAACGTTTTATGTAAAACTGGCTAGGTATTTTTACACAAATGAAGAAGGAAATTAAAGATAAAGGATCATACTATATCAGTATTGTAGCACATTTTCAGACAACTTCTTTATTTTTAAGATTTTGATGGTCAAACATCAACAAAATGTTTCTTATGTTTGGACTAAATTTTCTCGAAAATAAGAACATAATTTAAAATTCCGTTACAACACGGAAACAGATTGAAGTTTTATGATTACAGTGATATATAATTTATATGGCTTTCTAACAAATTGCTCGCTGTTTTATGGCAAATTCTGAAGCTCTGCAAACCTTAATCAAGCCTTAATCAAAGCACGTGTGTTTGGAATTGTCGGTGTGGCTTAACAAAACAGGATCAGGCTAAGCTTTTGACAGATTTCTGAAATATAATATATATTTCCTTCGGCCACACAGACTCTTAAGAACCTCTCTGGCAATTATTGATACATAAATAACTATCAAGCTTATCTCATTTTTGTTTCTGGACTCACCATGTATAATATTAACTTTTTATCACTTATAACTTATCTAATGTAATTTTTATCTCATTATCT